>NC_056749.1:178993942-179241442 GCF_019279795.1 Protopterus annectens
CTGTGAGTGATAAAGCTGCTTTGTTTTACCTGCTCCGTTTTGTTTTCTGTTTTAAGAAATCTGCTTGGCCTTGTGTTTTTGCTCTGTTTGAGGGACAGAGACTTAAATTAACTAGGATGCACATTTCGTATGTTTTTTTCCCATTGGTTACATTGTTTGAGTGATACTTAAATATACAGTGAATTTCTGGGCCCTTGTCTTTTTCTGAAAATATTTCACGCCTGCATAAACTAAAGCACTGCTAGTTGATTCCCTGCTAGTTTTTCCAACCACCCTCCCCTTCGGTGATCTGTCTTTTAAACCTGGTGATTTTAAGCTGCCCACCCCTACTGTAAACTAAGCTTTATAAGCTCCTCCCTTTCTACTCTGCTGTTGATATCTTGAATCATTTATTTGCATTTCCCTGTGCTTATATTAAAAAGTGCATTTTGCCTCTCATTGTCTGTTCTAGTGATTTACTTGCTCTGAATCCATTACTTAGCTAGGTGTTGGATAAAGTAGTGTATTTTTACACTGTCGCAAGAACCTGATTTTACATCAAGAGGTCAGTGGATTTTCCATATAGTGCACGGTGAGGTAGCCTGGTGTGTTTAGGCTGGGGAAACACTTGTGATTTATGCATGAAGTTTTGTTGGCTGGAGGGCTTATTAATCAGCTTATCTTGTTTTTAGTGACTTTACAAATTCTGTACAATTGAGTGGCTCTTGGCTTCTTTATAGAAAGTGAAGACTTTTATTGAACAATCACATTTTTATAAGCTGTTTAAGGTGCATTGCTGCATCCATATCTTTAAGTTTGTTTGTAGTAACATTTCACCCTGGACACTCCTTTATTGTTCTTTTACTTTAGGAGAACTGGGATTATTCACTTTGTGGCAGTAGGTGTTTACCTGGTCTATTTGAGCTGAGAAGCATACAAAAGGGCTCTAAGTATCTCTTTGCACTTCTATTATATACTTTGGCTCTGCTTTAGAAGTTTTAAAAAAATACTTTATTGTCTGCTGCTGCTTTAAGTAGTTAATTGCACTGTATCTGTTATTTGCAGGACTGTTGTAGGCAGTTTGTATGGTCTTGTTACACTTGAGCTCCAAACCAGCTAGTCTACATTAAGAAGGTGTTTTTCTCTACCCTTGTGGCAGAGGTGTGCTAATGTAACCTGTCTGAGTTGGAGATTGCTGGTGGAAGGCTTATTGTGTGCTTTCCTGATTGCTAGTTAGCTTAAAAACTTGTTTCCCTTTGCTTGTATTTAAGCCTCATGCTTGCTTGGTGCTGCTCTTCACACAGAGGTGGTTAGCAGTATCCTTGTATAGATGCAAAAGCCTAGAAACTCAATTTTTCCCTAAACAGCTGTCAGTGTAACTCTTCCAAGCTTTTCTGCTGCTCTAGGAGCAACTCAGTTTCAAACTCAGCAGGGTTGCCTTATTGATCAAACCTAGACTACACAAAGTACAGGTTCTTCTTGTATTCTCGGCACTACCAGCATACTCCTGTCAAATTAGGTCATTACCTTCCATAATAAAACATACAGTAAGAGTCTACTATAATGGATGGGCAGTTTTGCATAATTTCTCTGGCCAGCCTGATAGATATGAGCATCCTGAGGCAATGTTGCCATTCTCTTATGTATACTGACAACCACTTTCTACTGAAACAAATGTGAGAGATGTAGTTACACTGTGAAATTGGGGCAGGACTCTCACAGAAGAACAAACTGAAGGTCAAACAGGTCGTCAGCACACACACTTCCCACACTAAATAAGGACATGACACAAAAACCCACATATGCAGAGATGCTCACTAGTAACGTACCAAAACATCAGAGGTCTCTCAAATGGAAACCACTTACACACATAACAGTACTAAAAACACTCACAAAACATAACACAAATATCAACAAATAAGCCCGTAAGGCATAACAACACTAAACCTAATTTATCGGTCATAGGCAACTCCATTCTGAGACACAGGGCTGTCCCCTCTCCAAGCTGGATAAAGAGTGGGTTATGTTTAGTTGCCTGTCAGGTGTCAGGATCTATCAAGTCACTCAAACACTCCAGTCACTCAACCACAACTACCAGTATGACTCATTCATAGTCCATGTGGGGGTGAATGATTTGAGACACACCTCAGTGGACTACATGAAGAGAGACAAGAATAAGTTCTCAGATTATGTGTAACAGGCAGGTATAAACCTAGCCTTTAGCAGCATTCTTCCTTCTCCAAGGATGATGCCACAATAAAAAACAAATAATTATTGATTTTAACAATGGGCTTAGCTTCTGGTGTCAGCCCAAGAGGACCCAATATGTGTCAATGTTGGAAGATATGGTCAACAGGCCATACTGCTTTGCCAGAGATGGTCTGCACCTGTCTCATCTAGGCTTTCAGATACTGTCAAACGTATTGGCTATCCCTATTATGCCTTTTTAGGCAGTGTCAAAATAGCCAACTTCCTAACATACAAAATCCTCTCTAGATAAACTCAAGGTACTGCTGCTTAATGCTAGGAGTCAAAACATGAAGCTGCACTCCCTGGAAGCAGTCCTCACTTTGGAAGATGCTGACGTCTGTGCAGTCACTGAGACATGGTTCAAAGTCATGGAAAGCACCCTAGCTGTGCAGGGCTACAATGCCTTCCATATGTTCAGACCACATACTGAGTGCGAAAGAACCAAAAGAAGAGGTGTATCCATCTTCAGAACCAAAAGAAGAGGTGTATCCATCTTCATTAAGGATAAGTACACCTTGAGACTGGTCAAACAGTATGAATCTCTTGAGCTACTTCATGTCCAATTAACTATAGAGAAAGCCTCTTACTACATCATAGCTAGCTATAGGTCCCCACCATGAAACAGGAAAAGCATATTGCATACCTGGACTTACTGGATTCACTTGCCATACAGCCCAATACCTTACTCATGAGTGATTTTAATTATCCTACCATCAACTACGAAACATACATGACCATACCTCTCAACCTCTTAATGCAAAAAATCTGGACAAAGCCTGACAAAATGGGGGGACAAAAGCCAAAAAACAGGGACATATTTTAAATACTGCCCTTATAAACTTAGAAAGTTGCTACAGTAACGGGGTGTTTCTACATACAATTTTCTGAAAGATTTGAAGTCTGAAACTCAAATGGATGTCATTATTTAGTGACTTCAGTCTTTTGATTATCTCATTGACATGCCAGAAAACCACACATTTTATGAGGAACAGAACAAAAATGTGAGCCAAAAAAATAATCCAGACATTCTATGAAAATCTGGACAGTTGAGAGGTATGTACAGGACCACAAACATGGTTGCTCAGAAATTCTTGGACTTTGCCAATGCAAATGCTCTGGAGAGCTAGTCAGTGCACCCACAAAAGGATCAAATGTCCTGGACATAGTACTCACTAACATGGGAGAGCATTACACCCCCGCATGTGATGTCATCCCTGGCAAGACTGGACCATAAATCAGTCTTGTTTGATGTAATTATAAGCCCAGATACCTCATCAAGCTCAAAACTGCTTAAGAATTTTTGTAAGACTAATTACCTCCTACTAAGTGATGGTGTAAGAAGTTTCAAAGCCCTCGAACACAGATAACACAGAGTCCTATGCAGAGGTGTACACTAATGCCCTGTATAACCAGCAGTTGTAGAGAATCAGCTGTACCTGACCAGATTAAAAACAAGTGCACCTGGTGGACCCCTAGTATAAACAGGCTATACAACAACAGAAATAAACTAATGTTCAAGAAAAAGAGGGAACTGGCTCAGCAGAGGAAGAAATCTGTCACTAGCTTAAACAAACAAATTAGAGATCTTGTCAAGTCCTCTAAAGCTAATTGTGAAGCAAAAATAGCCTCCCTAGCTAAGGATAATCACAAGGCATTCTTTAACTACGTCTGAAATCTAAAAGGGAATCCCCAGCTATGGGCCGAACTAGTTGTGGATGGCACCACCCATACTCAACCAGAGGTAATAGCAAACCTGATATCTGACAGATTTGGAGAAAACTTCACTCCCCCCGTCCCCTCCAGTTATCTCTCAAAGTATACCTGCCACCATTCCTCAGCTTATTATCTCAAGAGAGCAGGTCACCTCAGTGGTCTCCAAAGCCAAAAACACAGCATCAATGGGACCAGACAACATTCCAGGTTCCCTTTTAAACAACTTGAAACATGACCTAGCAGATCCACTTGAATCCCTGTTTAACCTGAGAGCTAGCTATATTCTGGCAGAATAGAGGACAGTAACAGTAATACCTCTGCACAAAGGGTGACCATCAACAGACCATGAAAATTATAGGCCCATAAGCTTGACTTGCATCATCTTCAAGGCCATGGAAAGAATCATTATGGACCTTACTAACAAGGACATAGGCAATCTTCAAACTCTGGACCCAACACAGTTCGGATTCTTTAAAGGTAGATCATGCCCGTTAAACATGGTTTACTGCCTTGAAAAAGTCACCAAGGCCTTGGACAAGGGAAAGAGAATGCATTCCGCCTATCTTGACCTAAACAAGACATTTGACACAATCCTCGACTCCGGTATTACAGAAAAACTCTCTCAACTGGGAATTATCCCCTACATTACTAGATGAGTAGCCAAATGGTTCACCGATAGGACACGTAAAGTCAAAGTGAGTGACTTCACCTCTAGCAAAAAGAATGATCACCAGTGACATATCACAGTTTTCTGCGGTGGGCCCCTTACTGATTGGAATTTCTCTCTCAGAAGTCTAGGCAAACTTGGATGGCCTGTGGCTGACCAAGTTCGCTGACAATTGTAAATTGGGAGCAATCACAGAGTCCCCCAGTGATGTTACTATACTGCAGACAGGGTTAATGCAGACAAATGATTTGTACCAAAGCCACAGATTAAAGCTAAATACAAAAATATGCATTATTATTCCCTTTGGGAAAGCTGACATCCCTGCTAATTACATTATAGACAGCACTCCCTAAGTGTAGACCCAGTGGTACTTGATCTAGGTACTAAGATTGATAGTGATCTGAACTTTCACCACCACGTACCCACAGTAGTAAAAAAATCCTTCAGGGGAGACATACATTGAGACACTTGCGGAAGAAGGTAAGTCCACTCCAGGTACTGCAGTTCCTTTTCTTTAATACAGCACAAGTAAAAATAATAAAAAATACAGAATATATATTGAAGTAGATGATAAAACAACTGTGAACACAAAGTGCATTTCGTCCCACCTGGTGGTGAGATTTCTTCAGGTAAAGGCATTCACTAAAACCAGTGCATTTAAATACAGTCCATGGTGCAAGCATGTTGTTAGTCAGTCAGTGGGTGAGGGCTATTCCCAACACACTGATGATGGTATGAGGGTCCACTCAATAAGTAATTACTTCCTTTAAGAATTTCTTTCAAAACACCCTCTGGACTTATTAAAAGGAAAGTAAATAAACACACTCTCTTGTCCAGTATTGAAACATAGTAAATCATACTCATAATATGTAAACATACAGTTATTAAAAAATTTTAAATAATTGAAAATATTTAAATATTTGAGAACCTTTTAAAAATATTGTTGTTAAAAATGTTTGAAAATATTATAAATGTTCTTAAAATGTATATAACAGAATGGTGAAGTATAAAGAGGTAGTAAAATGTACTAATGCACAAAAATAATAATGCATAAAAATGTTCAAAACACTTTTCTGTCTTGTGCAGCATGGCATGGCATCCTACAGTTAAACATTAGAATATAAAATATATATACATATTGGGGTAACAATTATATATGGATACACGGAAGTAGAAACAACATTCCTGTCTATACATCATGGCATGGCACCCACCATTTGAATTATGTGTTACTAAATTGACTGCTGTTAAGAGCTCATACATATTAGCTTGTACTGAGACAACTGTTATATATTTGACATAGCTAGTTTGTCCTACAATTCATCATGTTAGTCATCTCTGGAGGTTTCTTAGCTTTAAAATATAAGAAATCGAGTAAACCTCATTTAACCCAGGGTAAGTGCAAGCAGTAGTCCTGAATTGCCACAATAACGCTAGCCTTTCTAAATGTAAAGATTCTGGGTCCCCTCTTCCATGAGACTTCACACTGTCTATTGCCTTAAATTTAAATGTGTGGTCTATGTATTCCTGCTTGTGTCTACTTAGGGCATTCTCTTGACTCCCTTTCTTTATATGGTACAGGTGTTCGTAAACTCTTTCTCTGAACCTCCTGTCCATCTTCCCCATGTAGAATGCTGGACATTGTTGGCATAGAGCTACATAGATCACAACTTTAGTCTGACAGTTAAATTTGTGTTTTATTTGGTACTCTTTATCTCTAATGGTAAAGGTTGACCCTGTAAACGTGTGTGGGCAATAATGGCACATGTTACATCTGGACATACCATACCTAATTGCATACTGCATACTGATAATAGGAGCTCTTAGTCAGTGCACTGAAGACATTGCTACTAGACTTGATTCTATAACTAAGACTAATTTATCAGTGCATTCATTTAACCCTCCAAGTACTTCCCAACCACCTTTGGCCACTTAGTTGGCCCAGGAAGGAAGAGAGGGTAATAGAACCTTGTCCAGTACAGTAAACTGTCCAGTCAATGGTACTGCATGTAACACAGTTGTGGAGTTACAAAATATATCACAAGAGCTGACACAAACCCATGAAACAAGATTTACGCAACAAGAAGTACCCTCAGGTACCCTCAGCCCCCTTATTGGGGCTCTGTCACTGAACACATGGCTGTAAGAGCCTGTTCCCCTTCAAACACCAAGGAGGAGTTCATAAACAGAGCAACCGGCTAGGGGGGGAAGGAGACATCACACCGATGTTAAAAGAGTTTGATCAAAGACTACTAAAATATTAAAAAATTGCATCTGGAAATAGCTTACTTTAAAGAGTGTATGAGTGAGAACATCACTCCTGAAGGACTGAGCATTTGGCAGTTTCCTACAGGATTGGTGGAGGGTTCAGAGTTTCACCAAGAATTACTGAAACTCTTTGACAAGCATGGCTATGAATTACAAGCAGTCATGTGCAAACATTAACAGTCATGGGCAGATAAATTAATGGAGGAAACAACAATCCTAGACCAAAAAATCAAGGAAAATGTGGACGTTAATGGGTATAAATTTGATTATGAAAGATCATTCAACAGTATAGATCAGTACATTTCAAAATTGAGAAATGGCAAGCTGAAAAAGCTTAACAGAGATAGACATGCCTATGAGACTAGTTCAGCCTATCCGAAGCCGGCTCCATTGCAATCTGGAGCTCTGATTGGCCAAATGGAAGCCAGAGGAGGGTCTACAGAGAATCCAACTCATACAGGAAATGCAACATCTAGAAAAGGAAGGCAGGATAACAACACGCACCAACAGAGCTGTTTGGATTATAAATCAGGTAACAGAAGTGCAAACAGAAGTCAGGATGACACAGAACTGTCGAATTCCAGCAACAGACAAAATATGGTAAATTCTACACCAGGAGATGCCCCAAATTTTCGCCAACCAGCCTCAACTTACAACTTGAGGCAAAGGACTACCAGAACATACTACAATAGGAGAAACAACTGGAATCGCTGAACAACCCTGCAGTAAGTGATTCTAGGAACTGTAAAATTGTTTACAGCACAGAAAAAGACTTTAAAGTGTTTAACTTTTCTGAGCTAACTGTTGACCTAATGCTGGTAGACTTATTGGCTAAAGGACACACATTTGTACCAACTCAGAGCAGACTTACCTAACACTTTAATTGACTTAAAACTGCTTGTAAGAAAATTGAATTTAACAGTACTGCCGGGTGCAAATAATCACACACTCAACACATTACACACTGCTAGTACTTACAACCCCCCCACTACACCCCAAACTGGCTTTGTACGAACAGATTTGTGAATTAGACAGAGCAAACTGTTTAAATAATGGTAAAGAGGTGAACGCTGGATCCAGCAACATCACTACAAAAGAAAAAGAAGCACTGTCTTTACTAAAAACAAGCCCCTGTCAGGATTATGCAACCTGACAAAGGGGGTGGGTTAGTAATAATGAACTATGAAGAGTATGAAGGTAGAATGTCCAGGATTTTACAAAGTGATGTGTATGTTGAAGTTTCCAGAAACGAACTGAATGCAGCATACAGGATGATTCAAACAATTTTAAATGATTTGTTTATTGAGAGGAAAATAGACATGGACCAATTGAACTACCTGAACATGCCAGCACCTAGAATCCCTGTACTTTTCGGGATTCCGAAAATACACAAATGTATCACTGACCATACCTCTCAATCATACTGAATTCCTCGATAAATACCAGTTTTGAGGGCAAAATATTGGGGTGCCACAAATGTCCGAGTGGCCCAGTTAATTTCTGAATTTCCCTGTTTTTTTTTTTTTTGACTGTACTCAGTGACGTCATCAGCTGTCAGTAAGTGCACTGGTAAAGTCAGCCTGTTAGAATTCGCGTCATTACTTAATTTAACTTTACCGGTTATTCAGTCAAGGGAGTATACACACGCACACACACACACACACACACACACACACACACACACACACACACACACACACACACACACACACACACTGCACTTCTTCCTTCCTCCAAGTCCTCCAGCTCCAGGTAAGGCAGGAAAAAAAATGTTCTCACATTAAGAGTTTACTTAATTGGAGACATACTGACTTAATTTCCTGTATATGAGCTGCACTGATTTTCTCACATTGAGACTTGAGAGTTTAAGCGGAGAGACATACTTAATTCCTGCATACTACTGACCTGCATACATGTTGCATTGATTTTCTTGCATTCTTGCTTAAAACGGTTAGACAGCCACTGCCTACTAAATATGTTATATTAGCGAGGAATCAAGGATTTGATGCACTCTTTAATACAGCAACCCAACCTGGTGTCAAGCTTTCTTATGTTTACATTCTGTGCTGCTGACTATTCAAAAATGTTGCTGCAGCTAAGATGAATGATTTTAGAGAATGGTTACGGTTTGTAAAAAGTGATGGAAAACCTAAAAAAAAAATATATATATATATATATATATATATATATATATATATATATATATGACAGCCCCATACAATAATACATAGTATTAGTTAGTCAAAAAATAGAGGCCAGCACCTAAGGAGTGATAACTAGTTTACCTCAACTGGTAAAAATCAGACCAAGTCTGATTTTTACCAGATGAATTAAACTAGTTATCACTCCTTAGGTGCTGACCTCTATTTTTTGACTTTACATGTACTTTTTGGCCTGGTGCACCTGCCTTACATGCGAAGTATATTCTGGGAATAGTATTAGTTAGACCTGTGCATGGTGGCTATCTTACATTTCCATTAGAACCAGACACTCTTCGGTTGCTTGAAAGTGGTAGAAAACCACTGCAGGAACTCTGATCCAACCAA
This sequence comes from Protopterus annectens, assembly GCF_019279795.1. NCBI lineage: Eukaryota > Metazoa > Chordata > Ceratodontiformes > Protopteridae > Protopterus > Protopterus annectens. The sequence continues at coordinate 179,003,366 of NC_056749.1, forward strand.
ATTAAAAAAAAAATGTGGAAACTAAAGTGTTGCACTGAAGAAGTTATTTGAATGTGTAGCCTATTCCGGTGCAAAAAAACAACTAAAGAATATGAAAAATGCACCCGACCAACAGAAACTCTGGACTCTATGAACTTAAAATAAAAATGGATTGTTTTAATTCATAGAGTCCAGAGTTTCTGTTGGTTGGGTGGTTTTAAAACAATCCATTTTTATTTTAAGTTCACAGAGTCCAGAATTTTGTTGATTAGGTGCATTTTTGTAGTAAGATATTTTCATGTTTATCAGATGAGTCAGCATATTTGTAGGGCAAGAGCTCCAATACACATTACATTCTACAGTGGATGGATCAGTAGAAAGAAACACAATGGTGTTCCTCATGTAAAACAAGGGGACTTAATGTCCCTCTTCATTGTGAGCCCAAGTGGTGGGCAAGAATAAGGTTTGAAGACAGCCACTTTCTTTTCAATAAACTTTCAGGCTAAATTACAAGTTGGTGTAGAGTTTAATTTACTTTAATTTACTTTGGTGGCTGTAATGGGGAACAAAAAGAGCAGGTAATACCACAGAAGAATGAAGGGCAATGTTATCGATATATGCCGCTGTATTTTCTAGTCATTGTGATGTTTACAGCTGTATACCTTACTACAGAAAAAATGTACATAGGATTAGGAAGTAAGCTATGTATGCTATGGATGTTATTTAAATTCCATTCATTTTTATATGTGACTGAGGTAAAGCCAGTATAGTGTTTACAGCTTTCCTTAGTAAGCAGTCCAGATATACTAAACCTACAGAGCATGAGAGTGTGGCAAGTTTTTCATTTACAAGGACTGTGATTATGGAAAGTTTCCAATATGGAAGAGATGGGCTGATGTTCTTTGCACAGATGTTGTAACAACCTGAATATACACCTGCATTCTAAAAATAACTTGGTGGTCCAATAAAGCTGATTTGTTTTCATTGATTAATTACAGAATATCTGCCTTTTAGTTCACTGTGTAATGACTTGGAAAGGTCATGCTTTAAATTAATGTGTCTAGGATAGCAAAGAATTATAAAATATTAATGTTATTAAGTTGTAATTTGAAACTCTTGCTAAACCAAGGTTTTGAAGAAAACTAATTCCAGATGTCATTAGCAGATACTTCCAACTAGTTAATCTAGTGAAACTGATATAAGCTCAAAAATAAAGTTGCAGCTGTATGTCATGCAGTCAGATGCTAACTTCACTGATGGAAGCAGGAGTGCTAGGAATATTTTGATGAGTAATTTTGATCCTGTCCTGCATCCTTCCTGTTGTTCAAAAAAAATCTAGGAACTGCCCCCTCCCCATCAACACATTATAAATTTCCACACAAAACATGCTATGCTTAACCTGTGAACAGCTTTCTGATAAATATTAATGGGATACCATTAGTTTGTGTGTTGTGCCTAATCAGTACAAACAAATGTGTACTGAACTTGTAATGTCACATCAGTTTACCAGTGCATGGGGTTTACCCCAACTATGACACCAGTGATCTAGGTTTGGTTGGGGGCGGGGGGGGCACCGCAGCATCTGTTTTTCTGGGGTGAAGGGTTGGAGTTTGGAGAAGGAGTAGTAGTAGTATGAACACAGACATCGAGAGGCAGAATAGAGCTTATTGTAGGGTTGAAGTCATCTTAGACATTATTCCATCATACAATTTCATCATGTCCAGTAACAAGTTCTACCTCCAGAAAATAGGGGTAACAATGGGCTCACCTTGTGGGGCCAGTGTAGCAAATCTAGTGTTGGTCTACAGGGAGGAGGAGTATGTGAAGAAATCAGACCCCACATCAGATCCACTATTACACCCGTTATTTGGATGATATTTTTATGTCAATAGAGGGAGACCATACCAAAGCAGAATTGGTTTCATACTTCAACAGTACCACACACTTTTTATCTTTCACATTTGCTTTTGGGAAACATAACATCGCATATCGGGACATTAACTTAGCAAAGACTACACTAATAGTTGCGATTCAGCAACTATATAGAGGAAAGAAACGTACTCGAACACCTTTTTACACTACAGTAGCTGCTACCCCTTCACCAAAAATGATCGATGGTGAAGGGGCAACTAGTGAGGGCAGCAAGGATGGTCACAAAAGATGAAGACTTTTCCATTGAATGTAGCAAACTACAGGGTATGTTTTCTTGAAGGGGTTACCCAAACCACTTACTGAATCAAATAATAACAGAAGTGCAGTCAAAAAGATCAAGAAGTTTTTATAAACCAATATTGGATAGGAAAACCATTCCAGAAAAACTTAACATTAGATTTGCACACAAAAACAGGCAGTAACAATCTGGAACAGGGTAGGTTAATTAAACCCTTTAACTCAGATGCATATGAGATCATGAGGATCATCACTAAGAACTGGGACATTTTACAGAATGACCCAACTACCAGGTCAAGAATAGAGGGTCCACCTAGATAAGTTTTAAAATGGGGCCCCGACCTAAAAAATATCTTGGAAGCTAACCATGGTACATACCAGTATGCAGTTAGGTATGGTATGTCCAGATGTAACATGTGCGATTATTGACCACACATGTCTAAAGGATCAACATTTACCATTAGAGATAAAGAGTATCAAATAAAACACAAATGTAACTGTAAGACTAAAGCTGTGATCTATGTAGCTCTATGCCAACAATGTCCAGCATTCTACATGGGGAAGATGGACAGGAGGTTCAGGGAAAGAGTTTATGAACACCTGTACCATATAAAGAAAGGGAGTCAAGAGAATGCCCTAAGTAGACACAAGCAGGAATACATAGACCACACATTTAAATTTAAGGCAATATACAGTGTGAAGTCTGATGGAAGAGAGGACCCAGAATCCTTACATTTAGAAAGGTTAGAGTTATTGAGGCCACTCAGGACCACGGCTTGCACTTACCTTGGGTTAAATGAGGTTTACTCTATTTCTTGTATTTTAAAGCTAAGAAACCTCCAGAGATGACTAACATGATGATTTGTAGGACAAACTAGCTATGTCAAATATATAACAGTTGTCTTAGTACAAGCTAATGCGTATGAGCTCTTAACAGCAGTCAATTTAGTGATGCATAATTCAAATGGTGGGTGCCATGCCATGCCATGATGTATAGACAGGAATGCTGTGTGTACTTCCATGTATCCACATATAATTGTTACCCCAATATGTATATATATTTTATATTCTAATGTTTAACTGTAGGATGCCATGCCATGCTGCACAAGACAGAAAAGTGTTTTGAACATTTTTATGCATTATTATTTTTATGCATTACTACATTTTACTACTTCTTTATACTTCACCATTCTGTTATATACATTTTTAAGCACATTTATATTTTTAAATATTTTCAAACATTTTTAACAACAATATTTTTAAAAGGTTCTCAAATATTTAAATATTTTCAATTAATTAAATATTTTTAATAACTGTATGTTTACATATTATGAGTTTGATTTACTATGTCTCAATACTGGACAAGAGAGTGTGTATATTTACTTTCCTTTTAATAAGTCCAGAGGGTGTTTTGAAATAAATTCTTAAAGGAAGTAATTACTTATTGTGTGGACCCTCAAAGCATCATCATTGTGTTGGGAATAGCCCTCACCCATTGGCTGACTAAGAAGATGCTTGCACCATGGAGTGTATTTAAATGTATTTAAAGGTTTTAGTGAATGCCTTTACCTGAAGAAATCTCACCACCAGGTGGGACAAAAAGTGCTTTGTGTTCACAGTTGTTTTATCATCTACTTCAATATATAGTCTGTATTATTTTTACTCGTGCTATATTAAAGAAAGGGAACTACAGTACTTGGAGTGGACTTACCTTCTTCGGCAAGTGTCTTGGATTGTTGTTTGGTTTCCTACTTTTCCTGGTTTTGAGACATACATTGAGCATAACTCTTTTGAAATCTGACCTAAAATAGATTTCTGGTTTCCAGCCATCTTGTTTCAATCATCTCCTACAGCTACCAAACTGGAATGTTAAAGACTGGCATGATGAATACACTAGAATGGATGATCATGAAGCAGAAATATAGCTTGTTCAACCAGTGCCCCAGCCCCTCAGCTCTACAAGTGAAGAGCAAAAAAAAAAGTGACCGACACACACACACATATATATATATATATATATATATATATATATATAACAGATTTGCAACCCCCTTCCCCTACTAAAACGCTTCCATTCAAGAGCAAAAAAGAAAAAAAAACATTTCCTTCTACTGACCCACCAGCCAGGTGGCTAGATGCACAACACACCTGTCCTGGCGATTATGGTCCTGTTTCTGTGGTCTGCCCCACAACCCTCTTTGAAATTATTTTATTAAAAAAAGAAATAATAAATAAATAATATCTTACTTTAAACTGTAGCAAACTGCTTGCTACTACACCCTGCCTGCATACAGTGCTACAATGCTCAGGTTTTAGTTAAAAAAAAAAAAAAAGCTGTAGCAAACTGCTTACTACAATGTAGTAAGTAGCTGCTACGGAATAGATCACACTTGGAGCACTATGGCATTCAGGTTTGACTGCAAATGAATTAAAGTGATCAGGATCAGCTGATCGCACCCCCAACATTTAGCACCCTGCCCTAGCTACGTTACTGCCATGAAGCATACATGTCATGTCACAGCAGCAGGACTAATGCCTGCCATTGTATAGGATCATAGCAATCTATTTTTTTTTTAACGCAAGCCTGACATTCAAAGGCCAGTTTCAGCAATCTCAGCATTCCTTCACCCATCTTTACATTTTCAGAGAGGCAGATTATTTATCAAATGTCCGATTAAATTACATGATGAAGAGAATTACTTTAAAAATATCTTTTTGGCATGCTTGATCATTACGTCTCTAACAAGAATGCACACATTCACTCTTCACTGTGACTGACACCAAACAAAGGCAGCAATTTATGACATTACTACAGCCTGCAGTCAAGAACTTCATGCTCTTCACCATTTCTGCATGCTGAGAAAACAAATGCACAGATCTTAATATGCAAAAGACACAGAAAGTCCTCACAAATGCACAAACCATCATGTCTATCCCAGTGGGTGATAGAATGGTAAGAAGACAATATTCTGTAGGAGTAATGATTTCAGCCTTATGTTATGCAGGCTTTCAGCTACCACTTATCAACAGCAGTAAGCAAAATCATTAAACTCTTTAGTCTGAAAATCATCCCAAAGCACAGAAGCCTTTGGTTTGCCTTTGTGAGACACTCCCTTAAATGTATGCACCTCCACAAAGACGAAAAAGGCTCCAAGTCTGATGATGGGCTACTACACAAATGTATCTGCTTAGCAACACACAATATAGGCCCCCCCAACACAAATTTTAATAAAATGAAGGAAAGCTAAAGGTCACTTGTTGAAATTACAGAAGGAGAGTCACCGATCTCCTGATACGGTAGAACACTAGAGAAATGTATTTTCACATAACTGGGTCTTCTTAACATTACAGAATTTCTTCTAGGCTCTCATCAAAGATTCACGGCAAGATATGCGGTATTCACAATTCCTGTTAAATGAGGAATGTTTGTCAGGGCATATTTAATGATCCATTAAAGGTTTTCAGCTTAGTAAATTCATTTCTAAACTTTATACAACTAGCAGATTAAAGGCCTATTACCCAACTAATTACTATATCTGTAGACTACGTAACATGGTTCTGCATGAACATTATCAATTACTTAACTTAATCCGAGTGATAACTGGAGTAGGTGTACCCTAAGGATTTATCCTGGGGACCATAAAGACATATCAGGGAAGTAAAACGATTTGATATGCAGATAGATCAGCAGTCTTCTGCTACTCTGGCTTACTGCAAGATCATGAAAGTACAATGCAGTTTACTCTGACAGCCTTTAGCGATGTCTACCTAAATGCAGATTTATCCTCTATACAAATAAGTTCAAAGTAGTAGTAATAAATATCTGGTCAGGCAGTGCATTTCAAAGGGTTTAAACTAGGAGATGCTGACACATTTCATCATACTGTTTGACTTAGAAGTCACATAGCTAGATCCATGCTCTCCAGGATACTCTGGAGAAGAGACAGTGGTGCGTATGACAGGATTAGTTAGCTAAAGTAAGCAAGTAAATAAATATATACATACACAAACATATAAACCAAACTAAAATAAATCCTTATTGCTCTGCACTTCAGCTAGCTTAAGTACAGTTCTCGAAACAGCACAGAGCACCTTTTTGCATCAGGAAGTGACCACAGGACCACACAATCTTATACTTGCAAAGAAGACAAACTGCTAAGCTGCACTGAAAACATTCAATATCTATTTAAGCAGTGATGGCCAAATAAGTATGGCAAAAAGCTCAACATGCCTACAAATACTCTTTGAACCTCAAACAATAAAGAAAAATGTCACAAAGTGCATTTGACAAATTATTATCAGAGAGCAAAACAGCAGATGTACTCACTGCTACATTCAGTATCTAACTACCACTGCCTTTCACTAAACAGGTTTGAGTATATTTGCTGTGAAGCCAATTTCACTCAAACAAATTAAGCTTATATTTAAATTAAAGCACATTAATCAGCATCTGCACTTAAGTAATTTCTCTACATGGTGCAAACGTCCAATGCCTTTAAAGACCTCTACTACTCTCTAGCTTTAAACCCAACATATATGTTATATATGTATGAGTCAACTTCTGTTTATTGAAAACTCACATTTTCGAAAAATAGAAGATGGAGCCCACTTTAGTGAATGTGCACTTAAACGAAAGTGCACTTTTGCGAAAGCAGATTCACCGAAGCATGGTACAGAGTAGTCCGAAGTATATTTAAGTAGCAGGGTGTGGGGGGGTACAAGGGGGCTTGCCCCCCTGCAAAAATGTGTCTTGACTGTTTATTGTATTGTTTTTGCTGATTCAGTGAATCGGCTTTCGCAAATGTGCACTTTCATTTAAGTGCACTTTTGTTAAAGTGGGCTCGATCTTCCGTTTTTCAAAAATGTGAGTTTTCGATAAACAGACCATATATATATATATTAGGGCCGGTGTTAGCATTTTGGGGGCCCCAAAAAATCAGTTTAAGCATCATCCTAACAATGCCATCCATCCTAAGCAACCGCAGTTAGAGTTACTGGCACTTAGTTGCAACAGTGATACATTGCAACAAGTCTATGTACAGGTCTGGACTTAAGGTGAAATTATGACTGGGCCTACATTTCAACACACACACACACACACACACCCTCCAGTCCTCTCCTCTGAGTCCTTCTCCCCATACCATCCATGTTACCTTTTTCTTCCTTATCTCACATTTTGCCTTACTCTAAGCTTTTTCAAAGCCATAACTTTCTATATGCTCTGAAGTGCATTTTACACAACCTTAGCCTGAACAGAAATTATGATTAAGGAAAGAAATTCACTGTTGTGGTTCAGCTTTAGTTTTCCTTGCATCCTTCAACACACCTTTCCTGAACAAGACAGTTACAGATGGTCTGGGATGCATTTTAGAGCATTTTAACATTTTACTCCAATGGTTGCCTAAATAAAAATTATGAAGAAAAAGAATTTCAGTCTTATTTTTTCTTTCAAGGCATGATTTGTGCCCAAGGCTTAATTTTCAAAGCTGACAAAATTGTAGCTTACAGTAAACCTCTAATAAAGACAAGTCACTGCCTATGCATCCCTCTGGTGTTAGACTGGGATATTTAAATTGCCTTTGTCATATATTTCAAGTGACTGATGATATACATATACATAGCATGTTCTTCAAATGATTTCAGTAATATTCAAATTTGTTGCTATAATGACTTCATGTGCACACCTCTAAGGTTTGACTGTGATGAAAATTAAAGATGTAATATACATTTGAGCAGGGCTGGTTTTAGAATGGTCATATCTCAGCACCATTCAGGTTAAACAAATATCTAAGTGTCTGAATGTTCTGTGATATATACACACACACACACACACACACACACACACACACACACACACACAATTTCAGCAAACAGCAATGCCTTGTGCAACATTGGTACTCATCAAACAGCAGAAGCAGTAAGATTTATGATTTTGTTCATACTTTTGCTTTATCTTTATACTTATTGTCCAAAATAGATGTTGATGCAAGATATGTTATTCTAGTAACATATTTATGATTCTGAACATTTATTCTATTATTTTGGGATTGTACTGAATTCTTAAGCAAAGAAATTGAGTTATAGAATCAGGTGTTCTGGTATTAGTTATAAAACTACCTGAAAGATAAACTATGCATCAGCTCTTCTTAAAATCAAAGTTTGCACCTCTAGTGCTTATATTGTTCATGTTCATTATCATCTTCATCCTAACAGGGTCATATCACAGCCCTGTTCAAATATCTTTGAATTTTAAGGAGATATAAATAAGAGTTATTACCCTCATAGTTTATTAAGTATGCAAGACTGCTGCAGTAGCTTTTGCTGGTTTTACAGATGTGACAAAATATCAGGATAAGATAAGTATATATATATATATATATATATATATATATACACACACACACACACACATATATATATATATATATATATATATATATATATATATATATATATATATATATATATATATATATATATATATATATATATATATATATATATATATATATATATATATATATATATATATATATATAAACAGACAACAGAACCCGCATCAGTGCACTCCCAACATATAAAATTCTTGGCTACCGAATAATATGATACTGCAACATGGCTACTGCTTTAGAAGAACTTTCAAAACTCATCTCACCAGCAGAGCAGGTTGTCACTTTCTGACATTATCTAATGCCTATAATTATCTATACTGATGTCTTTCTATACATACATCAGGCATTTAGTAGAGCACTGTTGTCTAATTTAGGGTCTGGAATCCATTTACCACCTGTCACACATGGTACTCAATATGTTCAGTTCTTGTACTGACTTGCAATTTTGCAAGTCATGAGTAGTATAGTACGAGTACAGTATCCCCTGGTCTGAAAAACACTTACAGATTCACAATTTATAGTTGCAGCTTGTTGCTCAGGTCTTGTGAAAACTGTTCAGGATGACCAGCTAATAGGAAGACCAAAACAATGTTACTGCTGATAAAAGTCTTGACACAGTTAAATATATGCAAACACTTGAGAACAATTTTCATTTCTTTATCACTAAACTTAAAAAACGTTCTTATTGTTCGTTTGATATTGCAAAGCATACCATTCAAGTTTCATCCTGTTGTACTGAATATGTTTCTTGCTGTCTAAACAATTCCGAAATTTATCATTAAAATGAAAATGTAATTATACATATAACACACAGTCAGCTGCAATTGCCCTGCCATGCTTTCTCAATATTTGTGTTTTACTTGTGGAAACATTTATAAAATGCAAGATAAGGCTGTAGGTGGATAAAAGGTACACTAGAAGTAACAGACAGTAGAACTCTTTTGATGATTACTCTTGTGAGGTTCACATTCAGATTAAAGATCATTTTAAAACATATATTTTGGGACAAATGGCTGAATCTAATAGTGATGAAGTACATCAAAAACTTTTTCACAGAAGCGGTATGACTTTCAATGAAGACATTTGTTAAGCTATGGAGTTAGCACCCATGATTCTGACACACAGTAGCCCACCAGTATACTGTCCAGCAATACCTATTTATTGGCAGTTTACTTTTGATGCTACTTAGCAGTAACAGTCTAACAGCAGGAAGCAGTGCTCCCAAAATGTTAATGAACAGCCATCTTATCAACTCTCTGTGTTCCTGTTCAGTTAGACTTTGGATGGTTTCCTTTTGTCCAACAGTGCATACCTCCCAACTGTCCAGATTTTTGACTCACATGTTTGGTCTGCTCCTCATAAAATTTGTGGTTTTCTGAATTTTTGTGGCATATCTGCCAGGACTGAATTCACTAAATAATGAATGGCGTTTGAGTTTCAGACCATATCCTTCAGAAAATGCATGATAACACAACACCTTTTATCCTAGCAACTTTCTAAGTTTATAAGAGCAATATTTAACATTTGTCCCTATTATTGGGGCTTTTCCCCCCATTATTTTTGGTTTTGTCCAGATTTTTTGTGCTAAGAGGTTAAGAGGTTGAGAGGTATGCAACAGTTTGTGTCACATGGACAGACAGACTATTGGTTTTGTGCTGTCTGGTATGCATGTAACTGGCACACCTCCTTTCCTTTTAAGGGGATTACCTCTTTCTATACTTAAAAGGTACCTAGACATATTACAGGATCCTTCACTAATTAAGCTGCATTCTACCTTGGTTGGTAATGTTTTTCTTAATGGTCAACCATTCTGTAGACAGGGATACTTTTATTCCACATTCCCAATCACTATTTAATCACAAAAGTAAATAATAATTTTTCCCAAAATACAATCAGACATACAGCATGGTAGCCCAGAAATATACAAGTCACTTAAGTCACACCTCTTGCAGTCATGGCTCTGTCCCTGCATTACATAAATGCTTTCCTGCTCTCCTCCAAATCTTGCTACCCTCCTCTCTTCACTACTTACCATCTCTAATATTCACTACTGAAATACTCCCATGCAGGGCCTGCTATCTTGCGAGATTTCTCCTTAATGGCATCAGTTTTTTTTTTTTTTTATTGCAACATTCAATGTGTGTTTTTCTTCTACCAACACTGACATCCAGGGTCTACTATGTATAAGATAAGCTTGATTAGAACAAACTATTGAACGATACTAATTGTGTTATTCTGGAGCTTTTCTCCCCATGCCTCCACTGTCAATGGACCTCGTTCCAGTCAGATTTTCCCAGTAAACAAATGTAAAATAAAATAAATCTTCTATTATTCTATTACCTTTGTTAATTCCATCCAGGTGACATTGCAGCAAGAGAAAAAGACACCGTCTTGCTTGTTGGTAACCCACAGGCAAAGTAGCTGTCTATATAACAAATTATCTGGACTTGATTATTATCATTAGTGAAATGTGATCAGAAGATGCTGAATCAAGCAACAGGTGTCTTGTTCTCCTCTCAAAAAGTAGTGGATATGGACAAAGAAGCTGTTTCCCTGCTTGGATAGAAAGACTAAAAAAACTCTTCACCATTACTACTGTGCACTGATGGGATCATGCCCAGATACACTGAAGATAAGTAAACAACAATACATGTTTACATCCCCTGCTGATAATGAATGTCCATGATCCCAGAGGAATGATTTTTGTATGCACATTTAATCTCTCATCTTCTGTAAAGACTCCTTTAGCATGTCCCTAACCAAAGTGGTAGGGTGGTCTTGCTGGAAATGTGTTACTGTTATTCCCCTACCTGAAGCTGATTATCTCTCCACTCACATCCAGTCTTCTTCTCTTAATAAAATCTTGAGAAACGTATTGTTTGAGGTTGCTAAGTATTTAAGCTGAAATGGTTTCTTTAACCATTCTCCACGTTATTTATTCAGACTATAGTACTTTCAATGCTTTCTACTGCATTTATGACATTATTCTGACTAAGATAAGCATTATCCTGACCAACATAAACAAAGATATTTTTATGGTGGCTCACCTTGATAACCTTAAGACAGCCTTTATTAATAGTCTCAACCATCAACTCCTTCTATTGTAAGGCTTGCTTTTTTATGTTCCAACTTCATGGACTGCTATTTATCTCTATTCAACATCAAATGATGTGAAGAAGGTTCTGTTGTGGGTACTCTAGCACAATCAAAAAGGTTTGCAATGGGTCACTACTACATTCTCACTCTTTATTAATAATTTAACCTTTGGTTTCCCAGGAGTCTATGCAATCTTTATGCATGCAATATTGTCTACTTATCTAAATAAGCTATTCAAATGGACATTTTCAATATTTGGAAAAGATTCAACTTCCTTCTTTTTCTCTGTGTTCTGATTAATACATCTAAAACATGCTATGTAATTTGTAACAACTCAGGAACTTGCAATATTATCTTGACCTCCCTCTTGAACTCCTCTGGCCAATAACCTTTACAATTGAAAAATATCCTATAAAACTAATATTAAAAGCCTTCAGAAACCAGAGTAGCATGAATATTGATAAGCTCAGAACCTTTGTCACAGCCCACAAGTGGAACTATATACTATCCTTATAAGACCCTACTACAGCAGATGTAAGCATAAATTACTTTCTACTCCAGCTGCAAGACAAATTCTTTATATTTAGCCACAGTCTTTATAAACCCACCAAAACTGGCTATATACTGAACTCAAGCATCTTTTAACTCTAAAGCATGAAGCATGAGAAAAATGGAAACACATTCCCACAACTGACAACCACACCTCCTTTATTTACAGTCTTGTATAACCTACTGAAGAAGTCCATCAGAATGCAGAAAAGAAATCTCCAAAACAAAGAAACAAATTATGCGGTTAACTTTCTTAAAGGAAGAAAACCTCCTCAGGATGCTTGTCTACAAACACCATTCAATGAGGTACAGCAAAACTTTCTACATAAAATTTCCTTAATGAATTTGGCAATCTCCCATCAATAAACTCCACACCTCCTACGGATCATGCATTGCCCACCCCACCACCTTTCACCCCCCTCTTCCACTTCAAACGCATACACCACAAATAAATCTCTATTACACTTGAAAATGTTTCCCCTGACACCCCTCCTGTATCTGATGACATAAACTCCTGGTTCATATAACACTGCACAGAACATCTATGTCTTCCTCTCACCCACATATATAATCTATGTCTTACACACATCATCATGCCACAGGTTTGGAAAACTGGTTTAATTAAACCTCTCCCAAACTTCCAGAAAATATAGTTTATACCCAACTCTTTCTATATATATCCAGCTGTACCACCTGCTCTCATCTAACCAGCATGGATTCAGGCCTGGACAAAGAACTATGGAACTACGCTGGTCTATAACTGATGACTTTCTGCAAAACTCTGATGGTAGCCTCCTTACTACAGGTGCCTTATTTATAGACCTGACAAAGGCAGTTGATCTTACTGACCACTATCTTCTCAAAAACAAAACTAACTGAAATTGGTATCAGTCCAGACACCACTGCCTGGTTTAAAAACTTCCTCACCGACAGACACTTTAGAGTTTAGCATCTTCCCAATCACACTCTGTGGTTATTACCAAAGGTGTACCACAAAGATCCATTCTTGCCCCCCCTACTGTTCTCCATATTTATTAACAGACTTCCTTGTGACCCTCCATCTCCCACTTATCCTCTATACTGATGACATGGTCCTTTACTAGTCAGATAAATCTCACACCAGCATTCAATGCCAACTCCAGTCGGACTTACATGACCTCCACCAATGGCTCATAAACTACTTCTCAACATGATCAAGACCAAAACTATGATTTTTGGAACTCAACAGAAGATTCACCAAGTACCTGAATCTCTATCTTTGACTCACACAACCATTCCATAAAGACAACCTCCTCTTCGATCAGTCACTAAACTTCCATTTCTACATAGACAAAGTGAGAGCCAAAATAAACTCCCTGCAGTTCTGGGCCCTTCTCTATTCCAACCAGCCAGAGCAGCAATTGGCAAAGGAGTTCTATTTTTTCAGTTTGAATATGGGCTTCCAATTTGTGCTTCTGCCACCAAGAAAAAACATTGCCACACTCCAGACTATCTGTAACAGCATCTGCTGAGTCATTATAAACTCACCTATCTCTGAGCATCATTGGATCAAGCTAGTAAAAGCCAAATGGCTACCCTCAAAACAAAGATCTAACCTAACTTTAGGATCCCAGCTCTAATAACTACTCCAACTCCACACATTTACTCCTCTTGCAGCTAGACTTCATGAAAAAGAAAAACTCCTCATAAAACCTGAGACACTATTCACAAGCCACATCCGCTCTCATTGCCCCTAGAACCAGACCCCACAGCACTGCACATGCTCTGTCACACCAGCTCTCATTACCCCTAGATCCAAACCCCACAGCACTGTACATGCTTTCTCCTCTCAGGCACCTACTCATTGGCAAGCTCTCCCCATCAACATTAAGGAAATCAACACTTATTCTAAATTCAGAATGCAACTCAAAAAGCACTTCATCATCCAAATCAAATGCTCCTACTTCATCACAGGATATATCACCTAACCCCTAACCTATCTACTTTCCAAGTCTGCACTCCTCTCTCAAGATTTAATGAAGATTTACTCACTTTAGAAATTACTGTATAGATTTTACATTACACTTTACTTGACAGTACATTGCACTGCACTTGTTCACTTGTATGTATATATAGTTTTCTTTATGTAATTAGTTTTAAGTACTCTGATATTGTGTACATTTCTATATTTTTGTTTGTGAAATGCTTTGTACTTCACCCATTCTGAGCTTAAATTTGTTCAGTATTAATCAGTGTACTTCTCTAATAAACAAAAATATGAAATAAATAAATAATTTGCTGGTCACTCAAATCCATCACGTCAAGTATTCAGGAGTCTAGTTTGAATCTATTATCTCAGTAACACATGTAAAATAAAATAAAATAAATAAAAATAAATTCTAGTATCACTCCAAACAGGTTACCATACCTCTCAACCTCTTGGTGAAAGAAATCTAGGCAAAGCCTAAAATAATGTTGGGGGGACAAATGCCTAAAACAGGGATAGATTTTGAATATTGTTCTTAGAAAGTTTCTAGATTAACAGGAATTGTGTTAACATGCATTTCCTGAAATATATTAAGTCTGAAACACAATTGTACGTCATTATTTAGTGACTTCAATTCATAATGATTTGCCAGCAAACCACAAATTTTATGAGGAACAAACCAAAAATATGAGGCAAAGATCTGGACATTCTGCAAAAATCTGTACAGTTGTGAGCAATGCAGGCTACCAACAAAGTTCTCAACCAGCTCAAATCACTCTCCATAGTCACTAGGTTACTTACTTTTAAAATGTGTTGCATTATCAAGAAAGACGTTCTAATTGTGAGATTTGTATATGTTGTTGGACTTAATACCACTGGCTTCCAACAAAATAAATGGATGCTACAAACCACCCTGAACAAAATGCACTGCTTTATAATATTGTATGGTATCAGAGAATACCACTGTTTATCTCCCTCTAAGGTAAACTGGCTTTCTGTGTCATCCAGAATCACTCTCTTTCTTGACTTCTTTATAAATAAATGTATATTAACTACAGCCCCTTCTAGCAAAAAAGGCTGTTTTCTTCTCCAAATATCAGTTAAGATCTCTGCAAAGTTTGGATTACTTCAGATCTAGGATGCCCTGAAATTAGCTTACATGTGAGTGTTTAATATTGCCACTAAATTCTCTACTTTAAGAAAATTCCCCTGCTGCAATACCTCATAAAATTCTATACCAAAAAATACTTTATTGACCCTGTTCATAATACTGAAATCTTCATGTTAAAGCATTGTTTACCGCTTCTGAACAATCATTTAGATTTTTAGCCTAATATGCTGATAAATGTATTGATTTTGCCTGGTATACAACCTTCATTTTGCATTCTTTTAATTTAACTACATTTTCATTTTTTACTAACTCACTGTACTTGCTTTATCATTGCTTTTGTACAATATATTATTTAATCATAAAAATGTGGTGTTTGCCTTGTCATGAATGAAAAGCGATCCTTAAACCAGACTCCTTACTTACCAAATACACTAAAACATATAAATTTATTGATTTATTTGTTTACCAGGAGAGTCCAACTGGGCCAGAAGCCCCATTTCCAGTGGCAGCCTGGGGAGAAAAGCTTCACAGAAATATAAGCAAAATATAACAATTAGGTAGTACAATGGTATACATACAGTAAGATACAGAATACACATCATCTAGTTAGTTTACTCAAAGTAATATTCAGTACAGTTTTCTAGTAGATACAGGTTCAAAAAGAAAAAAACACAAGTGTTTCAGTAAAGATCACTGTGAGAAAAATAACATTAGTACTGTGTACATATTAAACAGTTATGAATAAATGAGATTTCCATGTTTTTATATATATATATATAGAAAAGGGCAAAGGCTCCAGAGAAGACTAGATCACAGTCAGTGATGCAAAATAAGTTTGAGACATGGTTTTATTAACTATTTATTCTGTTTGAAGCATACCAAAAGCTGTTGCACTCATATGAGGTATAGAAGAGAGGTATGGCCATGAATAAATGTGTTCTGTAAGATAGCATTTGTTTTCTGATTGGTAGCTGTGGCTTCTAAACAACGAAAGCAGACTGGATGAATTGCAAACAGAAGACATTTACTCAGCAGTTGTAGAAGTGGGTATATCACCAGTTACCAGGGGTGAGTTAGGGTCTGCCATAAAATACACAAGCACATGCCCTTAAATCACCATAGTAGAGAAGTTGCTGCTTGTCTTTCTCTTCTGCCTCATGGCAAGTGGTACATATGAAATCACGTTGTGTGTGCCTTTAAACAGGTCAGAAAAACTCTTACTATCTGGTCACATTGCTTGTGAACTCAATTGATAAAAATTCTGTAAATAGATTGGTGCGTAACATTTGTAAATCATTGTTAAAGTGTTCATTTAATACCTGTTCCTAATGCGGATACTATATTGGATTCAATCTTACTAATTATACATATAAACACAAATGATATCTAGTACTATGTTTAATTATGCCATGTGTCTCACAATGTATATTTAACTGTGTTCTACTTGTGTTGGTTATATTTCGCTTGCACCTGTGTTGTACTAGCTAACTCTTATGTGCAGCTTTTCTCCCTGGACCTCCGCTCAAAAAGGACTTGTGTCCAGTCGGACTTTCCTGGTTAACAAATGTAAAATAAATAAAAATAATAAAAAAAAAAATTGCTTATTCTGCTAGTGTTGTACTATAACAAATTTTAAGCAATAATATGAAAATCTTAGTAATAAAGAAAAACATTGAAGTCTTCATTTCTACCAGGCACATTTGCCATGTTTTAGAAAAGGGATGTAGAATTGTACCAAAGCCCCAGGTATCATCACAGTGTAGCTTTAGACAGCATCATGTAATTACAGGCTCTATATTATATTCTCGAATGCTGAAAATGTCGAATCTGACATTGTTGACATGGGAATATCGAACGGTCAGAATCTCGAGCGTGTAAACGGAAATCTCCGTAAAGGGAGATTTTTGTTTACTGCAATGTAGTGTGGTTTCGGAGTTTGTATATTTAAGTAACGGGGGTGTGTGGGGGGTGCAGGGGGCTTGACTTTTTTATTTCTTTTTTTTTTTGTCTTTTATAAGGTCGAAGTTTGAAGACATCAACCATATGGTGTCAACCATATGTTGTTCAATGTTTTCAACCATCGATCTTATAATATAGACCCTAATTACACACTCCAAAGTTTACAGCTACTGGTAATAAAACTATAAAAGGGGTCCTTACTGAAACAAAGTATAGACACAGTAAGTCAGTGCATTTTTTTGCAAGTAACTTTAAACAAGTAGTTTCTACAGTCACAAATGTTATAGCTCCAATAGCCTTTGGTCCAGATATTGAAAAGTGAAGTATGTGTGCCTCTTCATGCAAGTCTGTTTGTGTTGGGGGTGAGTATATGTATGTGTTTGTCTGTATGTGTGTGAGCATGTATATATGTATGTGTGTGTTGAAAAAATGTTAAGAATTATCTGATTTACATGTATATAATGTTTTTGAAATAAGATACTTTCTACAAAAAGTTATAAATCCTACGACTTTCAAATATTATCCATTTGAACTATTATACATGAAGAAATCAATACAATATTAAATAGGTCAAATAACTTAGCAGACGGGACATTTTCTAAGTGCAATAATGTTTCATGGTGAAGAGGGATAAAGCCCTAACTACACTGGAGATGACACAAGTTTAAATAGCAGCATGAGTGCCTGTACTAGCTGGCAGGGGAGGATGGGAGTTAGCAGCAGCTTGTCTATCCACATGGAAAGGAGGCAGCTCTGGCTTTCCACATGGGTGACACCTAGTGTGGACACTAGGTGTCCATCCCTTGAAGTTCGAGTCTATTGAGCCCATGCTGCCATGTGTAAGTCACACTGTAAGGTAAAGAGAATCCTTGGAGGGCAGATATACCTGAACTTGGAGAAGAACTACAGGGAGGGGAAGGTGCTCCACCAGGGAAGAGGTAGACCATCCCTCAGGACTAGCAATGATGGCTTTTTCCCTACCACCTGACTGCTGTCATAACCAAATGAATCATGGTGGATTCCCAGGCAGGAACAAATGGGCCATAAGTATCTTTCCTGACCAGGAATCCCCCAATCCAGTGAATGCAGAACAAATGGGCTGATTTGGTGTGAGTATAGGAGCCACTAGGCTTTGTCTTGCAGGGAAGCAAAATAAATAAATAAATTATGCCCACTGCAGTACCTGTATCTCTGGGTATCAGAAAACCTCAGACATTACTGCTTGATAATTAGGACAATCTTCTTCTTCTTTCTGCTTTTTTCTGTTTAGGGGTCGCCACAGCAGATCATCTGTCCGCTCATGATTGGCAGTGGAGTTTTACATTATCGAATTGCCAGCCCAGTGCCCAACCTTCCACAGAAGGCACACACATGCACACACTCACACCTAGGGCCAATTTAGAGTATCCAATCCACCTACTGCATGTCTTTGGGATGTGGGAGGAAATTGAAGCACCTGGAGGAAACCCATGCGACCACAGGGAGGACATGCAGACTCCGCACAGAAGGCACCCCAGCTGAGAATCAAACCGGAGAACCTCTTGCTGTGAGGCGGCAACGCTAACCACTGCACCACCGTGGCCACCCAATTAGGACCATCACTGAGTATAATTTCTCCTTTAGCATGTACCTCACTAAGAACTAAAACCAATTAAATCCAACTTGAGAAACCTCAGCATTTCCTTACCCAGAAGATCACAGGTCTAATTTACTCTGACAGACTAAAAGCATTGTTTTAATACTCAGACTCATATAAGCTCCTGAAGGGTGATCTCTCCTTTAGCCTTCTGTGATATTAATAAGCCAACTTTGTTTAAACTCCTTCACCTAAATAGAATCAATAGTAAATCAAACACACACTCTAGAAAACTAAACCTATAGTGACGCATTAATAATGTCAGCTACACTAACTCCAATTTCTGGAACAAACTGCCCTTACATATGACAGAGCAGTTCTCTGGCAGCCTTAAAAAAACAGTCTAGATGACTGGATGACTAATCATAAATTTTCACCAGGGATATGTTGGGAAAACCAATTTAATGGTAGAAGCTCCCTCCAATACTACTTGATATGACTCAGATTCTAGATGGTCTCAATGGCCATACACTTACTACGAATTTACGAACATTTTAATGGGAAACATCATGGAAGGGTTAGGAAGGAAAACATTGTGTATTGCACTAGTGTTTGACATAGGCAGGTATTCCAGGAAAGTCTGAAATTTTACTTGGGATCTTGGTGAACAAATGGAAAGGCTTCCTGCATTCTAGAGAAGATTAAGAATAGAAAGTAACCTTATGCTATGCTTCAAGTATATAGAAGATAATACAAAATGAATGGTAGGACTGGAATTTTGGTGTTCACCGTGTGGGAAAAAGGACTTGGCTACAATCATATCTACACAGTTAAAGAAAGAGAAGTATGAATCATACCTCTCAACTGTACAGATTTTGTCAGAATGTCCAGATGTTTGCCTTATATTTTTGGTATGTTCCTTATAAAAACTGTTTTTTTTTTACAAATAACTAGGATGATCTAAGGACTAAAGCCATTAAATAATGACATTCATTCGAGTTTCAGACTTCATATCCTTCAGAAATGTATGCCAATACGAATCCTGTTATTCTAGCATCTTTCTAAATTTATAGGAGCAATATTTAAAATGTATCCCTATTTTTGGGCCTTTGTTCCCCCATTATGTCAAGCTTTGTCCAGATTTCTTGTGCTAAGAGGATGGGATCTTCAAATATTTCAGACAGATGATTAATGTACATTTTTAAGATATAGCTCATGTGAATAGCATGCTACCCATGTGCTATACACATATTTCAGTTTTAGAACACAATGATGAGTTTTAGGTTATATTTTTTTACCATGCTTCAGGTGACCATGTTTACACAGGACACCAGGTACAAGATGAGCTAGCTGTGGGCACAGATGGCAAAACACTGGAGCACACCAAGGCATGTACCCTGGTGCAAAATAATATACACTGTGTGGTGCCTTGATAGTAGTGCTTGTACTGCGGTATTCACAAAAACCTTTTTTTTGCTAACTATCTACATAATATCCTTATTCCATGCATGGGTCCCCTCGAATTATCTATGGTATGATCCAAGTTATTCTCATTAGGGGTAATGTAGAACTTGGAATAAAATTCCTATATCAATCAGGTCTAACACAAACCTTCATCTTTTCATACCATTACTTAAATACTTTGTCTCTGCCTCCTGGCTTTGTGCCTGCTCTTTATTTGGGACATAGCTCTCTAACACCCTGCATCACCTTTCTTATACCTCCCTTTAAAGCTCTAAATCACTTAACCTGCTTATCCTCTTGTAATACCTCATTTTATTGTACTACTTAAACTACTATACCCACTTCTAATTTGCACAGCCAAATTACTATTGCATCACTAGTTCTCTATTAACATTCAGACTTGCTTATCGCATCTAGTACCACACCACACGGTATTTCTTAAACTACACCACTCTTTTATCTGTGAAGTCTCAGTACAAAACTTTTATTATGCTTTGCATTCACTGACGCTGCATTATACAAATTGTTATCGTAAATATTGATTGCATTAAATATGACACCTTGCTTTTGCCCTTAGGTGTTCACTGATAAAGGGCACCTGTGCCCAGATGGACTTTCCTGGTAAACAAATGTCAATCAATAAAGAAAGAAAGAAAAAAAAAAGAAATATAAGAGAGGAACTTTGAAATTGGTTAAAATGCAGAATGCTTTTGCACGTTTTTTTGCAGTCAATTTTCTGTACATTAAAGATCCTGTTAACCATGGAAATACTGAATATGTCAACTAAAGGGATAATAGATAATGGTACCTTCTTTCCTATTTTCAGGGAATTCTACTTAAAGTTCTTCTTAGTTCTAAATAAAGACAAAGGGACTTTGAGACCAGACTCATTTTCATCAATACAAACCTTACTCTGGAAATAGGTGTTAGTCCCTTAAGTCTGTTCTTTTTTTAGGAAGCTTAGATGCGTCTGTTGAAGGTAAAAATGCTTATTAGCATATCTTTTTCATCCTCTGTGACTTTTTCTCAGGCTCAAAATAGGGAAACTTTAATTTGAGTTTGGTATGATGTTAATACTATAATGTTGTTTATTAAGTGTCTAGCCCCATACATAGCAGTCTTACCGGGACAGCAGAATCATGTAGGGTTGGTTACACCAGTGGAGAATCTTAGAGTAGTTACTCTACTTTTGGGGTCTCCAGGATGGACAGTAAACAAAAAGAAGTTTCTATGTTTCATTGGTTAGCAGCCAGATCACTATACCAACATGAAGTTTTCTACCCCTGTTGGCTCAGGTCCCTATCAGTTGATTGAGTTTTCAGAAACTCGAAATTCATATGGCGAGTTTTTGAAAACTCAAAGCTTTTGAATGGAGATCGCAGTATAGTGTGGATCAGGAAATTTACCCTTTTTCTCACTGTAGTGAGATCTTGGAGTTGGTATATATAATTTGCAGGGGATGGGGGGTGCAAGGGGGCTTTCCCTCCTGGCAAAATGTAAAAAATTAGATTTTTGTGGGTTTTTTAGTCTTTTTTTTTTGGGGGGGGGGGTGTTCTAGTTTTCACAAACTTGATCATATGGTCTCGACCATATGAATTTTGAGTTTCTGAAAACTCAATCATCTGACATAACCCCATTGGCTCATATGTCCTCCACCTTCGTAACAGTTTCCCCACACCAGGCATCATATGAAAAAATTCTGCATTCTATCTGGTCACAGGACATTTATTCATCCTTTGATTCTACCACTACTAAATATACAAAGCTAGTTGTTAGACATTGGAACTCTTAAGAAGGGAAAAATCTTCCTTCCACTTCAGTCCTACCCTGATGATGGATGCCTCATACTCTAGATGAAGTGTTTATCACCAGGAGAAGGACAGGTTGCTACAACTCACATTCTCACAGCTCAGATGCATTTTGGAATTTTTAATTCTAGTAAGAGGAACTCTTAGGAAGGGAAAATCTTCCTTCCACTTCAGTCCTACCCTGATGATGGATGCCTCAAACTCTAGATGGAGTGTTTATCACCAGGAGAAGGACAGGTTGCTACAACTCACATTCTCACAGCTCAGATGCATTTTGGAATTTTTAATTCTAGTATGAGAACTATAGTCCCCCTCATATGACTAATGCCATGAAGGAAATGTCACAATGGAGCACATTTACTTACCGGTATGAAAGATGACACCTTGTTTTACTATATGCCCAACATCCTCAGAGCCTAGAAATTTTTTTTTGTGTTTTGCTATCCAAGTATCTGTCTTGTTTGTTAAGCAGTCTTTTGCTATATCTGCCATTTATTCTTAAAGGAGTTTTGCAACTGATACTTAAAGGAGTTCTGCTTTTCTTTCATGGTCTTCCATATAAAGGCACTGTCTACCAGTCCCTCCCCTCTAAGCTACCAGTGACTCATATCTGAACCTGTGCTTGGCGTAGGAATGTCCACAGAATAGATATATTAGTTCAACCTAGCACTGCATATTGTGCATTGCCCTAACTCAAAGGATGCTGCCTATACTCCTTTATAATCAAAAATATTTCCAGAGCCAAAACTGTCAGAAAGTTTGACCAGCTCTTTGATTTGTTTGCAACTAACAAACACTGTGCCCAGTTTGGAAATGAAAAATTTCTCATTATATATTTATTTGGGTCCCTATCAGAACCTCGAGTTTTGGGGGCAGAGCCTAGATGGCAAACAGATAAGCAGCATTTGTAGAGCTCCACAAACAGTACTAGAAAACAGGGAAAACTTTACTTTCATTAACCAGACATAGAAAAAAATATTAAGGAACTTAAGAACTACAACTCTACCAAATTTCAAGAAATATTATTGAGTTTTTCCTGTCAAAATATTCTGGAGAACAACACAGCTGTTTGGTAATGGCCAGTTTAAAGAATTCTTACTCAGAAACCACTCTGAAGAAGGAGATACAACTGATTTCTTCCACATTACACAAACTGTCATTGAAAATGGATAGATTCAGTGATAATTTGGAAAGTCTCAAGGAAAACTGCCAAAAGCAAACAGATGTACTAAAAGAAATACTGCAGCAACAACAAAGTAAAGTACTTGATATAGACATCACTAAATGACATAGATGGAAGACTCAAAGAAGAGGAAAATCAGACAGAATTCTTACTTCACCAAAATAACTGGCTACTTAATAAAGTGGATGATTTAGAGAATAGAGAGGGGAGAACTAATATAAGGGAGAAGACACCATCACCTTTTTGAATTCCTGGCTTCTTTAACTGCTTGATTTAAAAGAGGGATTATCAAATGAAATAGAAACAGCTCACACAGCCACAGGAAAATCTACACCCTCTTCACCTAATGCACCACCAAGATCAATTGTGGTAAAGTTCCTCTCCTTCTTGGATAAAGAGCTCATTTTAAAAACAGCCTGGAGAAAATGTCCCATAACATATAAACAGAGTCAGATTAGATTTGACAATGATTATTCTGCAAAAGTGTTAGAAACAAGGAAAAAAACGTGGCCATTAGTGAAACTTCTCAAACAAAATAAAATAAAAGTGCAGAAGGTATATCCTGCTAGAATCAGAATTTTCTATTCAAATTACTTAAGAACCTCTAACAACATTGAATAAGCTTCTACCTTCATCAAGAATAATAATATCATAACAATTCCTGAAGAAATGGACTGGACTATTTCCACCAACTTGAAAAGATCTCCAGAAAAAAAATACTTGGTCTGATGTAAGGAAAAAGAAACAAAGAACTGATTCTAAAACTACACAGTCTTCCAAATCACTCAAAGAATCAACAAAGATATAGACTTCTGGAGTTTACCTCAAAATGTATGTATTTTACCTATTATATTGTCTATTATACTCTGAGACATTTATATGTTTTCTTAAATGTATACTTTATGCAACATACTCATCACAAGTCTAGTGGTCGTGTCTGCTAATGTTAAATGGTTTTAAAACTGAGAGTGACTTCTAAAAATATAGTTCATAGGTAGGTACTAGGCTATCGGCCCAAGGGCCTACGTAAGCCTTGCCAACAAGGTTCCCTGGCTTACGCCACCCAAGAAAGTTATTTTCCTGTGCCACTGTCGAGCAGAGACACAGAAGTGATCCCCGGGGTGTATTTCCTATTTCCCATCCACTCATCAAGATTTTTCTTGAAGAGTGCTAATGAAGAACTTTGCTTGACACAGATGGGTAGCCTGTTCCAGAGTATGGGAAGTCTCTGGGACAGTAATCTATCCCTCCAGCATGTCCTGTTTATTGTAGTGACTAGGTTTAGTTCCCTAGAGCGTGTAGCTCAGAGGGATTGGGATTTCTTTAGGTGTAGCATGTCCAACAGCTTTGGGTATGACATAGCTTTATATATCACGCAGAGATCACCTCGGAGTAGGCGATATGCTACAGAGTAAAGCTGGAGTTTTTTGAGGCGGTCAGTGTAGGGCATTTGTTTGAAGCCAGTAATCCTCTTTGTGAGGTACTTCTGTGGCCTTTCCAGCTGCTGCAGATGTCTTGTGAGGTACACTCCACAATGGGAATTGTACTCTATAATGGGTCTAATGAGTGTCGAGTAGAGGGGAACAATGACCTCTTTTTTCCTGGATGATAACCCTTTTATGATAAGGTGTGCCACATAGAAGGACTTCCTGACTACTGTGGCGATGTGTCTATCAAAGGAGAGACTACTGTCCACCTGGGTCCCAAGGTCCCTTATCACACATTTGGTGTTAAGTAGATTGCTGTCTATGTGGTAGTTCATGGGTACAAACTTTTTACCAAAGGGGATGACACTGCACTTTTTGGCATTGAGCTTGAGGCAATGGCTCTGACACCAGGCATCTGTCTCAGCGAGGCCCTTCTGTAGGATGTCCACATCATTTGGGGACTTGACTATGGCTCCTAGTTTGCAGTCATCTGCAAACTTCATTAGCCAGATGCCTTCTGTGTTAACCTGTACTTCAGAGAAGTAGATACCAAACAAGAGAGGTCCCAGGACTGAACCCTGTGGTACTCCACTTGTCACTGCTTTGAGGTCAGATTTGGAGTCTGCAACTTTTACAGTGTGGGTTCTGTCAGTGAGCCAGTTGGCAACCCATCTTTTGCTGTAGGGATTTATACCTAGTTTAGTGAGTTTAGCTATAATTTCAGAATGGGGGATGGTGTCGAAAGCCTTGGTGAGGTCAAGATAGGCTGTGTGAACCACCTTACCCTCATCTACGGCTTTGGTGACTGCCTCAAAGAAGTCGATCAGGTTCAGGAGGCATGATCTGCCTTACACAAACCCGAACTGGGTGGGATCCAGAGTTTGGAGGTTAACAATGTCTTTGTTTATGAGTTCCATGATGAAACGTTCCATGGCCTTGCAGACCAGGCTCGTCAGGCTAATAGGTCTCATGGTTCCCAGGATCAGTGGTGGCTCCTCCTTTGTGGAGTGGGATAACTGTTGCTGTGCACCATTCAGTGGGCACAAAGCCTGATGCAAGGCTATTATTGATCATGGTGCTTAAGTGGGGGAGCCAGTTCATTCTAAACTTTGCGTAAAATGCAGCCTGGGATGTTGTCCGGTCCCATGGATGCTGTGTTTTTGGCTTTAGAGAGTGCAGCTTTTACCTGCGTAATTGTGATTACAGGGACTCTGCATTCTTCCTGTATAGATATGGGCCCTTTAAGGGGTGAGGGGGGGGGGTAAAGTTAGCACTGAATCTATCTGCCAGGATGTTGGCAATATCAGTTGGTTCTGTAATTTTCATGCCTTTGTGCTGCAACTCAGAGCAGATCTGGGTGTTGACATCGAGATTCTTGACATAGTTCTAGAATGCTTTGTGGTTGTCCTTAGAATTAGTGGCAATTTTGTTTTTGTAGCTTGCTTTGGAGGATCTTATAAGGGATCTCTGCTTCTTACTGAGGCTGACCAGGGAGGTCCTCCACTCATTG
The DNA here is from genome assembly GCF_019279795.1 of Protopterus annectens. Lineage (NCBI taxonomy): Eukaryota > Metazoa > Chordata > Ceratodontiformes > Protopteridae > Protopterus > Protopterus annectens. The sequence continues at coordinate 179,029,555 of NC_056749.1, forward strand.
CATTTTACTCTCTTTTGCAACAGTTTCTTCCTTCTGTTGTACAGATTGTTTATGGCAGGGGACCACCAGATTGGCTTCCTTTTTTGGAGGATAGCATCTTGGTTCTGTTTGGGGTAGCACGATCCATGCACTTGTGTAAGTGCTTATAGAGTGCATTTGTGTAGGATTCAACAGTTGTAACTGTACTGTCCATCTGCATGGGTGTTATGAAGTTCACCACTTTTTTACCGTGGTTTCCTTAATGGGGGGTGGGGGCGGGATGTGGACATCAAGGGTGATTAGCTTATGGTCAGATCGGACCAACGAGGAATTTACTTCAGGTGTGGAACACCAGTCACTCATGTTGGTAATGACTAGGTCTAGGATATTGTTGCCCCTTGTGGGGGCGTGGATAAGTTGATCCAGGGCATTGGAGTTCATGAATTCCAGAAAGCGTTGAGCTAAGGAGTTGGTATACAAGTAGTTTTCCCAGTTAATGGTGGGGTAGTTGAAGTTGCCCATTATTAGGGTGTTTGGTTGAACCCTAATATTTTCCAGTACATCAAGAAAACAGGAGTGGGAATCCTGGGCATGGTGGGGGATCTGTAGCAAGCTACAATTTGGATTGCAGTTTTGCCCAGAGTTAGTTGCAATTGGATAACCTCGGATGCATTATGCTGAGCAACTAGCCTGGAGGTGTGGATATCCTTAATGAATAGGGACACACCTCCGCCTTTGGTGTTTCGGTCCAGGTTACATGGCTGAAAAGTGTGGTATGAGTTATAGCCTGGTAGTGCAGGGGTGCTCTCTGGAGCCTTGAACCAGGTCTCAGTCACTGCACAAATATCGATGTTCTCCATTTTAAGGAGTGCCTCGAGTGAGTGCATTTTGAGATTTACACTTCTAGCATTGAGTAGCATTACCCTCAGTTTATGCTTGCCTGTTCCTGTTACAGTGGTGAATTTGTTATTTGAACCTTGCCTAAAAAAGGCACTATAGGGGCAGCAAGAGCATTAGCCAGTATCTGGAATCCCAAGAGCGACTGGTGCAGGCCATCTGTGGCAAAGCATTGTGGTCTGTCGACCATGTCATCCCAAGCAGACAGATAATGGATCCCCTCAGAATGACACCAGAAGCTTAGCCCACTGTTGAAGTCAATCATTTTGTCCTTGTACTGCGGTATCATTCGGGGCAATGGCAGAATGCTACTCAGGGCTAGGGTCATACCTGCCTGGGCTACAAGATTGGAGGGCTCTTCCATGTCTCTTTTCATGTAGTCCAGGGAGGTACGTCCCAGGTCATTTACACCAATATGGACAATGACAGAATCATATTTGTACTTGTTGTGGAGTGATCTGAGTGCGTGGGTTATGTGGCGGATCCTGGCACCTGACAGGCAGCTGACAGTAACCTTCTCCTTGTTTAGCCTGGTGAGTGGGACATCAGTGTTCCTGACTATAGAGTCACCTATGACTAGTGTGTTGGGTACATTGTTTTGCCTTATTGGCTGTGGTTGAGTGGCACACTGAGTCTGTGGGCTATGTGTCATTTGGGTTGTGTTGGGGGATGGAGGTTGCTTGCGTTTCTGCTTAGGAGGTCTCTGTTGCTCAGACAGATTATTAATGAGAGCCTCCACGAATGTTTTTGTGTTACTATATGTGGATTTTGGTGGTGTAGATTTAGTGAGACTATGTGATGAGTGTGGTGTGGTGCAAATGTTTACCTTCTCCTCATGACTGTCAAGTTTAGTCTTGGTTGGAGACCGCTTTACCTCCAGTTTGGCTAGATAAGTGCATCTCTCACAGGTTGTAGTGTTGGGTGGTAGGAGGAGAGGGTTGTCTGTGTACATGAGGCAATTTCTACATTGCCTCAAGATGCCCAGATTCATCAGATAGACAGGAGAGAACACAGGAAGCTGACACTTGGACATGCCTGAATAAAAAAATATTTTCCTCTAGATAAGTGAAGAAAGTGAGTACAAGAGCTGTTTTTCTCTAAGCAAGTGAGAAAAGTAAGTACAACATCCGTTTTCCTCTACGTTTGTGTCTTTTGGCTTTTCCCGGTTAGGGGCTGCCACAGCGGAACTCCGGTCTGCTAATGATTGGTAGTGAATTTTTACATACCGGGTTACCAGCCCTGACGCACAACCTTCAACGAAGCCACGCCCCATTCACGTATGCCTCCACACAGAAGATGCTCTAGCTGAGAATTGAATGGGACAACGTCTTGCTATGAGGCGACAATGCTATCGCAGCACCACCACCGCAGTATAATGAGGAATATTGAGTGCTATAGTAATTAGTAGCTTATTTAGTGCTTACAAGTTCTGAACAAGTGCTGAGCATGAATAAGCAAATTTAAGTGCTAAAACTAAGAATCTGTATCTGCACTAGACGAGTTACAGGACAGAAACAAGTGCAAATGCAGGCTTTCAAATACATCTCATTCATAGGCAGTTAGGAAAACCAGATTCAAATGTTATCTTTCACTTTAGTATAATTAGTTACATGTAAAGGAAGAACAGAGACAACATATACACAAATGTTTTTTTTCCTCTCCCTTTTTATTAATTGTATATTTAGTTCACCTCATTGTTGCATAACAGGAATTGAAAATTTTTAATCATACTTTCTGTGGCTTACTGACTTCACTACACTTCAAATTCCCATTTAAAAAGTAACAGGGATATCCATATTTTTAAATGTGGAAAAAAACAGTTAGAGTCACTATAAACAGAGTTCCGTTACTGGGTTCCAACAATGCTGTTATTTGAAACATTCTCCTGCACTAGTTAGAGCTTTCCTTGTTTGCTATGAAAGATTTAAGGTGGAAATAGTAAGTTAAGGAATCTCCTGCTTGTCTGTTAAAGTAGTGCTTGTAGTGTGATATCAGTTGCACAAGCAGTATATTTTAAGCTCATTTAACATGGTCTTTGGCTTATTAAAATCTATAAACTCTAAACAAAAAACAATAGGTGTGAAATCAGTGTCAGAGTAGCTGTTTTTCATGTAGGTAACAAAGAAAAAAGAATTTATAGTAACATTGAATAACATCCAATTGAAAAAGTAATAGAAGCATTACAGACTACAAGTAAACACAGTCCTTTCTTACTTCTGAATTATTCCTACCTAGGCTACAAGGCGATACTCTACTTGAAGGCCTCACCTTGCGTTTCGCGCAGAAGTGGGCGTGTCGTGAATGATTGACGACCAGGTCTGCATATGTAATGAGCCATGATTGACACGGCATTCTAATCAGCTGTTGTTAAAAGTGAGGTGAATCCCACAGAAAACAATCTCATTAATGGCGTCTGAAGATTGAAGACAATAAATTAAAACAAGCCTGTAAAAGTATTACCCCTTAAACAGAAGAAACTGATGTAACTGCACATTATATACTACTGATCTTGGTCACTGCTCTACAGTACAACTGTTTACTGTCAGATCATAAAACAGTATACCCGCTTCCTCTGCAAAAGATTATGTACTGATTTAAGAGGTGGGGGGTGGTAATCCCATTGATCAGAAGTAAAAACAATTCCTGGAGGATGTCCATCTCAGTGTCAAAAAAACATTACATAACTCAGGATCGTAACTGCGTTATTACAAACATCCATAAATTCAGTATGTGCCATGGCAGAGACAAGTTTAAACCCAATGAAATGCATCAATTACATACTAACAGTTATAGTTTAAGCAAACGAGACCATGAAAACAAACCACAGCATGCACCAAAAATGTGAATGAAACTGTTTACAAACATGTCAAAAGCACGTTCTGTACAATGAAAGACATGCTAACTTTTATTTCTAAATGTGTGGTAAAACTATTATACTTGTGCTTACTATTATACTTTGCAGAGGGTACTCACATTGGTCAACTGTTTACATGACTAAAACAGCCATGTTAGTAAATGAAATAAAATAAGTTTTAAGTATTATAATAACACGTGATTAACGGAAGATGAACTGCTTAAAAGATGCTCATGAAATACCATACGTACATCCCATGCAACACAAATTATTAAAGACTATCTTACAGTGCTGACTTTATGGATATTAACACTAGATTCTACATATCAGAAACATATGCTAGTGTCGCTACTGAGGGAATGCATATTCATTAGTGCCCGATTACGAAATAACACGGGGCGGCCTTTGGGTGGGGCTTGCTACTGCACATCTGGTGAGGCTCTCAAGTAAAATATTGCTGGCTACAAAATACACTATGCTATGGTGATCCAGTAAAATAACATGTCTGACAGTTTTGTAAGCCCCACCCAATTTGGGTTCGTGAAGGGCCAATCTTGTCTCCTGAACCTGACTGACTTCTTCAAATCAGTCTCCAGAGCTGTGGATGAGGATAAGGCAGTCCACACAGCCTATCTGGACCTCGCCAAGGCCTTTGACACCATCCCCCACTCTGGAATCATAGATAAACTTACTAAGCTGGGCATTAATCCCTACATCACACGATGGGCTGCCAACTGGCTTACTGACAGAACCCACACTGTAAAAGTAGCTAACTCCAAATCCAGCTCCAGACAAGTGGAGTACCTCAAGGTTCAGTCCTGGGACCGCTCTTGTTTGGCATCTACTTCTCTGAAGTACAGGCCAACACTAAGGGACTCTGGCTAACAAAGTTTGCAGATGACTGCAAACTGGGAGCCATTATTGAATCCCCAAATTATGTGGATACTCTACAAAAGGGCCTTACAGAAACAGATGCTTGGTGCCAGAGCCATGGGCTCAAGCTCAATGCCAAGAAAAGTATAGTTATCCCCTTTGGGAAAAACATGTACCCATGAATTACCACATAGGTGGCAGTACACTAAACACTGAAAGTGTGATAAGAGGGGACACAGATGGACAGTGGTCTCACCTTCAATAACCACATTGCCACAACAGTCAGGAAATCCTTCTATGTGGCACACCTCATCATTAAGGGCTTTTCATCCAGAAAAAAGGAGGTCATTGTCCCACTGTACTAATCCCTCATTAGACTCATTATAGTATACAACATCTCATTTGGTATGTACCTCTCAAGACAACTGCAACAACTGGAAAGGCCGCAGAAATACCTCACTAAAAGAATCACAGGCCTAAAGCAGATGCCCTATGCTGACCACCTTAAAAAACTCCAGCTATACTATGTCACATATTGTCTACTCAGAGGCAATCTCTGCTTAACATACAAGGCCATGTCAAACCCAGAGCTGTTGGACATGCTACACTTAAAGAAATCCCAATCCCTCAGAGCCAGACGCTCCAGGGATCTAAACCTTGGCATCACAATAAACAAAACATGCTGGAGGTATAGGTTCCTGACCCAGAGGCTCCCCAGACTCTGGAATAGACTGCCCATACATGTCAAGCAGAGCGCCTCCTTGGCCCTCTTCAAAAGGAACCTTGACGATTAGATGGGAGAAAGAAAATTCACCCCGGGGATCACGTCAGTTGCCCTGCTAGACAGGGGTCCAGGGAAGTAAATAGTGTGGGAAGAAATAGCCAGGGAACTGTTATGGCTAGGCTTGTATAAGCCCTAGGGCTGATAGCCTAGTACCAACCTATGAACCTATGAAGCATCTGTTACAGCGCTGCAAGTGTAAATAGGAAAATATGTGTGTGAGATGCACACATCAGCTGCTTATACTGAATACTTCATTAACCTGGTAACAGAAATCATCTAATTTCAGAAGCCACAAAGGGACTTATTACCTTGTACTTATAACTCCTGCTTATTTGAATGTAATGTGCACATTGCTTTATTAGATAACATAGTAAACCCTGTACTGTGCAGTGTTATTTTCCTCTGCTCACACTGCCTAGACATGTTCAATTGAATTAAGTAGTAACCAAATAAATAGTGAATACAGTAGATAGTAAATTACTGATTACTCCCCTCACCCTTTAGTGTTTTCTAATCTTTAGTAAGTGGGGTTCAACTTTCAGTAAAGTGGCAAAGATGCTGGTAATTAGCCAAAATTCTTACACCAACATGCAAGTAGTTGTTTAACTATACTACTAAATTGTGTGGGCATGTGAACTTATTTTCTATGATGAACAGTTGATTTATTCCCAGCAAAACTTTAAGCCATGGTTCTGTAACTCATAAAATTGGCATCTCAGATAGTCTTGCGAGTGCCTGTTGATGTATTGTGGGAGTTGCCTTGATGACGGGGAAATAATGGGAAACCTATAGTAAAATTGCACATAAATTAGCATAATAAAATAGTTTAGATGTCAATCATTCTACCAAGAATTGTTGAATTACACATTTACAGACATAGGTTCCTAGGAAATGCAAATCCTAAATGATATTCTCTATGCTACACATCTGGTTAAGGCAGGGATTTATAACATAAACTACCTTTAATCCTTCAGTCATTAGTTGTACAGCTGACTATTATGCAGCTGATATTTTTACTGAATATTGACAACTGTTTAAATAATAAGGTTATCAGCTTCTTAGTGAGATGGTTGGTAAAATGAGTTCACCTTGGAATTTCATCTTTATTTCTTTAAAGTAAAGGGCCCATGAGAAAATGTCTTCATGGTCTGCTTTTGCTACTGCTTCAAGTAGTAAAATAAGACAGATTTGTAAATTGTAATTCTTGATGAGAAATTCAAGTAGAACAATAATTAAATAGATATGAGATAGAGGGATTTCTTAAGGCACTGTTCAGCTTAATAGGTTTTGTATTTTTAGTGTCATTACTTTTAACAATTTAATAACAAAGAAGGGAGTCTGCCTACTCTTGTATCTTGCTGCAAGACACAATCTTTGATAAACACTATATGATAAAGGTTCTAAGGAACTGTGGCTGTGCAGAACAGCTTCAGTAATGCTCTGTCTTGACTAGCATTTTGTTCACTATTCTGTGATGATATTCTCATAATATGAATTGGTATTATAACTATGCATTAGTATTAAGATGTTTATAAATTGCTCACCCACATGGCCACTTATCAGGACAAATTGCTTCTGTTTCATTTTCAATGAGTAACCACTATGGTCTAATGTTGTCTTTCTCCATATTTTCTTTTAATTTGTCACAACAACATTCATGGGTGGACATAAAATAAACTGTACCTGGTTATGCTTTCATTTGTCTCTAATCGAAAGCATGTGAGTAAGATTTATGACATGTATTGTTCAAACATATTTACATTATCATCTCTAGTGAAAACAACTCTAAGGGTTCATTCTAAGGACTACATAGTTTTTGTAGTATGATTCAAGTGTTCTGAATAGACTTGTCAGTATTTATCTTCACTTATTGATACATTTCTAAATCTACTTCACTTAGTTATAATATATTTTTAGTATGTAGGAGAGTGTTTATTTGACATAACCATTAGTATATTGGTCAGATCAGAATATTGGGTTAACTTGAGTAGTAAATACTGCTCTAAGTTGGAGTTTTCAACTCCAGGCGGAATGCAAGGTTTAATCCTTACATTATTTTCACTTGCTCATTGTTATATGTATATAGTTTTGACATCCACAATATATTTTGTACACTCATTGTCACTACAAACAAAATTGAATCCTATACAAAATCCCATAAGAGATTTAATAAATACAGCTATATTTAAAGGTACACCTAAAAGAGGAGATGTAACATTATTTATCTTGTTATTTGTTATTTCGATCATAAGATTCTTGAGTTTTAAAAATGCCAAATGACATCTTTAAAAGGAATTTCTTTAAACATTAATGGATTGAATAATCCGTGTAAAAGGGCAAGCCTAATAAGATACATTAATCTACACAAGGCCAATCTAGTCTTCCTGCAAGAAACCCATCTCTTGAAAAAGATATTGATAAACTAGCCACTAATAAGTATGCAGTATTGGTTAGTTCAGAGCACACTCAGAAAAAAGAGGAGTGGCTATTTTATGGAATAAAAGTATGCCCATTCCTAAAACCATTAAGTCTTATCAGGATGACAAAGGAATGTTTTGTATGGTTACAATACAAATTAATGGGAAGACTTACACTTTAATTAATGTATACTGGATACCTGGAATTGGTATTAATACAGTGAAACATCATATTGATAAGATCATATCATTCTCTATAGGGGATATTATTTTAGCTGGTGATTTTAATTGTATACTACATGAAAGTGATACTACCACTATAAAGAAAAGAAGAATTACATCTAATGCAAAACATTTAAATGATTTTGCTAATTCTTATCATTTGAATGATATTAATAATCAGATAGAGTCAAAATCATTACCATACACCTTTTTTCTAACAGATACAAAACTTATTCAAAAATAGATAGGGTCTTTATTTCTAACCAGATGGTAACAGATTTAATTAATTCCAAAATCATTTCATGTCCTATATCTGATCATAACTCAATTGTTTTTGAATTCATGATAAAAATACTCATAATGTTCAGATCAAAAGGATACCAGCATACTTAACTCAGCTAAAAGACTATAAAGAATATATACTTTCAGAAGTACAACATTTTCTAGACATAAATAATACTCCTGAAGTCTCCATTGTCTATGTTTGGGATGCCTTAAAATCATATCTATATGGACAAAGTATCAGATGGTATAATAACAAAAGGAAATCTTGGGATAAGGAATTGTTAGATATTCAAAGTAAACTAGACTCTTATAAACATAATAATAAAGAAAATATTATGGACAAGAAAGTTATTGAAGAAATAAACAAACTAAATGAGAAATACAAAGACATTTTAACTCATAAAGTTAAAATAACTTTAGAGAAATACAAGTTTTGTCTTATTCAATAAGCCCCAAATACTTACATAGACTTAAAAATAAAACAAAAGATTGAATAAACAAAACCATATCAAATAAATCTTTTCTCTAAGGAAAAGAAGAATGTTTCTAGTATACCAGAAATACTGGATGAATTTAGAAATCACTTTCACAAGATTAACCATAACAACATTAACATGGAACCTAAAGATAAAATAAAGGAGTTTATAACCACAAACATGAATAAAAGCTTAATAAACAACAGATTAAACTATTGGACAAGAGTATTTCATATACAGAAGTTATTACACAAATAAATAAGCTTAAATCAAACAAAGCACCGGGTAATGATGGTATTATACCAGAGATATATAAAATCCTTTCTAAAACTACATATTCATTAATACATAAGGTTTTATTCTGGCCCAAACTGAGTTAATGACCCCCCATCTTGGCAATATACATTTATTTCACCAATTTTAAAACCTAATAAAGATCCAACTAGATGTTCTTCATATCGACCCATCTCATTACTTAATGTTGATTATAAAATGTTTATGAGTATTTTTGCTGATAGATTGAAGACAATTATCCCGGCATTATAGACATAGATCAGGCGGGCTTCATTGTAAATAGAAATACTTTTGATAATATAAGAAGAACTTTAACATTAATTGATTTTGCAAATCTGAAAAGAAAGATTTAACACTTATTAGTCTTGATATAGGTTCAGCATTTGATTCAGTAAGTTGGGACTATCTGTTTACCTTACTGAAGTGCACAAATTTCTCTGATGCATTTGTAAATTTAATTGAGCATTTATACAAAGGAACGCTGGCTTATATTAAGGTAGGAACATATGTTTCACAAAAATACCCATTCTTAAAGGTACAAAGCAAGGATGTCCACTTTCTCCACTATTATTCACTTTAGTAATGGAGCCTTGGGCTAATTTGATTAGAAACAGTACTGACATAGAGGGTTTTGAAATAGAAGAAAATACAACATCAAAAATTCAACTTTTGCAGATGATGTTCTAATTACATCAGCAGGATCTAATTCTTCTATGCAGTCTTTATTTGATAAAATGATGAATTTTAAAAGTATTTCTGGTTTAATATTCAATGAAGAAAAAACTAAAATACTACCTATATATACACGAAAAAATACTCTCATTAGTGATTTTACTAAATATGTACCCAACTCAGGTCAGATAACTTATTTAGGTATAATACTATCTAAAGATATTAAATCTATTATATATAATAACTATAATACCTGTTTTCTTAATATACAAAATCTTTTTAATACCTGGAATAATATGTTTTTTACTGTGGAGGAGAGACTTACAATTATTAAAATGATAATATTCCCCAAGATTTTATACTTAATACAATCAATAATACTTTCACCTACAAAAATAACTATCAAGAAACTGAATACACTAATGTTAAATTTCTTATGGGCATCTAATAGACCTAGGATTGCATTAAAGAAACATACTAATAGCTGGTCTTCTCAAGGGGGTATTTCTTTTCCAGACTTTAATTTATATATTATCTCTTCTATTATAAAAGTTATTACTTTATTAATAGATCGGTCATATGTCACAAAATGGAAAGATTATTAGGAGCTAATTAGTATGCACTTCATGAAAATCTCCTTAACACATAAAAATATGATTATAAATAACTCCATGTTGTGGTTGCTAAAGGAATTTTGTACTTCACCTATTACACCTAAACATATGGTCTGTTACCCATTAAATATTATTATTAGTTATCGTAACTTTATATTCATGCACCCTAAGTATAGGGAATGGAATTTTATTGTATTCCCTATAATTTATACTCAGGGTATGCTTATGTCATCTACTTCTGAAGGAGCTCATTTAGCTATAGATAATAATCTAAAGTACTGGTATCAGCTGATATCTGATAATAAAGTTAAAAATCTAGATTTCTTAAAACAAGAATTTGATCTAAGAGAAACTTGCTGGTTAGAGGTTCAGATCTTTAGACAACATCTCATTGATAGAATAGATCTAATGTCTATAACAGTTAAAGAATCTATTCCAAAACTGATTGATTACTTGATAATAAATTTACAGCATAAAGTTTCTGATAAAGGTAAACTTTCATATATACATAAAATTATCAGACAAGAAACTTTTACAATGTAGATTCATACTGGAATTATTTCACCTCTATTAATGGGGACCCACCAACTCAACAAGATAAACAATATATATTGGAATCTGCTTATAGAACTACATCTTCCATTGTCTGGAGACTTTATACATGGAAATTTTTACATAGATCTTTTTATACACCTTTGATGATGAATAAAATTAATAATAAAGATAATCTATGTAAGAGATGTAATGTAGAAATTAATGCTGACTGGGCTCATATGTTTTATGACTGTATGAAGTTGAAAGAATACTGGAAGTCAATTAATGAATTTTTGCAGGCTCTTTTACAGATAATTTCATTATTTCTAAGTCTCTTATATTATTCAACACACCTGTACCTCAATGTGTTAAAAGATTAAGCTTCCCTTGTTATGGTCTATTCTAGCAGTGGCTAGGAAAATAATAACTAGAAATTGGATTTCAGATACACCTCCTTCGTTCAATGAATTTAAAAATGTTATGAATATAATGTGTCATATGGAAATAAGCACAATTAGAATGAGAACAACTAGAAAAACATCACATTTTATTGTATGGGATAATTTACAAAATTTGTTAAAAAAATTCTAATTTCAATAGCACAGTATTTTAGTTTAATTAATTGATCTGATTGTAGTGGATGTCTTTGTAAATACTTTAGTTGTTTTGTTGAATATTATAATAATACCTATTTTTAATTATTTGTATAAAATTGTTATGATATTTCTCTTATATGTTAAAACAATAAACTTGTTTAAAAAAAAAAAAAGAATATTGGAGACTGTTAATATATTTATATATACTACTCTCAGGCTAAAGAGAGGTGGCCACGGTGGTGCAGTGGTTAGCATTGCTGCCTCACAGCAAGAGGCTCTCCGGTTCGATCCTCGGCTGGGGTGCCTTCTGTGCGGAGTCTGCATGTCCTCCCTGTGGTCGCGTGGGTTTCCTCCAGGTGCTCCGGTTTCCTCCCACATCCCAAAGACATGCTGCAGGTGGATTGGACACTCTAAATTGGCCCTAGGTGTGAGTGTGGGTGTGTGTGTGCCTTCTGTGGAAGGTTGGGTGCCAGGCTGGCAACTCAACACCGTAAAACTCCACTGCCAATCATGAGTGGACAAGGAGATCGGCTGTGGCGACCCCAAACCGGGAAAAGCCAAAAGAAGAAGAAGAAGACTCTCAGGCTAAAGAGAACTAATGTTAAGCAACATTTACTGTGTTATAAATGAGATTTTACTTTATGAATGTTTAAGTAGTGCATGATTGGATGATTATATTCTGAAAAAGAAGTCTAATCTAATCTAAAATTAAATTGTATTACCAAATCAATACTCATATCCATACATCATGTTAATTTATTATTAATAGTTATAAAGGGAAAATAATAACTAATATTGTTAAATCTCCAAAATAAGAGAAAAGGTGTACTGGAGCTCAAAAAGGGTTGTTAGTTTTTTCTTTCTTTTTTCATGAGGGAAGTTATGGTAGGCAATCTCTTAGATTTCTTCTCATCTAGCAGATTGGAAGTGTATTTCACTTTATGTACATTAGAGGGTTTACAAAAATATTTATATACTTGTTGTTATACAAGTAATTTTGGCATTTTTCTTTTTTTACTGGCCTGAACTAAACTCTATTTTAAGTTATTTGACCAAAATTAAAATATTGACTACAATGAGAATTATTAACACTAGTTACACATTTTACATTATATTACAAAATATAATACAAAACAAATATGATGCAAAGTTAAACACTGAGAATGGATTTGACTATTGTATCCTTAAACACCAACGGTTTAAACAATCCAAGGAAAAGATCTAATTTATTAAGATATATGAAATTAAATAAAGTACAAGTAGTATTTCTCCAAGAGACTCACTTCAAAACAAATGATACCTTTAGCTGGAATCCTAAAGAATATATGAGATTATCACACTCTTCATATAAGAAAAAGATTACAGGAACTTTAATTTTATGGAAAAACAATGTCACTATGTCACAAATTATTTACAAATATGAAGATAAAGAAGGACTCATAGCTATAGTAATAGTAAAATATAACAATAGACTCTGGACATTAGTAAATATATAAAGTTAAATACTGAGAATGGATTTGACTATTTTATCCTTAAACACTAACGGTTTAAACAATCCAAGGAAAAGATCTAACTTATTAAGATATATGAAATTAAATAAAGTACAAGTAGTATTTCTTCAGGAGACTCACTTCAAAACAAATGATACCTTTACCTGGAATCCTAAAGAATATATGATCTTATATCATTCTTCATATAAGAAAAAGACTACAGGAACTTTAATTTTATGGAAAAATAATGTCACTATGCCTCAAATCATTTACAAATATGAAGATAAAGAAGGACTCCTAGCTATAGTAATAGTAAAATATAACAATAGACTCTGGGCATTAGTAAATATATATTGGTTTCCAGGTATTGGGGTTGGGAAAATACGAAAACACATGGATCTAATAACTAGAGTATATAAAGAGAATTTGATTTTAGGAGGTGACTTTAACTGTATATTGGATAAATCAGAGACCACAAGCAAAATAAATTTACGTGCAAGTTCTATAGGGAAGCTACATAAGAAATGGGAAGAAATTTTAAATCTAATTGATACATTTAGTTATAAGGAGAACAATTCATTATTATTTTCACACCAAGACCACAGATTTGGGACAAATACAAGAATTGATAAAATATTTACATCTCAAGAGCTAAATTCAAAAATAATAACATTTTCCATAATCCCTTGTCCCTTTTCAGACCATAATTCATTAATTCTCAAAATACATACAGATTATAAGAAATTAATTTTTATGTCAAGAATTCTAGCTTACATTACAAAATTAAAACAATTTAAACCTTGGTTAGATTCAGAAGTACAATTATTTTTGGATATAAACTGCACTACTGAAATAAATGTAATTAATCTTTGGGATACCTCGAAAGCCTATCTAAATGGAAAAAATTCTTTCATGGTAAAAAAAACAAGCTAAAAGAGTGGGAATCAGAATTATGTAACATCCAAAAACAAATGACAGATCTCACCATTAATTCATCTACTTACACACAAAATAATCATAAAAAAGCATTGGAAGACTTAAACAAAAGATGTAATGAAATCCTAACTCACAAAACTAATATAGCTGCAGAAAGGTTAAAACTTAGTTCCTATGCAGTACCACCCAAGCATATGCATAATTTAGTAATAAGATTAAAAAAACATTAGACTGAAAATAATATTACAAGTATTATACATGAAGGAAGGAAAAAAAAAAAAAAAGGTTTCGGATATAAATTATATACTAGATGCATTTAAACATTATTTCTCTGACCATTATAATGATACTTCACATATAACTAATACATCAAACTTAGACCTGAAATTAGTAAAGGTAAAGGCGATACCAGAAAAGTTAAAGTTAGACATTCAAATACAAATATCTCTAAAAGAAATTACTCAAAAAATCAAGGAAAGTAAAAGTAATAAAACACCGGAAATTGATGGAATAATTAATGAATTGTATAAAATATTTCCATCTTCAGTAATATCATTGTTTCACAAAACTTTGAATGAAATTCTAGCACAAAATACAACTCCAATTTCATGGAGATCCTTAATTACACCCATTATAAAAGAAAAAAAGACCCTTTACAGTATAAATCTTATAGGCCAATATCTTTACTTAACAATGATTATAAAATCTTCATATCAATATTAGTTAGTAGAATTAAAAAATCATTGACACACATAATAAATGAGGATCAAACAGGATTAATTTATAAAAGGCACACATACGACAATATACAAAGAATTCTAGCTCTCATAGATTTTCTAAACAGAAACAACCAAGAAGCTCTAGTAGTAGCTTTGGATATAGAAAAAGCCTTTGATTCATTGAGCTGGGATTTTCTTTTTAAGGCTTTAGAATTATTTGAATTTCCTACTAATTTTATTACACTAATAAAGAATATTTATAAAAACAATTTGGCTTATGTAAAACCTGGGCCATTTACCTCAAAGGCTACTGAAATAACCAAAGGTACAAAGCAGGGATGTCCGATGTCTCCCATCTTGTTTGCCTTAGGAATTGAATTATTTGCCTCATTAGTACGCCACAACTCTAATATATCAGGCATAGATGTATACAGTCAACTCGATTCAAAACTTATGTTATTTGCTGATGATGTTTTACTCGCGTTCTCTGTCTCTGAGAAATCAGTACAAAAACTAGATGAAATATTGGAAAAGTTTTATCATATTTCCGGCCTTAGATTTAATAAGGGAAAATCTAATTATGTATATTTGAATAAAAAGAGGGAATTTACCTTAACTATATAACTGTGTGATAAGAAAACAAGTTCCCATAATAAAATATTTAGGAATAACACTGTGTGATAATTTGGAATCTACAATTTATTCAGAAGATTTATATATACTAACACAGATATTAAGATTTGGCTAGACTTGATAATACCCTTTAGCTTTACAAAGAATTTCTTCAATAAAATTCATAATGTTATTTTAACTAGATGGGAAGGGAAAAACTTCACTTGTTGGCAACATTGTATAGAGAATCAAGTAGTATTACACATTCAACAAATTCAGAGTAAATATGACATTCCATCAGCAGATTGGTTGATACTACAAAGCATATTATCATATGTTAAGGATCTTAATAGTAAATTATTAATTCTCCTTATAAAACTAGTCCAAATTTGATAAGTCTAATATCTGAAGTTATTTACAACAATTATAACTGGACGAATCTAATTTCAAAATTACACAAAATATTGATAACATATAAAACTAACCCTAATGCAAGATATTGGAATTTCATAGCAAAAGGATGTCACACTAATCTATCAATTGAGAGTAAAACAAATATTTTATGTTCTGTTAACTTAACATTTAATTTACAAGTATGGAAAATATTTACATGGAAATATATTCACAGGGAATTTATTACACCTGATAAACTAGCCAAATTCAATTCACTTGATAAATGCATTTGTTGGAGATGTTCTTTAAAATGTAAAGCTGATTGGTCTCATATATTTTTTGATTGTATTAACATAAAACAATTCTGGGAAGAAATTACTATTTTTCTCCAAGCTATATTCACAGATACCTTTATTTTAACCAAATCTTTAGTCCTCTTAAATGTTAATGATACTATTGGAATGAATAAAAAAGATCTATACCTACGTTGGTCCATACTAGCTGTGGCAAGGAAATGTATAACTAGAAAGTAGAAGTCTTCACAAGAACCTACTCTGGAAGAATTCTTGAGATTAATGGAAGAAACAGTGACATTAGAAATCAAGGTGAAGGAATCGAGAATTTCACCTAAAACATGGACAAACAATCCTTGGGAAAAAAATGTAACTCTTATTGAGACATTAAAATGAACCCTAAATAATGTGTAACTTTATACATTATTAATTGAATATTATAAATTTTTGTTACTAATTTCATATATTTTATTAATTTTTTTCCCCCTCCTTTGTTCAGGTCAATTGTACATAGTATATATAAAGCTTTATAATAGTTGTTTATTGATGATTGTATTGTTAAACATTATATTATTTGGAAAATAAAAACTTATTTAAAAAAAAAAAAAAAAAGAACCTCGAGTTTTTAGAAACTCGAGATTCATACTGCTGAGACAGTATGTTCACATTTCTGAAAACTCAAAGCTTTTGAATGGGGACAGTGGTACAGTGAGGATTGGGGAATTTACCCTTTTCCCCACTGTAGTGAGATCTCTGAGTTGGTATATGTCACATGCAGGGGGTGTGGGGGGCAGGGGGGCTTTCCCCTTGAAAAAATGTAGAAAAAATGTAGATATTTGCTGTTTTTGAAGTTTAAGTTATTGGAAACTTGATAATATCATCCTGAAAATATGAATTTTGAGTTTCTGAAAACTTGAGCTTCTGACAGTCACATTTACGGGTCTATATTATAAACATGAAAGCTCAAAATAGAGGATACATCTACGTCGTCACATAAAGGTCGATGTGCAAAAAGAGCGAAATACGTAATTGGCGAACATGAAAACGCTGAATATATTTGCTTGGCCAGCAGGGCAATCATGGGGATGAGGAAATATATCCTTTTCCCCACTGTAGTGAGGTCTCTGGGTTGGTATATTTAAGAAGGGGGTGAGGGGTGCAGGGGGGCTTGCCCCCTGCAAAAGTGTATTAATTTTATTTAGTTAATTTGAGCTTACCTGCATGGCGCTGTTGGTTGACGAAACACGTCCGGCGTTTTCATTTTCGCCAATTACGTATTTCGCTCTTTTTGTACATCAACCTTTTATGTGTCTATGTATTTGCTGTCTACAGCTTTCATGTTTATAATATAGACCCCATTTATTTATGTAACATTTATGTTTCAAAGGGATCTGTCAGTTAATGCAGTAATTACTTGTACTATTTTCGCTGGAGGAGTGTCATTCTTGCCCATCTGTGAAGCAGCTGTATTTTGTTTTCCTCAAGTTCCCAAACCTTTACAAGCTAGAATTACAGACCAAATCTACAAGTGTTTCTTATTCCCTCCAACCGATGGTTAGCTCTGGTGTTATACTGGAGACTAAATCGGATGTATGTTTTTGTCAATCTTGTTAGTCTTGCATTTGTCCAGCATGATAGTCTGATTAGCCTTTAATCAGAAGGTCGTAACTACAGAAAAATTAATCTGGTAGACATGTTTTCAGACAAGATGATAGACTTATGTATTAACCGTTTGCCAGGGAAACATTTGAACTACAGGAAAAACAGATCAAATACACCTGTGTTCAATCACCATGTCAATAGTATGGATCAACCTTTTCTCAGTAAAGATCTAATTGCAGAAAAACAGACTTGATAGGCTTGCATTTGACGACAGTGACAGTATTGTAGATTAGTCCTTTGCTAAGAAAAGGTCCTAAACACAAAGAAACAGATATGATAGGCTAGTGTTCAACCCCGATGACAATACTGTGGACATTAGCTTTTTGTCAAGAAAAGGTCCTACCTGCAGAAAATTGGAGTTTGCTAGCCGATTTGTAGTTATGCTGTATTGAGATCTCTACTGCATTATTTACAGTCAGCCAGTGGCAGTATAGTAGATTAGCCTTCCTCCTGAATTACATCAGAAAAAAAGGAAATAAAACATGACAGTTGTACATCTCAAACTATACTTTTATTTTTACTTTGTGCTTTTCTACATTCCCACATGCATGTGCTGACTAATCGTCCCTTTCATTCACCCACTCTAAAGGCTGCTACTTTACTGTGCGCAAAGCTGACAACTGATGGCTCATCATCCAGGGAGGTATTGTATTTCTACCCTAACCACCTCCCCCTTCACAGCTACAAGCACTGCTAAATCAAGGGCCTGCAATGTAGGGCCCTATGTGAGTGCATGCTTCCACAAATTCTTGGATCCCCAGCTACTGCTTCAGCACTACTTGACGAGCCTTAGGCACCTTGTCCTTTCCCAGATGCAGTAGCTTGGGTATCCATCATACTGCAATGCCACATTGAGGCAGAGTATCTCTCAATGACTGTGGTCAGTCACACTCATCCTTCCAACTCAGCTCTTCCAATACCCAGGTCATTTAGAGTGTGGTCAGGTCTCTATCCCTCTGCACATAGACACCCAGCGCCTCTTATATCTTGAGCTATACCTCATGTAAGAATTTAGACAGAATGGGTACATTAATTAAACCCAGCACTGTATGTCATTACAGTACACTACTTTAGTTTTCTTCTAAACCAGAGAGAGCTGAGGAGGTCAAGGATACTCATCTAGTATTGCTGCTGAATTAGAAGTTAATCCTTTTTACAGATTTTAGGATATCTTTGTCTCACTGTAAATTAGGGAGCTCCCTTTTAGTGGCTTCCATTTCTAACTGTATAATCCCAGAAGGGTTGCAGTATATTCTTGCATAGTTAATGTTTACAGCCAGTCACAAACCCTGCACTTCTTTCTTAATACAGTTTGTGGAATGTGTTTGTTATAGAGACTATCCAAGAAGTGATCAGTACAACCCAAACATTACAATGAAGACAGTCATCTTCTGTGGTGAGTACTTCACTCAACTGTACCATCTTCTCATTGTACAAAGGGCTGATGCCTCAACAGGAAATCGCAGGCATACAATCATGAATAATAACTGAAGTCCAGGCCTGTTACTTAGTCCAAAAGAAGACTGTAATTTTCAACATCGGTTTGGAATGATCAAGCAAACTGCTCTTGTGGCCTGTTCAACCTGCACCATACGGATATAAACAAAACACAGAATACACAGTATGATGAAGCCTACAGCAGACAACTTGTTTCATGCTAAAGCTAAGGCAAAAATGCTGGAGAAAGCTTCTACATATAATAATTTTGCTTTTATAAACTAGATACATTCAACACGAATGCACAAATGAATGTCTTTTCAAGTATGTCTATATATGGTGAATCACCTGATGCTTCTAACTTTTAGCAAAAGAATAACCGTTCAGCCTCTAACCTCGAATAGTTGCCTGAATGGGACATGGAGATGAGCAGTAAGGTAAGAATCAGATCTGCATAGCAAGTAGAAGACCTGTAACTATATGTTCTATAGTTTCTCCATACATAATGTACAAGCCTCATGAAGATGGACAGCTTGTACAGTTCTCTATTTCTATTCTATAAATCTGCATATTCTCATGCGTACAGTAAATAAAGATGAAAACCTGTTTTTAAAACTATTACTTAAACCCATAAAAGTCATGAATTCTAGTACCTTCTGAGAGCTAGGTGAAGTTGCCGTATCTGCACCTCTCCAAAAAAACATTAATTCACATGTAGTGCAATGATGAGGATTTGTATCAGGTACATCAGAATATGAACAGATACCTTTCATTGCTTTTTCTGGATTGTAGTGAAGCTAGAAGGAAGGCAGCATGTGCATATAAGTATGCAAGGTTTGTAAAATTATATCTCCAAGTTATTTTATTTTTTTTAACAGATCTATTTTGTTAAATTGAACAAAGTATATTGCAAAACATAAAAAATGGAAAACTAACTACAGAACGCAACTCTGAGATTGCAGAGCAGCAGGGAAAAGAATTTCCATTTCCCAATGAATGCCAGTCTCAGAAAGTCAGCTAAATGGGATTTGACAAAAACATCTGACAAAATGACATTTGACAAAACTAAAGCAAAATATTTTTTATTACAGGCCTCAGTACCAAATATTCAGAAAGTGGCAACCAGAAGACAGAATGCAGTCCTGCCATACTGTCAGATTATCTACACCAGGTAACTCCCGATGACCTAATCATTTTTCAAAAACTGGGAATACAGTATGTGAGTAACATCAGTTCAATGTTATGCTTTCACAGGAACACAAACACTATAAATGGTTATGACTGTGGAACAAGAAATGCAACAGAAATAAACAAGGATTAATTAAATTTTAACCAACTTTAAGGAAAGAAATGGAATGAAGACAGCTCCTTAGCTCCTTTAGTTCTGCAGAAACATGGGAATAACACAAAATACAATCCACATACCTCTCAACTGTCCAGATTTTCACAGAATGTGCAGATTTTTGTCTCATATTTATGGTCTGTTCCTCATATAATTTGTGGTTTTCTGACAAATCACTGAGATGATCTGAGGATTAAAGTCACTAAATAATGACATACATTTGAGTTTCAGACTTCAAATCCTTCAGAAAATGTATGTTAACACAAACCCTGTTACTTTAGCACCATTCTAAGTTTACATGAGTAATATTTAAACTCCATTCATACATTTTGGGTCTTTGTCCCCACATTTTGTCAGGCTTTGTCCAGATTTCTTGTACTAAGAGGTCTGATCCTGTGTATTCTATGAACTTATTTCAAACATGAAAGGACTAGGGATAAGAAAAGGAAGCTTTTAGAGTTAAATGTTAGTCACCCAGTACAATACTGTGAACCAGCTGAATATTCACATGCCATGATATTCTAACTATTGTTTACTTCATTCTTGTTTAGCCATTTCCAAGAGTGTGAACATTCAACCATTTTCTGTGTATCTATCAGGGTAGATCTTTTGAGTTGTAACAGTGTACTGCAGATAAATAAAATAGAATATTTACGTTTTGCAATCACTGTGCAAAGGGACCAAGACAGAATGAAACCCAAATGACCTAGCACTGCTCATGAAGGCAGCTGAAGCATGCAACCCAAAGGACATGTCTCCCAGCAGACCACGTTGTTCCACAAACATCTAATTACATCAGTAAGAACCTAGATAAGGCCATATACTTGCAAAAAATATAGCAGGAATGCAAGGCAAACACTAAGCAAAGAGCTAATGAAAAAAGATTTTAATCAGAATACTGTATGAAGTTTGGAAAAAAACATATCTATATCTATCCATGTCTAATATATATATACATTATATATATATATATATATATATATATATATATATATATATATATATATATATATATATAAACAGTTCCAGTATGACAAAAACAAGTTTGAAACACTAAATTAAGAAATGAAAAAGTACACACATAAGTGATCCTAAACCAGGTAGAGCTAACTCTTTTGATACCTGATGTTGGGGACTGAAACGAAAAGACACACACACACAAAATACTATTCATACTCACAAACACACATGCACACACACACACACACACACACACACACACACACACACACATATATATATACACACACACACATTTATATATATGTGTGTGTGTGTATATATATATATATATATATATATATATATATATATATATATATATGTATCCTGAGAAACTCAACAAGATTATCTGATATTTATATATATATTATATATATATATATATATATATATATATATATATATATATATAGAGAGAGAGAGAGAGCGGTTAGCTGCAGATTACACCAAGTAAGCATCCTTCCCTCATCCGGTTAGAAACACCCTCCATTCCTATCCCTTGCATGTACACATTAGGACCTGCAACCATGGATGAGCACTTTCCTGCTATCTCTGCATCCAGCTTGGTGGACACAGGCATCCTGAGGCAATGTAACAATTTCCTTATGTAGACTGACAGTCACTTCATTCTGAAGCAGCCAAATATAGTATGTTAGAGATGTAGTTACTCATTCACACTGGAGGCTAGGTGCTCACAGACACAAAAAGTAACAAACAGGTTGTCAGTGACTCACACAAATCACTCACCACACCCACAAAGGACCAGACACATTCGCACATATGCAGAGGTGCTCACATATAACTTACCCAAACCTCAAAGGCCTCTCAGGTGTAGTCCTCAGAAATTCTGCATGCAAACAAACAAGACAATTCCCATCACAATACATAAAGCCACATCTCATTGTGTCTCAACTACTAAGACCATAAGGCAAAACATTCCAAAGCCTAATATTCTGGTCATAGCAGACTCCATAGTGAGACACACTGATGGCCCTCTTACCAGGCTGCTAAGGGGTGGTTAAAGTTAGTTGCCTGTCAGGGGCCAGGATTTGCCTGATCATGCAAGCATTCAGGTCAAGGTCACTTACCCAAAGAAGTAAGTCATTGACTTATTCATAGTCAGTCCTATGACTCAGTCATATTCCATGCGGGTGTGAATGACCTGAGATGTATCTCCTTGGACTATATGAAGGAAGACATGATTGACCTCTCGGAATATGTGCCATAAACAGTTAATAACCTAACACTGAGCAGCATTCCACTGTCTCCAAGGACAATGTCACAATACCAGCAGAAAATTACTGATTTTTAACAATAGGCTTAGCTACTGGTGTCATTCCAAAGGGGTCCAATCCTTGTCAGCCTGGGAGGACATGGTTGACAGATCACTCTGCTTTGGTAGGAATGGTCTTCACCTATCACCTCTAGGCTTGCGGATATTGGCCAAAACATTATACACCCCTATAGTGCCTTTTTTAGGCATTACCGAAAAGAAAAACCTTCCAACATAATAAAAGCTACTAAGGACAAGCTCAATGCTCGGTGTCTCAACAAGAAACTGCACTCCCTGGAGAATACTGATGTCTGAGCAGTTACTGAAACATGGTTCAAAGCCAAGGAAAGCACTCCAACAATGCATAGTTAGAATGCATTTCACAAATTCCTATCACCCACTGAACATAAAAGAGCAAAGGGTAGAGGTGTATCTATCTACATAATGGATAAGCATACCTCAAGGCTGGTCAAACAATATGACATGCTTGAGCTACTACTCCATGCCAAACTAACCATGAGAAAAATCCATTACCATAATTTTGTTAGCTACAGGTCCTGAACCATGAATCAGGAAACCTATGCATCATACCTGCAATTACTAAAATCACTCACCATCCAACCTAATACCATACTCATTGGTGATTTTAACTACCCCTCCATTAACTGGGAGGCATATACGACCACTAATACATTGGCCCAAAGATTTCTTGCATTTGTAAATTTAAATGCCCTGGAGCAGCTAGTCTGCACTCCCACTAGGGGAAAAAATATCCTATATCAGGTACTTACAAATACAGGAGAATGCTGCACCCCCCTCACTCAGTGTGATGTCCTCACTGGTAAGATCAGATCACAAAGCAATCTCCCTTAAAATAAAGGTAAAACTAGTCTCCACACCTATCTCCAAAGACTTTAAGAACTTCTCTAAGGTAAATTATCTCCTATTAAGGGAGAGCATAGCTAGTTTCTAAGCTCCCCCAACTCCAGAAAGCACAGAAACCTATGCAGAGGCATACACATAAGCCCTGCATGACCATATAAACAACTGCATAGAAACAGCAGTACCTGACCAAAATAAACCCATGTCAAACTGCAAAAACAAGCCACCTTTGTGGACCCCTGATATTAATAAATTGTACAAAAAAAGAAAGAAAATACTGTCAAGAAAGAGGGAATGTGAGCACATAAGAGCAAAAATACACTCAGTCTAAACAAGTGAATCAGGGAACTAATCAAGTCTCTGAAAGCAGACTTTGAGGTAAAAATAGCTTCTAAAGTTAAGGATAATCATAAGACATTTTTCAGTTATGTTCACAGGCTTAAGGGGAACACCCAACAATGTGCAGAATTAGTTGTAGTTAAATCATCTATACTCAGCCAGAAGATATAGGAAATCTGCCTGCTCAGAAATTCAGCTCATCTCTCCCAAGAAATACCCTACATCATTCCATCACCAGTTATTACCAAAGAACAGGCTGTCACTGCACTCTCTAATGCTAAAACATGGCATTGATGGGGCCTGATGATATACCAGGTTGCCTCTTAAACAGCTTAAATTATGACTTATCAGGCCCATTAGAATCTCTATTTAACCACAGCCACCAGAATGGCTTTGTCCTGATAGAGTGGAGGGCAGCAACAGTCATTCCTCTGTATAAAGGGGGATCATTTACTGACCCAGTAAAATACAGACCCATAAGTTTGACTAGTCTTATATGTAAGGCCATTGAAAGAATAATCATGTACCTGATAAATAATGACATAGGAAACCTCCAAACACTGAACCTGATCCAATTCAGATTTTGTCAAGGGCAGGTTATGCCTACTAAATCTGGTGGATTTCTTTGAGATAGTCACTAAGGCCATGGATGAGGGTAAAACAGTACATACCACCTACCTCAACCTGGCTAAGGCATTTTGACACAATTCTCCACTCAGGTATTATAAATCAGCTCATAAAACTGGGCATAAATCCCTATTTCACCAGCTGGATAGCCATTTAGCTCACAGACAGGACACATGAGGTTAAAGTGGGTGAATCCAGGTCCATCAAGAGGCCACTTACTAGTGGTGTGCCACAGGACTCAGTGCTGGGACAACTCCTTGTTTGGAGTATACTTCTCTGAAGTCAAGGCTAATGTGGAAAGCCTCTGGATGACAAAGTTTGCCATCGACTGTTGCTAGGGGCAATCATCAAATCCCCCAGTGCTGTAGACATTCTTTAGGAAGGTCTAGATCAGACAAATAGTTGGTGCCAGAACCATGGCCTAAAACTATATGTGAAAAAATGCATTATCATACCCTTTTGGAAGTCAGATACCCCTGCAAATTGCTACATCAATAGCACACCCCTAAGAGTAGACTTAGAGGTGAGAAATCTAGGTACACAGACAGATAGCAGCTTGAACTTTGACTACCATTTGTCCACAGTGGTGAGGAAGTCCTATGTGGCACAACTTGTAAGTAAAGGTATGACATCCAGATCCAAGGAAATTATAGCCCCTCTGTACTCATCCCTCAATTAGACCAATAAGCAAGTACAATGCGCCATTTGTCATGTACTGACTAGGCATTTACAGCAGCTGGAGTGACCTTAAAGGATCCTCACAAAGAAAATACAGGGTGTAAATCACATCCTATGTGGATAGACTAAAAGCCCTATCCCTTTACTCTACTACTAAGTATTAATGGGTGACCTATGCCTGACCTACAAGGCACTCACTAATCCAGCCATGATTAAGCTGCTACACATCTGCAAGTCAAACAGCATGAGGATCACCCAATCTTGGGATCTAAACAGTCAGCGACTCAAACAAAACATGCTAGAGAGACAGATATACGTCTCAGAGATTGCATTCCTTGGAACAGGCTTCCTATTCACATTAAGCAGAGGCCTTCCCTGTCCCTCTTCAAATGCTGTTTGGATCACTGGGGAATAGCAAATTCACACCTGCGGTACTGCCTATGTCCTTTATGGAAAGGGGCAATCATTAAAACATTCAAGGCATAGGAACAAATCCATGCCATCTCCTTGCCCCTTGGGGTAATATATTGGGTAAAATCAGGTTATATTGGCTAGGCTTGTAAGGACTGTTAAGCTGTTAGCATAGGAATCTCTTATGAACCAATGAAACTATTTATTTGTTGGAGACATTCACAACAGGAAACATGGAAGCAGATAAACATAATCCTGCCGTTTCTGTTGCTGCAGAATTTCTTAAGATTACTGCCATTTTATAGAAATCCTAATAAATAAGAAGGCTGCTTTTTTAATGTTGATGACATATGTACACCCTCCCAAAAGGAACATCACACTCTAATTCAATAGGGCTGGAAGGCTTGCTATAAGGGAATGTGCCACACTTCTTACCTGTGCTCTTATTTACCATCCGATTAATCCTGAATACAGTCCATTACTTGCCTTATCTCTCTTAATCAGACACTGCATCAGAACATCCAACTTTATGTCTTTGTCCAGCTTATGTTTCTTTATTATCATAAGTAAGTTATTTACAAGCAGAAAAATACTTTTGGTGATGGAGAAAATACTCTGGGATAGCTTACCAGAGTATACTTCGCTGTTTAAAGCTTCTTCTACATTTATTTTGCTGTATACATTATATTAATGGTAGCACCCAGAGCAGATGTAAAATAAAAGTAACCTAAACAGTGCACAACTTAGCTATCTGTTTTATGAGTCATGAGCATATAACGATTACAACTACATAGCTATCTTACTGCACAGGATGGGTGACAAGATAAAGATTAGTATATGTTTATTTAGTCCTAACTAACTGTGTTGTGTTGTTTCAAATTATTAGTAGAGTTAACCATTCAAAGTAACCTTGCACAATACCAGTTCTATGTGTAAGCTGTAGATAGATGATTGCACTGACAAGTGGCAAGGCCCATTTTCAAAGGGGTCTCAAGTGGAAAAAACTCAGACGAGAATGTATACATAAGTATTATCTGTATTCAGGCAAATGCAAAAATTA
This sequence comes from Protopterus annectens, assembly GCF_019279795.1. Lineage (NCBI taxonomy): Eukaryota > Metazoa > Chordata > Ceratodontiformes > Protopteridae > Protopterus > Protopterus annectens. Next base: position 179,056,208 of record NC_056749.1, read on the forward strand.
CTCATAGGTACAAACATTAGGATCATAGGTTGGTACTAGGCTATCGGACCAAGGGCCTATACAAGCCTAGCCATAACTATTCCCTGGCTATTTCTTCCCCCACTATTTACTTCCCTGGACCCCTGTCTAGCAGGGCGACTGACGTGATGCCCAGGGTGAATTTCCTTTCTCCCATCCAATCATCAAGGTTCCTTTTGAAGAGGTCCAAAGAGGCGCTCTGCTTGACATGTATGGGCAGTCTATTCCAGGGTCTGGGGAGTCTCTGGGTCAGGAACCTATCCCTCCAACATGTTTTGTTTATTGTGATGACAAGGTTTAGATCCCTGGAGCGTGTGGCTCTGAGGAATTGGGATTTCTTTAAGTGTAGCATGTCCAACAGCTCTTGGTTTGACATGGCCTTGTATGTTGAGCAGAGATCGCCTCGGAGTAGACAATATGCGACGGAGTATAGCTAGAGTTTTTTAAGGCGGCCAGCATATGACATCTGCTTTAGGCCTGTGATTCTTTTAGTGAGGTATTTCTGTGGCCTTTTCAGTTGTTGCAGATGTCTTGAGAGGTACATATCAAATGGAGCGTTGTATTCTATAATGGGTCTAATGAGGGATGAGTACAGTGGGACAATGACCTCCTTTTTTCTGAATGAAAAGCCCTTAGTGATGAGTTGTGCCACAGAGAAGGATTTCCTGACTGTTGTGGCGATGTGGTTATTGAAGGTGAGACCACTGTCCACCTGTGTCCCTAAGTCTCCTATCACACTTTCGGTGTTTAGTATACTGCCACCTATGTGGTAATTCACGTTTTTTCCCAAAGGGGATAACTATACATTTCTTGGCATTGAGCTTGAGCCCATGGCTCTGGCACCAAGCATCTGTTTCTGTAAGGCCCTTTTGTAGAGTATCCACATCATTTGGGGATTCAATAATGGCTCCCAGTTTGCAGTCATCTGCGAACTTTGTTAGCCAGAGTCCGTTAGTGTTGGCCTGTACTTCAGAGAAGTAGATGCCAAACGAGAGGTCCCAGGACTGAACACTGAGGTACTCCACTTGTCACTTGTCTGGAGCTGAATTTGGAGTCAGCTACTTTTACAGTGTGGGCTCTGTCAGTAAGCCAGTTGGCAACCCATCGAATGACGTAGGGATTAATGCCCCATTTAGTAAGTTTATCTATGATTCCAAAGTGGGGGATGGTGTCAAAGGCCTTGGTGAGGTCTGGATAGGCTGTGTGGACTGCCTTACCCTAGTCCACAGCTCTGGAGACTGATTCAAAGAAGTCAATCAGGTTCAGGAGACAAGATCGGCCCTTCACGAACCCAAACTGGGTGGGGTCCAGTGTTTTAAGGTTGCCAATGTCTTTCTTTATAAGTTCTATGATAATACGTTTTATGGCCTTGCAGATCAGGCTCATCAGACTGATGGGGTGGTAGTCCCCGGGATCCAAGGTGGATCCCCCCTTGTGGAGTGGGATAACTGTAGCTGTGCCCCACTCAGTGGGCACAAAGCCTGAGGTGAGAGTATGATTAAACATGACACTTAGGTGAGGTGCCAGTTCATTTTGTAGTTCATGTAGTACACAGCCCGGGATGTTATCTGGTCCCATGGATGCTGTATTCTTAGCTTTGGAGAGTGCGTTATTTACCTGTGTGGCTGTTATTACCAGAATTTGGCAATCTTCTGGTATTGAGATGGGCCATTTATGGGGTATAGTTGGCACTGAATCGATCTGCCAGGATATTGGCAATAACCTTGGGATTAGTATATTTAATGCCACTCTGTTGTAGCTCAGAGCAGATCTGAGCATTGCCATTTAGATTCTTGACATAGTTATAGAATGCCTTGTGGTTGTCTTTGGAATCTTTGGTAATTTTATTTTCGTAACTAGCTTTATGAGGGATCTCAGCTTCTTACTGAGGCTGGTAAGGGAGTTTTTTGCATCCTGGGATTTTTCTCTTTTCTGCAACAGTTTATTCCTTTTGTTGTAAAATTTGTTTATGGCAGGGGACCACCAGATTGGCTTCCTTTTCTTGGAGGAGAGCATCTTGGTTCTATTTGGGATGGCACGATTCATCCATGAGTGGATGTGCTCGTACAGTGCCTTAGTGTAGAACTCAGCAGTCGAACTTTCAGTTCCCGTCTTCATGGGTGTCATGAAGTTTGTAACTTCTGACTTGAGTAGCATGAAGTTGGTTTTGGAGAAGTTTTTTATGGAGGTTTCCTTACTGGGGGCGTGGGGGTGGGATGTGGATGTTAAGGGTGATTAGCTTATGGTCTGACCTGACCAACGAGGGGGTGACCATAGGTATGGAGCATCGATTTCCCATGTAGGTAATGTATAGATTCCTATTCAGTACTAGTGAACTCAGAGAATGAATGTTCAAACCAGTGAATTGAATAGTGTAGTAAGGTTATGGGTGAAATGTCTGTGACACAATGCAACCACAGTCACAAACAGCCATGGACCTAGAAAGCCAAAAGGTCTAGCGACCTAAAGAAAACAAAGTAACAAAATGCTGTATACATTGTACTGTAGTGTTTATGCAGGACACACATTAGTAACGCATGTCCATACAGCAAAGGATAGACCCCCTGTGCAGGCACATGGTGTTATGGGGTGTGATCAGTAGATGCTGATGTTGCAGTAGGTGCAGTATGAGCAGTAAGAAATGAATGCTAATAATGCATTGAAGACAAGTGCAAAATTAAAGCACTTTAGTAGATAAATAGCTTCTTTACCTTATGTATTTATTCAATTTTGGCTTCTGTAGGACAGCAGACAAGTGCTGATGTAAAGCACTTCAGTATGGAGAGAGCGTCTTTTTTTTCTGTTTTCTTCCAGTTTCTGTAAGAAAATCTTTTGGCTTTCTATTTCCATAGGTGCGTCACAGGCATTTTCCATTTTTGTTTTGGATTCCAGAAACCTACCTACACTTTATTTCCTTTCCTTGCCTTGGAATCAAAAGTCGGGAAAGCCCACCTACTTTCTTTAAGCTTAACTTCTTACATACTTTGGTAGAGGAATTTGTCACTGTCTGCATGACATATGTCAAACACAGGGAATCTGTTGTTTTCTCTGTTGTGTACTGCCTATAATCTTATACAGATAATCTGTATGGCTGATATGAGTTTTTGGTGTTTTTTAACTGCCTATTTTATGTGAAGGTCAAATTTCACATTTTTATCTGTGATTATGCCTAGCAGTTTGGTGTAAGTAACAAGTTTAATTTTTGTACTTTGATAAGGTTATGTTAAAGTATATTTTTGTTTTGCAGCTGATTATTTAACTGTTTTACTTTTTGGAGAAGTAATTCAAATTATGTTAGCAATATTTCTAAGGAATCTTGATTTATTTTTTATTTTTCCAGGTTTGGACAAAACAACTCAAGGTAGAATCATGAGCAGGTGTGGTGCGTCTAGGTTTTAGGAGGTGATTTATGGCTGATCAGAAGTTTTTTTGGAATTGATGTGATTTGATTTTTGTGGGTTTGTGTAATAATCTTTTTTTATCTGCCCTTTCTTCACACATAACACAAAAATGTAACATTTTTACTGTGCTTGTAAAATACTCGAGCAAAACAGTAAGCACATTAGCACATTTCTCCAACAATAAAAGATACAAAAAAAATCATCTTCTTACTGCTGCAAACACTGGAGTACTAGAACCAGCCCTCTAATGGTATTGACAGTTTTTAGATTTTAATGTTAGCTTTAATACCTCAGGCAGAGATGGTGAGGGGGAATAATATGTTAGTTTTCATATGACTGAAACTGGCGATCCTTATAAAACCTTACAGTGCAACTACTTGCTTTGGCTGTAGCTTGATAACTGCTGTGAATAGCTTAAAACAAGAGAATTGTATGCGATGGCCATTCAGGTATAAAATGCAAGCACTCCTGCTATGGAAGATGTATATGATGTATGTGACTCACTGTTTCCACTATATCTCAACGGAATAGGAAGAGAACATCACTTTCTGGAATGGCTGATTCCAGAAAAGTTATACAAGAAAACAAAATCATGTTAATATGACAGGTCCTGTGTTAGTCATTTTGTGAAAAAACATATTACAATTTTATGTTTTAGGGTGGTTTTAATGTGTCAAAAAAGTTCAAAAAACAAACATACAAAAAATACAGTTTTTCTGAGTTCCAAGGCTGTTTTCCTGTAAGTAGCATGGACACATGAGGGCAGCTCCAATGTTAGGTGGTTTGGTGCAGCTTGCTCCCTGCATAACATTGTAGAAAGCCTGTTGTAAGAACTTTAAATGTTTTCCGAAATTCTGCTATTGGAGTATCTCAAAGTCATACCTTTTAGCTGCTGTTACTTCATGAGTTGCCATACTAGCCTTAACGCTGTGTAGTCTGAGACAGTTCAGGACATCAGCTCTAGGTAATGTTCCATTCTTTTTAACTGCTGGGGCATCACAACTGAATATGCTGGTTTGTTGCCATGTATTATACTTACACAGTTAGTGAGTTGTCTAAAATGTCTATTATTTTTAATCTCTGGCTTTAATGCACTTTCATTGACATCTTAATGAAACTATATCATGCTTCAGTACCTCAAGAAAAAGCTACAGTGAATAAAAGCATTGAAACACCTATCACAATCTTTGGTGATATTTTTCTCCTGTATTTATTTCATGAAGAACTGACTGTAATGGTATTTCTGGCTTGTCCTTACTTTTACATGTATGCCTGAAGGTCTAGTCTATTTCCAGTTTACATGCAAGAGCATGTTTTTCCTTTTTTATCACAGAGTCATTTTCACTAATGTCTGGAAGTGTATGGCAAAGGCAATAAAAACTAAGAAACAAGGCATGAACTGATCTATTTGGTTTAAAATATATTTTTCTCCTGATGAGATGAAAAGACTGCAACTTCAACTTAAACTACTAACCCCCAAAGTTTAATCTACGGAGGACTTAGTTCACTGATTGGAATCCAACCCACTGAAGTAATGTAAAAGTAAGTGTTTTTTGCAGGGGGTAAGCCCGTCTGTACCTCTCCATATGTAAAGCAAGTCCTTACACTCCAAAACTTATATTCCATAGTCACACAAACAAGGGGAGAAATCTCCCAAAATCAAGGTATTACTGCTGGCACACAATTAAAAATTGGCTGGCACAGCACAGTGTTGCAGTGGTTAGCATTTTCACCTCACAGCAAGAGGTTCTCCCATTCGATTCTTGGCTGGGGTGCCTTCTGTGTGGAGTATGCATATCCTCCCTGTGTTTACTTGGGTTTCCTCTGGGTGCTCCGGTTTACTTCCACATTCCAAAAAGCATGCATTTGGGGCATTTCTCCCCAGGCCTACACTGAAAATGGGCTCTGTCCCAGTAAACAAATGTTAAATAAATAACACCTCGAAGACAACTGAGACTTGTTAATCACACTATCTGTGATTTTCTACAGAAAATTAGAAGTTATGTACCTACCATAACGTTCCATGTTAGTTGTCTTCTCTCGCCTTCTTTCTTGCTGGATGGGTTGGACTCGGCACTTGCTTTAGCTCGAGAACTCCTTTTACCAGCTCGAGGCAACCCTATATCCCATGATGCAAGGCGGCACTACCTCAGATCTCGTTTGGCAGCTAACTTACCCTGCTAAAGGTTATCCTAACCAAATTAGGAACAAAGTTTCCTAAAAGAAGTCCTCATAACAAAGATCCAGAGGAAACAAACTAATAGGAACTCTCCAAGATCTGTCCAGGCCAGGGCGAAGCAGGGAGGAGAAGACAACTAACATGGAACGTTATGGTAGGTACATAACTTCTAAATGTTAAGTTGTCAATCTTCTGCTGGACAGTGGGACCAAGGCTAGCACCTGTATCCCGGTGGCTCAATGGAACAGACTCTTGAGAACTGTGGAACCAAAACTGGCCCTATCTCTGGAGGCCAAATCCAACTTGTAATGAGAAACAAAGGTAGGCCCAAGTAGCTGCTGCACATATGGTATCAATGGGAAGTCTATCCTGAAAAGCAGCAGAAGTGGATAGACTCCTGGTTTTTGGCTTAGAAGGTAGTTATTTGCCTCTGAGAGAGTACACATAGGAAATGGTGGAAGTCAACCATCTGGATAAGGTCACTTTAGAAACTGGAAGACCTAACCTGTTTCTGCATAAGAGACAAATAATTGGTCCGATTTTCTAATTTGTTTAGTCCTATGCAAGTAGTACCTGAGCTGACGATGGACATCCAAAAATGCAATTTCTGTTCAGCTCTGTCAGAATAGTTAGGGAAAAGACTGGTAATTCTATAGATTGGTTAATATTGGTTTGAGAAACAACCTTGGGAGAAAGGAAGGGTTAGTTCTTAACAATACCCTGTCCTTATGAAAACCAAATAAGGTGAACTAATACAGAGAGCTTGAATGAAACCCTTCTAGCAGAAGTGACAGCCAGTACAAATATAGTTTTCAATAACTTCAAAGAACATGAAGCAGACGGTTCGAAGGAGGTAGTATCAAGGATGCTAACATTAAGTTTAGATCCCATTGAGGAGGATGCTTTATAGGTGGTTTTAGGAGAAAAACTCCTCTCAAAAGGCCTTGCATAATCTATGAGACATGATGTTATTGTCATGCAAGCCAACATGATACTTGGAAATGGCAGCCAGTTGTACTTTGACTGTAGATGACGAGGATCCCGAATGAAAACCTCCAAATCTAAAACAGAATGTACAGGAGCAGTAAAAGAATCAATATTTCTGGAGTTTGCCCAAATCGAAAACTGTCGCCACTTGCTAGCATAAATAGTCCTAGTGGACGACTTCAAAAGACACTAAAATTTCTCTGACTGAGTCAGAAATCATTACTGGTGGATCAAAAGATCCGAACTGGGTCCAGATGAAGGAGCAATGAGGATCAATTTGGCTCTCAAATGAATGACTTGTGGAATCAATGGAAAGGGAGGGCCAATCCTGGGTTGGCCTGGAAATAGAGTGAAATGGCACTTGTTGTTTTGAGATCCACTACAGATTGATTGAGAGACCACCGTGAGGCATCAGAATAGATCTGCTTAGCCTGTCCGCCAATAGGTTGGACCTCAGAAACCTGAGAAGAGATCACCCATTGCCAAAGTCTGAGAGCTGACCTGGTTCCGCCCTGTTTGTTGATAGACGGACAACATGTCCGGAAGATATCCACCAGCCCAGATGAGCCCTGCAAGACTGTGTCACTAAGATCTTGTGTCTCATCAAAGCATCCACTGCAGGAGTGGTAGAAGAACAATGGCATTAGACCTAGAACTTTCAGGACAAACCTGGCTTTGACCTTTTGCTTTGTAACAGAAGTTTTGGATGTCCAGAATTCTTTGATCTGTTAGTCTGGCTAACATTTTGACGGTATTTTAACTCTGCCCTATAAAGGTGATAGATTGGCAAGGCAGCAGAGAAGATTTTACGAAATTTTACAAATTCCCAGATTCTTGCAAAGCTGTAGGGTGTAGTCTCTGGACTGAAGAAGCTGACACTTGGTGGAGGCGGAGAGGCCCAGTCGTCCAAATAAGGAAACGCCTGGAACCCTAGATGTCTCAGGTGAGCTGTGACCACTGCCATGCATTTGGTAAACACTCTGGGGGCGGAAGTGAGGCCAAAGGGCAGGGCTCTGAATTGGTAATGACTGGCCCCTAGCTGTGAATCTTTATGTGATATCCTGAAGGTCTATAGAGCACATCCAGTTGTCCTTGCCCAGAAAGGGCAGAATGGACTGAAGCGTGACCATCCGGAATCTTGCCTTTTTGACAAATCTGTTCAGATTGCTGAGGTCTAATATTGGTCTCCACTCTCCTGTCCTTTTGGGGACCAAAAGAATCTTAGTGAGCGCCGCCCTACTTGGTCTGCCAGCACTGTCTTTTTCTAGGAGTTTTGAAACCTCCTGTTTTGCCAAACTTTGACCGGGTGAGATGTCTGGAAGGGATTGAACCACTTCTCTTGGGATAGGGATTGCCAGGCTACTGGGTACAGTGAAATCCTTGACAGTCGGGCAACACCAGGAAGAGACTCCCTGTTGCCCTGGTTCTGAGGACCCCCCTGCCTCTAGGCGGAGCTATTGTTACCCCTCTGCCTCTGGGGGTAAACTGACCACGTGGGCTTTACGAACCACATCTTTTCTGACCCTTGGGATATGGTCTAGAAGGCAGAAAGAGTCTTACCGTCCTGCTCACACCTGGTCAAGGTGTCCTTCACCTGAGGCCCAACCGCATCCAGGCTTGGCGCCTAAGAGCAACTCCTGTGCCTGCAGCCCTGCCATCGGCTGCATAAGATATGAGAGGAGTTAGATATGGAATTCAGGATAGCCCTGAGCCCCAGCAGCAGAAGGATCCTGGACTACTTCACCCAGTTCTTTGAGAATATCTCGAAGCCTGGTGAAGGGTCGCTGAAGAAAACATCCGCTTTCCATACCTGTCCATGGTCCATCCGCCAGTTCCTTCTTAGTGGCCGCCACCACCATAGCATCCACAGAGACACCTTTGGAAAGGAACTGTTTATCCGACGGAGCTGTAATGAACTTGGATGGTCTCCTGGGGACAGGTTCCACAGAATCTGGAGGCCACTACCTGCATGAGTGGGTGACCCAGGAGGTGGAGATCCAAAGCCTCCAGGTATACCGACTCATCCTCGAGGGGTCAATGGAGGCCAATTCCCCTCTGTTTGAGGAGCTCAAGGATGTCTGAAAAGGAGACATCCTCAGAGGGGACCAACCCTCCGACTCATCTAAGTCGGTATCAGATGTAGTAGACTCAGGGGAGTCTGTGTGTTTGGTTCCCCTGCAGGGTCAGGAGAAACCTCGGAAGAGGAGGAAATGGGGAAACCTGGGGCGATGGATCCCTGGGCCTGAGAGCAAGAGGCTGGCAAGAGACATCTGCAGGCACTGATGAGGGAGGAGCTAGAGGGATAGACCCTGACCAGGCTCAGAGGCCAGGACACTCCTCATCACCTCAAAGGCAAGGGTCCGATGCCACTAGCCCTCGAGCCGACAGTGGAAACCCTCCAAGGAAGGTCTCAAGGAGGAGATCCTGGTGTGGAGTCGGAGGAGGAAGCTCAAGAATTGGGGCTATAAGTCTGTTGAGACGGGCTATGGAGCATTTGGGCCAGTGCCTGAGACTTCAACAGCCTGCTTACCACCCTCTCCAAGTCGTGGTCAGACAGCCTGGAAGATCTCAAGAGGAGATCCCGGAGCCGAATGGATACTCATAATAGAGGGGACCGAGATCCAGATGGAGCCAGCCAGAGCCGACAAGGCCACAGTAGTCAGGGTATCGGAGCGCCGGGCCCCGAACCCACTACTCAGTAGAAGAAAGATCCGACTCCGGCCGGCCCGGAGCCACCGGAGGAGGCTTGGACACTGTAGCCTGAACCGGCTTAAGAGGTTTTCCTGACCCTGATTTAGAGGAGAACCTTCCGTTAAAGTAAACCTCGGAGGTTTAGTTTGTTCCTCCTTTCCTGCAGGACTCTCTGGCTAAAAGCATGACACAACGCACAGGAGTCCTGGCAAAGGCCCCAGGCAAGTGTGACCGCCTGTCAGAGACATTTTCTGACAGCACTGGTCACTGCCTTCTTTAGACATCCTAGGAGGATAGAACACAAACAGTCCCAACAAACACACAAATTAATCCCTACACAAACACACAGGAAGGGATAACAGAAGGACTAGGCCTGACAAAACTACTTTAGACAAAACTTATAAAAGTTTATAAAAAGGTTGAAAAAAATAATAGGGGGTGCTGGTAACTAATACAGACTACTACTACCTAACAGGGGGGAAAATAAACCCCTAACTACACTTTTTTCTTGACTAAGAAAAACTTACCTCAGCTGGCAAAGGAGACCAGATCTGAGGTAGTGCCGCCTTGCATCATGGGATATAGGGTTGCCTCGAGCTGGTAAAAGGAGTTCAACCCATCCAGCAAGAATGAAGGCGAGATTGACAACTTAACATCTGGAATTGGTGAGTTTTGCATCAGAGAGTTGTGGCTCAGGTAATGGGGTTCTCAGGGAGTTAGGGCTCAGAGAAGAGTAGTAGTAGTAGTCCCGTTAGCCCTCTGAAATTATTAATCAATGAATTAATTAATTAAAAGCAACAAGGGGTACAATAAAATGTTACAAATTTTCTATATACTTTGAGACCAATCTAATAGTAGTTACAGTTACTTTACCATACATATTTATGTACACTTCACAGGATGAAAAGGCATTTTATTTGTAGTAATAAAATAAAATGCATAGACTATGACATGATCAACTAAACAAAGTTTAGCAGTGAGTTTTGCTGCTGGTGTAATTAAGTACTTGGTGGTTATAATTATCTACTGTCCTTAAAACATTTACATTCTTTTTGCTTAAACGGGTGTTCTGGGAGTGTCTTCTTTAAACCTAGGCAGAATTTCCTGACATCTGTTATCAGCTTGAATCTGATTACAAAGAGCTGGATCGATTCTAGTGAAGACTCTATCAGCAATGACTGTTTTAAATGAAGAACAGCTGAATAGGATTGTGTCTGGCTGGGTATTCCTTGGAGTGTTAGAGTATTTCCTCATTGGGAACTTTCTTTTCATAGGGGACAATAACCGCTTTTAGGATTCAATACGATATGGTGCTAAGTAAAATAAGTGTCTTTTTTTAGTTATAGGAAGCCACTTTTAGTAGATTGCAGTGGTGTTCCTGGGAGTCAGCAAATAATGCAAATCTATTTACTGTGACTATAATCTATGAGTATTACAGAGAGAATGGAAAAAAAAATCTGATTCTATAATCTTGTCTTGGGAGAAAGACATTCTTAACTAGCACTTTGTGTGCAGCTATGCAAGGCAATGGTGTTCCTGTAGTATATATTTCTTATTTTGCAGTTTGTTGGTGATAAAAAATACATTCTGATGAATTCCAGAAATATCAAATATCATATTAATGAAATACTCTAAAGGAAATTGTACAAAGAAATGGAGAGAAAATGAATTTATCTTTAAGAAATTAAATGGTGCTGATAAGTCCAGTGATTTCTAATTGTCTGCCATGTTTTCAACATGTTTTTGTTACCGAGTCTCATGAATGCAAGTTGTGAGAATCATTAATGTTTTTCTCAGAAATCAGTTTTACACTGTAAAGATACATTCTCTTTCCAGGCCACAGAAAAAAAAACGGTCGTAGTTCCTAGAAATAGCAGAAATACGAGCTATCTCACTGATAACATGCTCTGTAGATGCTGTATTTCAACATTATGGTGAAAACACTGGTAGTTGTCAAGCTCTAAATCTACAACAACTTTATCATACTTGTGCTCCTAACTCTGACAGCATTATATACTTTTGCTTCTGAATTTTACTAACCTCCAATAATAAGTCTGCATCATTAGATGGGTATTTTGCATATTAAAACCAAAACCACTCTCTTGACTTGCAGAACCAAAAACATTTCAGTCTTAGTCTGAAAACTGTCCACTTTCAACTGCATGTGGTGGTCTGAAAACATTGTTTGCCTCAAAATGTTGAAAATTTGTCAGCCTTTTGGATTGCTGGTAATTTCTGACTAGTGCTGATGTAACAGTTGGGTCACATGCAGATGTCATTAGTCAGATCATGTGTGTCACAAAGCATGCTGCTTGTCAAAAGAGAAATTAAAAACACCATTACCTGATGAAAACTACCCGACACCTGTCCTCTCAGCTCTCAAGTCTGCAGTAAAAGTTTGACTCCATCAGTCTGCAAATTATATTTCTTTATAGAATGGAGACCAATTCAACAAGGGGTCAAAAGAGTTCATTTCTTACATGGTAGCTGGGTTCATAATTTTTGAGTTTTCCATATTCTGACAATTTTCAACATGTGAACTTTATGTGAACTTTACTTTTCAAACTAGACTAGTGAAAACTTTCAACTCAAACAGAAGAATTTATATAGTTCATAGGTGTGTACTAGGCTAATGACCCTGCAGCATTTACAAGCCTAGCCCCAAAAAATTGCCCAGGCACCGTGCCACCCAATGTTAGTTCACAGTAGACCTTATCCAGTAGGGCAACTGAAGTGATCCCTGGGGTGAACTTTCTGTTACCCATCCACTCATCAAGGTTTCTCTTGAAGAGGGCCAGTGAGGTGCTCTGCTTGACATGAATGGGAAGCTTATTCCAGAGTATGTGCAGTCTTTGGGAGATGAACCTGTCCCTCCAGCATGTTCTGTTAATTGTGGTAAAGAGGTTGTGATCTCTGGAGCATGTGGAGTGGGGGGATTGGGATTTCTTTAGGTGTAACATTTCAAGGAGGGCTGGGTCAGACATGGTTTTACAAGTCAAGCAGAGATCACCTCTAAGTAGACGAGACTAAGGGAACAGCTCAAGTTTCTTGAATGCGTTCATGTAGGAAATGTGTTTAAGGCATAGGATCCTTTATGTGAGGTACTTTTGTGGCCTCTCCAGCTGTTGTAGTTGTCTGGTCAGGTACATACCAAATGGGGCGTTACATTCGATGACTGGTCTAATAGGTTCATAGGTAGGTACTAGGCTATCGGCCCTAGGGCCCATACAAGCCTAGCCAAAAAATGTACCCTGGCTTTCGCCACCCAAGAAAATTATTTTCTTGTGCTCCTGTCGAGCAGAGCCACAGAAGTGATCCCCGGGGTGAATTTCTCATTTCCCATCCAATCATCAAGATTTTTCTTGAAGAGTGCTAATGAGGAGCTCTGTTTGACATAGATAGGTAGTCTGTTCCAGAGTATGGGAAGTCTCTGGGACTGGAATCTATCCCTCCAGCATGTTCTGTTTATTGTGGTGACAAGGTTTAAGTCCCTAGAGCATGTAGCTCAGAGGGATTGGGATTTCTTTAACTGGAGCATGTCCAACAGCTCTGGGTTTGACATAGCTTTGTATGTTAGGCAGAGATCGCCCCTGAGTAGGCGATATGCGATGGAGTAAAGCTGTAGTTTTTTGAGACGGTCTGCATAGGGCATCTGTTTGAGGCCTGTAATCCTCTTTGTGAGGTACTTCTGTGGTCTTTCCAGTTGTTGTAGATGTCTTGTGAGGTACATACCAAAAGGGGCATTGTACTCTATAATGGGTCTAATGAGTGATGAGTTGAGGGGAACAATGACCTCTTTTTTTCTGGATGAGAATCCTTTTGTGATGAGATGAGCCATGTAGAAGGATTTCCTGACCACTGTGGCGATGTGATTATCAAAGGAGAGACTACTGTCCACCTGTGTCCCAAGGTCGCATCACATTTTCAGCATTAAGTAGACTACCAGCTATGTGGTAGTTCATGGGTACAGAGTTTTTACCAAAGGGGATGACAATACACTTTTTGGCATTGAGCTTCAGGCCATGGCTTTGACACCAGGTATCTGTCTCAGTGAGGCCCTTTTGTAGTTTGTCCACATTGTTAGGAGTTTCGATTATGGCTCCTAGTTTGCAGTCATCTGCAAACATTGTTAGCCAAATACCTTCTGTGTTGGCCTGCACTTCAAAGTAGATACCAAACAGGAGAGGACCCAGGACTGAACCCTGTGGTACTCCACTTGTCACTGGTCTGATGTCGGATTTGGAATCCGCTACTTTCACAGTGTGGGTTCTGTCTGTGAGCCAGCTGGCAACCCATCTTGTGACACAGGGATTTATACCTGGTTTAGTGAGCTTATCTATAATTCCAGAGTGGGGGATGGTGTCGAAAGCCTTGGCAAGATCTAGATAAGCTGTGTGAACCATTTTACCCTCATCTATGGCTTTGGTGACTGCTTCAAAGAAGTCAATCAGGTTTAGGAGACATGAGCTGCATTTTATAAATCCAAACTCGGTAGGGTCCAGAGTTTGAGCTTACCAATGTCTTTGTTTATGAGTTCCACAATGATACGTTCCATGGCCTTGCAGACCAGGCTCGTCAGGCTAATAGGGCGGTAGTTCCTGGGGTCCGTCGTGGCTTCCCCTTTGTGGAGTGGGATAACCATTACGGTGCGCCATTCAGTGGGTACAAAGCCTGAGGTGAGGCTATGATTGAACATGGTACTTCGGTAGGGTGCCAGTTCATTCTGTAGTTCATGTAGAACGCAGCCTGGGATATTGTCAGGTCCCATGGATACTGTGTTCTTGGCTTTGGAGAGTGTGTTTTTTACCTGTGCAGCCATGATTATAGGAACTTTGCATTCTTCCGGTATAGAGATGGGCCCTCTAGGGGGTGAGAGGGGGGTAAAGTTAGCACTGAACCTATCTGCTAGGATGTTGGCAATATCAGTTGGTCCTGTATATTTAGTGCCATTGTGCTGTAACTCAGAGCAGATCTGAGTGTTCCCATTTAGATTCTTGACATAGCTATAGAATGCTTTGTGGTTGTCTTTAGAGTCAGTGGCAATTTTGTTTTCGTAACTTGAGAGAGGAGTAGAGAGGGATAATGACCTCTTTCTTCCTGGATGCAAAACCTTTGGTTATAAGATGTGCCACGTAGAAGGGCTTTCTGACCACAGTGGCAATGTGGTGGTCGAAGGTGAGGTGGCTGTCGACCTGGGTGCCAAGATCTCTTATGGCCCCTTCAGTGTTCAGTGGGCTCCCATCAACGTGGTAATTCGTGGAAACAGAGTTTTTTCCAAAGGGGATGATAACACATTTTTTGGCGTTAAGCTTCAGGCCATGGTTCAGACATCAATCACTGGTCTCAAAGAGGCCCTTTTGTAGGATGTCTGCATCACTTGGGGAGTTGATAATGACTCCTAGTTTACAGTCATCAGAGAACTCAGTCAGCCAGAGTCCTTTTGTGTTTGCCTGGACTTCTGAATAGTAGATGCCAAACAGGAGAGGGCCCAGGACCCAGCCCTGTGGGACTCCGCTCATGACTGGTCAAAAGTCTGACTCAGAATCCACACCTTTCACTCTGAGTCCTGTCTGTGAGCCAATTTGCAACCCACCTAGTGATGTAAGGATTGATGCCTAGTTTGGCGAGTTTATCAAGGATACCTGAGTGGGGAATGGTATCAAAGGCCTTGGCCAGGTCGAGGTAGGCTGTATGCACTGCCTTACCCTCATCCACAGCCTTGGTGACTGCCTCAAAGAAGTCAACCAGGTTCAGCAGACAGGATCTCCCCTTGACAAAGCCAAACTGTGTGGGGTCAAGAGTTTGGAGATTGCCTATATCTTTGTTAAGCAGATCCATGATGACGCGCTCCATAGCTTTGCATACCAGACTCATCAGGCTAATGGGGTGATAGTTCCCAGGGTCTGTAGTTGCTCTGCCTTTATGAAGTGGGATTTCTGTAGCAGTGCTCCATTCATTAGGGACACAGCCTGAGGTAAGGCTGTGAATGAACAGGGCACACAGATATGGTGCCAGTTTGTTTTGTAGCTCATGTAGGATGCAGCCAGGGATATTATCAGGTCCCAGGAATGCTTTATTCTTGGCTTTGGACAATGCAGCTTTTACCTGTGCCACAGAAATGGTGGGTACCAGGTTTTCTTCTGGTACTGTGATAGGGCCCTGGGGGGGGGGTAAAGTTGGCACTGAATCTGTCAGCGAGTATGTTGGCTATATCTGTTGGCTCAGTATAGCAGGTGCCATTGCTCAACAACTCACAGCAAATCTGGGTATTGCTTTGGAGGTTTTTGATACAGCAATAGAAGGCATTGTGGTTGTTTTTGGTGTCAGCTGCAATTCTGCCTTCATAGCTGGCTTTAGATGATTTGATAAGGGATCTCAGCTTTTTTGTTGAGACTGATAAGGGAGGTTTTCCAGTCTTGTGACTTCATTTTTTTCTGCAACAGTTTCTTCCTTCAGTTGTAGAGTTTATTGATGTCTGGGGACTACCAGACTGGCTTCCTTTTTTGGAGGAGAGCATCTTAGTTCTCTTTGTTATGGCAAGATCCATGCATTTTTGTACGTGCTCGTACAGTGCACTGGTGTATGATTCGTTAGTCATGCAGCTATTTTCCATTGGCATGGGTGCCGAGAAGTTAGCTACATCTGTTTCTAGGAACCCAAAGTCGGCTTTAGAGACGTTTTTCAGGGTGGTCACCTTAGCGGGGGTTGTAGGTGAGATGGAGATTTCCATGGTGATCAGTTTGTGGTCATATTTAACCAGGGAGGAACTGACTATAGGTATGGGCCAACGGTCTAACATGTTGGTAATAACCAGGCCGAGGATGTTGCTTCCTCTAGTGGAGGTCAGAATGAGCTGGTCCAGGGCACTGGAATTGATAAATTTCAGAAAGCGTTGGGCCAGTACATTGGTACTTGAATAGTTTTCCCAATTGATGGACGGGAAGTTGACGTCACCCAGTATGAGAGTATTGGGTTGCACCTTGATAGATTTCAGGGTGCTTAGAAACTTGGAGTGAGAGTCTAGGGACATGTTTGGGGTTCTATAGCAGGCTATGACTTCTATCGCCTTCTTACCTAGTGTTAGTTGTACCTGTAGTATCTCGGAAGTATCTCAGATGCATTATGCTGGGCTATCAGTCTAGAGGTGTGTGCATGCTTTAAGACTATGGAGACACCAATGCCTTTGGAGCTTCAGGCCGTATTCTGGAGCTGAAAGGTATGGAATGAGTTGTAGCCTGGGAGCTAAGGGGTGCTTTCTGACTCTTTAAACCGGGTCTCCGTTACAGCACAGATGTCGACATTCTCCACTTTGAGGAGAGCTTCGAGCGAGTTCTTACTGCCTGACCTTTTTAATCAGGTCTGCATCAAGTCAATAGCTATAATTTATCTATAGCTCCTGTTGAAGTTCACAGCACAGCTAAGTATTAAAGGTATGTTGTACCCAGAAGCACCTACTGCATCAGCATGAATATTTTACTTAAAATTTCCATCACACTCTTGGAGAAGGTTTGCATAATGTGAGATCGGGCATGCTACATTTACTAAAGTGAATGGGAGCTTTGAACTTCAAGATACACCCAGCATAACTTGGCACTTATGATTATAGGGTCATAGGTATATACTAGGCTAACTACCCTGATGGGTCATATTAAGCCTAGTTGTGTTATCCCATTAGATGTTCAAATTATGCTTACCATGATTTTTACTCCTATGCTTCCATTTGTGAATGAATGAATTAATGTTTCTGGGGTCATACTGCTGAGTAATGAGAGGGGCCTCCTGCTGAATAGTGTATTTAGGTGTTGCCTCTATCCATTTTTAACACAAGGGTCAGTTCTGGGGTACATTTCATTACTCCTATCCAGTGATCTAAGTTAAATTTGAATAGTGACAGGGATGAGCTTTGTTTTATTTGGATGGGGAGTCTATTCTAGAGTAATGCTTTCCTCTGAGATATCTACCTGGCCTTCCAAACCATTTTTCTTATGTTGCAGAGAAGGTTGAGGTCTCTGGATCAGGTATTTCTGATGTCATTGTCTTGCAGATGTGCAGTAGTCTCATTAGTACTGGGTTAGAACATGCCTAATAGGCCAGCCATAGATCACTTCTTAACAGTCTATTACAGACTTCATATTAAGTGAATGGAGGACAGCAACAGTCATATCCATGCACAAAGGAGAGTCATCCAGCAACAAAGCTAACTACTAACCTATATGTCTGAGCAGCCCTATAGGTCATGTGGTTTAGTCCCTGCATTCTCTTTGCGAGGAACGTCTGTGTGTACTCTAGTTGTTGCATATGTCTGGAAACGTACATACCAAAGTGGATATTAAAACAATGATAGTCCTGATGAAGGCCGTGTATGCTGAGACAATGACATTTCTGGACCGGAATTCTATAGCTTTGCTTATAAAACTTATAAGATGAGCAATATAGGACGACTTCTTCACAACAGTAGGTATATAGTGGTTGAATGCTAGCTACCGTTTACATACCATTCTCAAATCTCTAGCTACTGGATCAACTCTTAAGGATGTATTGTCAATGTGGTAGTTCCCAGGCAGTTGGTTTCTCAAAGGAAACAATAATTAAGTTTTTGGCATACAGCTTTAGTCCATGACTCTGACACTATTTTTTTGTTTGGGACAAACCCTCCTGGAAGATGGCGGAGTCTTTTGGGAATGCAGTGACTGCTCCCATTTTGTGGTCATCTGCAAACTCGGTCAAACAAAGACCCTTGACATCTACTTTGACTTCTGAGAAGTAGATGCCAAACAAGAGTGGACCCAGCACTGAGCCGTGTGGTACTCCACTCATTACTGGTCTTTTTGTAGTGGTAGCCACCCCTAGCTTAACTTTGTGTTTCTTTTCTGTGAGCCAGTTGACAACCCATCAGGTGACATAGGGGTTTATTCCTAATTTAGTAAAATTTGCTACAATGACTGAGTAGGGGTATTGTGTCGAAAGCTTTGGCCAGGTCTAGGTAGGTGGCATGTGCTGTCTTGCCTTCGCTTATTCCTTTGTTGATGTTTTCAAAAAAAAGTCCACCAAATTAAGTAAGCATGAACTGCCTTTGAGAAAACCAAACTGGAACTGTTTCAGTATTTGGATGTTTCCAATGTCCTTATTGAACAGTTCTGTGATAAATCGTTCCATGGCTTTGCATATAAGGCTGGACAGACAAGTAAGCTGGTAGTTATATGGGTTGGTGGATGGCCCTCCTGTGTGCCGGAGTATGACTGTTGCTGTCCTCCATTCACTTAATATAAAGTCTGTCTGGAGGCTGAGTCTGAAAAGTGCTGCTAGAAGCATAAATAACTTGTGCTTTATGCTGTTCAGGGTGCAATCAGGGGATAATGTTGTTGTTGTTGTGTCTTTTGGCTTTTCCCGGTTAGGGATCGCCACAGCGGAACTCCGGTCCGCTAATGATTGGTAGTTGATTTTTACGTGCCGAGTTACCAGCCCTGACGCACAACCTTCAACGAAGGTACGCCCATGCACGCATGTCTCCACGCAGAAGACACTCTAGCTGAGATTCGAACCGGACAGCGTCTTACTGTGAGGCGACAACGCTACTCTTCGGACCAATAGATTCAGTATTTTTGACTTAGACAGCTTTCAGATCCTGTGTAATAGCTGGGGGTGTTTTGGTTTCTGAGATTTCCTGTGAGATATTCGGGGTTGGGGGAGGTAAAGTTGGAGCTGAATTTATTGGACAGCAGGTTTGCTATATCTTCAGCTTCAGCTTCAGTAAAGGTGGTGTCATTCACAATCAGTTCAGTGCATTGCGCTTTTGAGATTACGGACATAGCTGAAGAAGTCCTAGTGGTTGTCTTTGGCTTGGGTGGCTATTTTTTCTTAACTTCGCCCTTGGTTGTTTTAATTAGACTCCTGAATTGCTTATTTGATTTAATGATGGGATTTTTAACATGCTGAGTGTTGCACTTCTTATTTCTGGCTTTAGTTTTCTTCCTTTTGTTATAAACCTTATTGATTCTGTGGTTCCACTGGGGAGATTCATTTTTTGAGGGCTTGTCCTGAACTTATTTCTTCTGGGTACAGCTGCTTGTATGCTGTTATATAAATGTTGATATAAGTTAGTGGTGTATGTTTCTGCACAAGCAGTACAGTTTTCTGGGTTGGTGGGGCTCTGAAGCTTGCCAGAGTATCACTTAGAAGTAGGAAGTATGCCTTAGAGAAAATTCTAAAATTGACAGAGGCAGTGAAGAGCTCAGATTTTAGCTTTATTTTGAAGAATGCGTTGTGGTCAGACCTGAGTAGTGAGAAAGTTACACAAGTGGTGGTGCATAATTCCCCCATATATGTGAGGACAAAGTCAAGGACGATGTTTTCCATAGTGGGTACTCCGAGTAGTTGGTCCAGAGCATTTGTGTTAACAAAGCCTAGAAGCCCCTGGGATTGTACACTAGGGGCGGTATATGCTCCTCACTCTGTAGCTGGGTACTTGAAGTCACACAGGAAGATGGAATTGGGTTTAATACTGAATGAATGCAGGGTCACTGGCAGTATAATTCCAAAACCAACGTAACAAGTCCACGCTGTATAGCCAACCAAAACAGCAATCCTCTAAATTCAGAGACACTTCTCGTTAATTAATAGCATTACGCAGCTTCAGCTTCAGCACAAAAAATAATACAGTTTGAAAAACTCCGGTTTATTAAACACGTACACGTTAGCGCTTTCACCTACAGGCTTCATCAGACGTACAAACACATACTGCTCTATAAGAGTTTAAATACATACTGAGTAAACCCTATTGGTTGAGGTTAACTTAATTAAATACCCAACAGCTGTTAGCTACAGAAGTGCTAGTGACTATGCGATCCCATTAAAAGGATAAAAACAATTTATGTAAACAAGTATACTCATGCTATGAATGAATTATATAGAAATATATATGTACTTAAAAACAGGAAATATCAATGAAACATAAAACAATCGCATAAATACTTGCATAGAATGTATGTACAAAAGACAAAATGTCAGTAAAACATAAACCAATCACATAAATACTTGCATAGAATAAATATACATATATAGTAGTTGACATCAAAGGCACTCCTAAAAGCATATCTTAACAGGTATCAAATGACATCTACTACATACTAATAAAAACTACACTACATGATTAAAAATCTCTAAGTGCATAAAAACAACCATAAATATGCAAAAAGTTAATCCAACTCTAATACAAATGCTGTATGACTAATGGGTCCTTCTTATGTGTATGCCATGACCAATATCGAATGACATCTACTGCATCTTAATAAAAACTGCTCTACATAAATAAAAATAAAATTAGAAATCTCTCTTAAATGCATAAAAATATTCATCAAAAACAAATTATACAACCAGTTATTCATGTGTTTGATAATGTTCTGAAGGGGCAATTAATGAGAGCCTCAAGACTCAACCCCAGTAATGGAGGATACCAGGAAGAGTTGGTTAAGATAAAGAACATGTTTCTTGAGAGAGGCTATACTGATCAAGTGTTAGAGTATGCACCCCAAATATGTGTTTGATAATGTTCTGAAGGGGCAATTAATGAGAGCCTCAAGACTCAACCCCAGTAATGGAGGATACCAGGAAGAGTTGGTTAAGATAAAGAACATGTTTCTTGAGAGAGGCTATACTGATCAAGTGTTTGACTACATGGTGCGGGATGTGGATGCCCTTAGATCCACTACAGCTAAACCTTATTTCTCTGAAGGAGCAGTGAGAACAGATGACATGAGAACTGAAGTAGCACAGATGTTGAGAGCTCCTATATTTTATACCAAAGATGCAATACACATTAGGAATTCCCTAACCAAATACTGGAAGGTACTCAGTTTGGATCACGAACTAAGTGAATTAGTTGTCCCAGAACCTAGGGTTATGTACAAGAATAAACCAAATTTAAGAAGCATGCTATGCTATAAGAAGGTAGCAGGAGAGAGGGGTGCAACATTTTGACTGTGTTTATAACACAATACCTTGTGGAAGGTGTAACCAGTGCGTAGCTATAGGTACTGATACTATTTTTGTTAATCCTAGTAATAAGTTGGTTTATGAGTTTAATACGGGGACTGACTGTATGAGCAAAAATGTTTATTTAGCTAGGTGCCAAGCCTGTACCTCGTTTTACATTGGAAAAACTAATAGGACCCTGAGGGAGAGAATCAGGGAGCATTTATATCATATCAGACTTGGCACAGAAACGAATGCCCTAGCTAAACATGTAAAGCGCCTAGGAGCTGAACATACTTTTTTATTTTTTGTAATACAGACAATCCATGAGAGTAATAGAGGTGGCGATTCGATTAATTACACCCTAGAATGTGAGATGCGATGGATTATTAGGTGTAAGTCAGATAGGCCCCCGGGCCTTAATGAGAGGGTTAATATTAAACCCATACTCAGGAAAAGGAGATGTTTTAGGCCTAAGAGATGAACTGTGGATACATAGTCATACATCCACCCCCTGAGATATGGAGATTTCACCTTAGTAAGCATCCCATTAGCTATGCAGCATTTGTATTATTATGAGCAGGAATAACTGGTTGTATAATTTGTTTTTGATGAATATTTTTATGCATTTTAGAGAGATTTCTAATTTTATTTTTATTTATGTAGAGCAGTTTTTATTAAGATGCAGTAGATGTCATTCGATATTGGTCATGGCATACACATAAGAAGGACCCATTAGTCATACAGCATTTGTATTAGAGCTGGATTAACTTTTTGCATATTTATGGTTGTTTTTATGCACTTAGAGATTTTTAATCATGTAATGTAGTTTTTATTAGTATGTAGTAGATGTCATTTGATACCTGTTAAGATATGCTTTTAGGAGTGCCTTTGATGTCAACTACTATATATGTATATTTATTTTATGCAAGTATTTATGTGATTGGTTTATGTTTTACTGACATTTTGTCTTTTGTACATACATTCTATGCAAGTATTTATGTGATTGTTTTATGTTTCATTGATATTTCCTGTTTTTAAGTACATATATATTTCTATATAATTCATTCATAGCATGAGTATACTTGTTTACATAAATTGTTTTTATCCTTTTAATGGGATCGCATAGTCACTAGCACTTCTGTAGCTAACAGCTGTTGGATATTGAATTAAGTTAACCTCAACCAATAGGGTTTACTCAGTATGTATTTAAACTCTTATAGAGCAGTATGTGTTTGTACGTCTGATGAAGCCTGTAGGTGAAAGCGCTAACGTGTACGTGTTTAATAAACCGGAGTTTTTCAAACTGTATTATTTTTTGTTCTGGAGTGAAGCTGAAGCTGCGTAATGCTATTAATTAATGAGAAGTGTCTCTGAATTTAGAGGATTGCTGTTTTGGTTGGCTATACAGCGTGGACTTGTTACGTTGGTTTTGGAATTATACTGCCAGTGACCCTGCATTCATTGGTGTGCTTAGTGTTTCTTACTTTTTATGGTGTGGGGTCAGAGCTCCGTTGGCTTGGTGCAACACCATACTTGGTTTTTATATCAATACTGAATGACTCCAGTTCATATAAGCAGGATTTATGAAATTCCTTGGCCTTAGAAGGCATTTATTAGCTAGTTAAAATATGGTAATGAGCTTTGCTGATTGTGAACTAGACATGAAGAACCCTCTAGGTCATCATACTACTTTACTAGCCTTAATATGAGTCTCTTCTGGATGAAGACTGAGACATCTCCAACTTCTTCTCTTCCTGCATAGTCACTGGTCTAAATAGGTGGAAGACAGTACAGCCCTGGGCAGCTGGAGTACTTTCCACTGATATAAACAATGCCTTGGTCACTGCACAGATGTCTGCATCCTCTAAGATGAGGACGGCATGCAGGGAGTGGAGTTTCTTAATTAGGCTCTTAGCATCGATCACAGATCCTTTATATTTTCCTTTGCTTATTTCATTATGTTTCTAAGTTCATCTGGTTGGCATTGCCTAAAAAAGGCACTATGGGGGATGGACAAAGTTGTGGCCAACAACTGAAAGCCTAGAGGGGACAGGTGCAGACTATCAGTGGCGAAGCAGCATAACCTGCTGTCATACCATCCCAAGATGACAAATACTTTACTCCCTTTAAATGACACCAAAAGTCAATTATTGAAGTCAAGTATGTTTTGCTGTTACTGAGATATCATCCTTGGGGAAGGTAAAATGCTGATCAGTTACAGAGTCATACCTACCTGGGGCACATAGTCCAAGAGCTCCATCATGTCTCTCTTCATACAGTCTGTAGCGGTACATCTCAAGTTGTTTACTCCCACATATGCTATGTCATACTCATGCTGGTACTTACTGTTCAAGGACTGGAGTGTATGCATGATCTGACAAATCCTAGCACTTGACACGTGTCTGACCATCATCCTT
Source organism: Protopterus annectens (assembly GCF_019279795.1). Classification (NCBI taxonomy): domain Eukaryota; kingdom Metazoa; phylum Chordata; order Ceratodontiformes; family Protopteridae; genus Protopterus; species Protopterus annectens. The sequence goes on from NC_056749.1 coordinate 179,079,874, forward strand.
TCCTTAGTCATCCTGGCGAGTAGTGCATCAGTATGTCTTACAATGGAAAACTTTAAATACCACAAAGTCCAGCAGCCAAACCACGAAGGTGACACACAGCAGGATTTATTGGAACAGGCAAAATTTAAAAGTAGATAAAATATTGACAGACTAAGCACTAAAGAATAAAAGACAATACACACCATTTTAAATACCATGCTTCCCATTACAATAGGTTGAAGCAAACCCCTCCCACCCATGCATACATTTTTTCAATAATTGAATAGGAAACTTATTTAAAACAACTGATTCTTTGTTTAAAAACTCCTCCATACTTAAATTTTGTTGCAATTTATAAATATAACAATAATTACATTCACTTTGTTGTAAAAGTTGATAAATTCATAAATTCATAATTATAAATTTTATCACTAGAAACATTTACATACTCCAAGGAAAAATCTTTTTATAGCTATAAAAAATAGAAAACAAAAAATAATGAATAAAAAATAATAAAAAATATTTTTGTTGTTGTTATTTTATTATTATTATAGTAATATCTATTAAAGTAACTTTACCAAATGGGTAGAACTATAGTTATAACTGCTGGGATCTTAGTTTTAAAATTGGTTTGATGGAGATGTGGTCATTAAGCCCTGGCGGTCTACAAGCATCTAATCTAATCTGCCACTCGGTTTTCAAGGCACCAACCCTATTGACCACATCCCCACCATCACCCGAGTCAATCATTTAAAAACTTGCATTTTGTGGTGTGCATATAAAGTGCGTTTGGCAAATCTTTCTTTTTGATGGACCTTAGATGTTCCTAATAGTTTTGCCTACATAGTAGGAGTTACAGGATGAACAAGAGGCTAAGTATACAAGATTTTTGGTGCAACAGTTGCACTGTCCCGGACATTTAATGGTGTATTTGTACCCTTCTACACACACGTGTGATCCTTCATACACAAACCTACACATTCTGCAAAAACCACATTTCCTCATGTATGACCTATAGTTCTTTAATTTGTTCTTTTCTAAAATGTCTTACATATTCTCCCCTCTACTAAACACTATATTTGGACTATTACCCAATATCTTTTTAACCTCATCACTTAGGGAAAAGTTCCACACTTCCTTTACTATTTGAATTAGAGCTGGTGTCATCTCACTGTATTTTACCACCAAACGGAGACTGTCGTTCTGTTCTTCCTTACTATTCTCAGTGACTTCTCTAGTATTTAGTCCACCCTTGAGAATCGGGGCATATCTACCATTTCTCTCCCTATTTATGTCTCTTTTAACACTTAGTAACAATTTTAAAGGATATCCACGGTCAATAAACATCCTGATCAGTTTAAACATTTCATCTCTATAATCCTAGATGTTCTGACCATTTGGGCTTTGATTAATCCTTCCCGCTGAAATGGATGATAACTATTAAAATGCAAAAGGAGTTGGAATAGTTTTCTTTTCTAAAATGTTACTTGTAAAACCCTCCCCTTACATATCAATACATCCAAATAGGAAGTACTCTCCTCCTTCCAAAGTGAACTTCAAAAGTTAGTTGTTTTTCCCAAATACTCCACAAACTCTTTTGCTGAGTCTTGGTCACCTTTCCATAAAATCAGAATGTCCAAAACCTGTTATACATCAGAATTCTTTCCTGATGTTTTTGGACGCAGATGTGTTCCCTCTCCTCATCGCCAATAGGACCGCAGTAAACAAATAAAGGCCATTTCCCCCCATTGCTACTAAAACTTGCTGGAATAGGTCACCTTCAAAAATCAGGAAATTATTCCTCAAGACTACTTCCATCATATCTAATAGGAAGTTAATTTTCTGCCCATTGAACAAACCACTTTTACCATGGCTTCAGAAAATAACTAAACAAATTGACCGTCTATGGTCAAAAAACAACTCTTCTTCAACACTTCCTAAATCTTTAAACCTTTTCAAACAGTGCCATGAATCTTTTATGATGTGGTCAACATCATCAAACATGGTTTTAATGAAATGTCTATAAAGGCAGCCATGGGTTCAGTTTTAGATCCCTTGCACTTTTAGGCCTCCTTATATTCAATTGGTCAACACCCTTGTGGGTCTTCGATATAAAATATATGTTGGAATTTTTGGATTGACCACCAAAAAATTATAGTCACTTTCATTAATTGAGCCCTGGGAAAGGCGTCACCTAAAACACATCAATCTTCATGTAAGCCCTATTAATTTGTATGTTTCATCTCTATTTAATAGTGCAGTGATATCAGAAATGTAGTCTGTGTTGGTCATAATCACAGTGCCCCTCCTTGCTTCATAAATCTATATAACCCAGATTTTTTCAACATATCCAACAGTTCTCTTTCATCTTACAATGGCCTTATGGGATCAGCATCTGTGACACTGGCATCCCTAGTGCTACATGAGGTAGTAAGATGCACAAACTTGGTGTGTCTCTGAAGGTGTGTAATGCCCTTGTTACATTTCAGAAGGCTTTGTGGTTTGGGCAAGTTAAGCTTTAGAACCTCAGCATATGAAAAATTTGTGTTTTATATGGACTAAGGCAAGGTGTGTTTTGGGGTAACTGCCAACAACAATTGTGGTATCAGTGTCTGTCTGAAGATTCTGGCCACCAGTGACATTACATATGTACATTTTTCACAAACTGTATTATGCTGTTTGAGAAACAGGTGGTTGTCAGACAGCAAAAAATAATTCCTACATTGCAAGCCATGCAATGCCAAGAAAGCAAATGTCTTCATTTAATAACTGTAATGTCAGATGAGAAAAAACACAGAAAAATACAAGGGTATCTCCACAAAACTGATTTAAATGGTAAGATAGTCTATGTACTTCCCAGGATGCAAAATGTAGTTCAAATGGTTTGTTTGATATAGCTTCAGGAGAACTTCAGCTTCCAGACTTTTTTCATCATTATGTAGCTGTCACTTGCATATCAGCATGCTGCTACAGCACCATACACCTTCTGGAGGATGACAAAACCCACCAACATTTATACATGTATGTATGTATGTCTGTATGTATATATGTGTGCATGTGAATATGTGTCTCTGTATGAATCCCAAGAACACAAAGTGAACCTGAAGAAGAGGCCTACATGCCAAAGAGTCCAAAGTGAACACCAGGCTAAGAAATGCATGTTTCTTTGTATGGGGCAGCTGTCATACTGTCTGCCATAAAAGCATATCAAGTAGCGGGCCCCCAGCGTCATGTGGCCCATCTCATTTAATAACCAGGAGCTGGATGACTACTACAGAAATGCTTATCAACATTTCAAGGTTCTTTAGTATTTTGCAAGAATATTATCCAGCACTAAGTTCTTTGCACCTTATCCTGTGATGGTGCTGGCATGGAACTGAAATGTTTATGAATTAGTGAACTACAGTGACATTCCTTGGCAAGACACAGTGAGGTGTAAAAGACTTGCATCTTACTGCTGCTTGTGCATAATATCAAGATTTTTTTTCAAGTTTTGTTAGCCAGCAAAACTTACTGAGGCTCCCTGCTGAAATGTTAGGACTCGAAATGCTGAGTGACAACAAGCTAACAACAAAGACCGAAACTGAGTTTATAGGTGTCTACTAGGCTAACGGCCACAAGGGCTTTTTTAAGCCTAGCCATGTATCCCAAATCTCTAATGAGTTCTGATATCCTTGATAAGTGTAAGCATGGGTCTGGGAGATGAACCACTTACAGGTTACCTGTTTGCATCAGTGACATAGGTGCCAAACCAGGGATGAATTTCCAGTTTCTCATCCAACTGTCCAAGTTGCACTTGAATTGGATTGGGGAGGAACTCTGCTTCACATGGATGGGGAGCCTGTTCCATACATGGGTAGTCTCTGGGATACATACCTATCTCTCCAGCAGGTCCTATTTATATCACAGGCAAGGTTTTATTTATATCACAGGCAAGGTTTTAAGTCTTTATAATGGATAATTCTGGTACTGCTGGTTTTGTGGATAGGCAGGAGGTCCATCAGAGCGGTGTCTGACAATGCCCTGTATGACAGGCATAGATCTCCCCTCAAAAGCCTGTAAGAGACAGAATACAGGGATAGGGCCTTGAGACAGTCTGCATAAGACATATTGCTTATACCCTGTATTCTTTTAATGAGGAACCTCTGTGGACATTCCAGTTGTTGGATATGCCTCGTTATGTACTTACCAAAGGGGGAATTGTACTCAATGATAGGTCTGATGAATGCCGAATACAGCGGAACAATGACCTCCTTGGACTTAGATGCCATACCTTCGTTTATAAGTTGCACAACATAGAATGATTTCTTCACCACTGTAGACACATGATGATCAAAGGCTAGATTACCATCTATGTGTGTCCCTAAGTCCCTGACTACTGGGTCAACTCTAAGGGATGTGTTGTCAATATGATAGTTACCGGGAATGGATGATTTCCCAAAGGATACTATTATGCATTTCTTGGCATTTAGTTTTAGTCCATGACTCTTAACGCCAGTTGTTTGTCTGTGTCAACCCCTCCTGGAGAACATTTGTGTCAGTGTGAGATTCAATGAAGGCTCCTAATTTGCAATCATCTGCAAATTTAGTCAGCCAGAGACCACTGACATTGGCCTTGACTTCTGAGAAGTAAAAAGCAAAAAGGAGCGGTCCAAGGACTGATCACTGAGGGACTCCACTTCTGAGTGGCCCCTTTGTAGAGGTGAACTCCCCAGTTCTAACTTCCTCGATCCTGTCTGTGAGCCAGTTGGCTATTCACTGGGTGACATATGGGTTTGTACCTAACCTCTTGAGTTTGTCAACAAAGTCCAAATGGTGTATTGTGTCAAATGCCTTGGCCAGGTCAAGGTAGGCAGTGTGAACGATTTTGCTCTCATCCATTGCTTTGGTGACCTTCTCAAAGAAGTCCACCAAGTTGAGTAGGCATGATCTGCCCTTTACAAAACCAAACTGGCTTGGGTCTAGTGTCTTGAGGTTTATTACATCTCTATTGATTATCTCCATGATAATTCTTTCCATGGCTTTACATATAAGACTAGTGAGACTTATGGGTCTGTAGCTTCCAGGGTCTGTAGAGGCCACACATTTGTGCAGAGGGGTGACTGTTGTCTTTCTCCATTCACAAGGCATAAAACCTGTTTGGAGGCTAGAGTTAAATAGTAATTCCAGAGTTTTGGTGTTCTTACTTTAAAGACTGAAACAACCGGTGAAGAGAGAATCTTAAGTAATGCTCTTCTCTATTAAACTTCTTTTTTGCAGAAGAGCAAGATCTCCACATTTCAAGAACTTACATATACCAACTCTGAGACTGCCATACCTTGGAGAAAAGGGAATATTCTGGGAAATGGCCATCTCAGACTTGCTATATGAAAGTCCATTTTTAGTCCAGTCCCTTGTGTTTTGAGGCTCACTGTAAAGAGTCCTGACATTTCAAACTGTTACTCGTACTGCATTAAACTACTGAGTTATGGTGCTGATTTTGGAAGATGTTTACATAGACATGGAAAACATATAGCCATGGCACTGGAATGTCCCCTAAATGGACAGTACAGGGCGGTCTTGTGGTGTTCTTTGTAATATGGTTAAGAATAAGTTACCTGTGTATGTTAACCTGCAGCCTGTAAATGGGGAGTTTCTCTTACTCCCATTTATGTATTTATTTATTTTATAGATTGATTGATTTACTATTTGTTCACTGGGTAAGTGGACTGGTCTATTGACATTTTTCAGCCATGGCCCAAGATTTGATGTATGTATTTATTTACTTGATTCATTGACTGACTTACTATTTGATCACTGGGTAAGTGAACTGGTCTATTGACCCTTTTCAGTCATGGCCCAAGATCAGAAAATACAACACAGTCTTTAAATTAACAATATTATATACAAAATGAGTCGAAAGAAATTTAGAGCATAGTAAGACTGAATGCATATACAGTAACATTAGAAGCTCAAGTCAGAATGCATTGAAAAAATATATATAAAATGCAAGCTGAGATATGCATAAAATACAGTGCAATGGATTCCAAGATGGCCGCCGACTAGTCTAGTCCTTACTCTCTGAGCTCCTCACAGCTATTTAACTTTTGTTTTTTTTTACAACTTTACATCAACCTTTTTCCTCAAATTTTTATACTAAAAGATTTTATAAATCTTTTTCTACGCATTTGGATTATTTTTTCTTCTGGAATTATTATCCTGGGATTTATTTTACCTCAGAACATTCTTGGTCTCTCTGCTGCTGGGACTCCTACTGCTCCAGTCTGCATTCCATTTCTGGGCATGGCTACAAAATCTGACTCCATGGAGACTCAGCCTACAAAGGCCAAATATACTTCAATGCTCTCTCCTGAAAAAGATTCAGGTTCAAAAAGACTGAAATCATCTAGACAACCTACAGAAACTTTTAATGTAAGTAATAAAGATTTAAATGGCTCAAATTTCCTTTTAGAAGAACTAAAAATAGCATTAAAACCAATCCAAAGTGCTATACAAAACTTTTCAGAACAGTTTGCAGACTTTAGTAAATCTTTAAAGCAAATAAACAATAGTATTGTTACTATTGAAAATAAAATCTTAGCTTTGGAGGTTAAAACAGACTTATTGGAAAGTGACTTTAAATCTAGAGATAAAACTGTTTCAGATTTACAAGCTAAAATATTGGATCTGGAAGCCAGGAGTCAAGAAATAACATCATTATTCGTGGTTTACCTGAATCTTATGACAATAAAAACTTGTTATCTGTGACTAAAAATATCTTTGAAACACTGTTAAATTGTGAAGCTTCTTCAAAATCTATAATTGTAGAGAGAGCACACAGAGCACTGCGTACAAAGCAAGATTCTTCCACACCAAGGTTAATTTATACTAAGTTACTAAACTTTCAAGACACTTTCCAGATCCTAGAAACTGCTAAAACAAAGAAACAATTCATATGGAAGTCTCACAAACTATCATTTTCCCAAGATCTTCCTGCACAGATCAAATTAAATAGACAAAAACTAGCCCCTATTGTGCTGACTTGATAAAAGAGGGATTAGATTTGAATGGCATATCCTAATACCTTGTCTTTCACAGCTAATGACAAAAGATTTGTATGTTCAGATCCTAAAGATGCAAAAGACATTTTTCTTAAAACATTTAAAAAGCTTCCTGACACTGTATCTTAATATTCTACTGTTAAAGAACTACAATAAGGTTTGATCTTTTCTTTTCTTTAATCTGACAGTATTTGTGTTACATGATTTGTAATTCTGGTGTGACATAATTATATTACCTTAAGAACTTGTCATGTAATTTACACATGATGGATTTGGTGTGACAGTGTGCAGTGACAGGATATATGCTTGTTAGATTTGTGTGGATTAATAGAAGCATTTAAATTCCTGTATTTACTTTTTCTCTTTCTCTCACATATGCTTGCTGTGTAAATAGATAATATGTTAATTTTACTACAAGCTTTGGAGTTACAGCCTTCTGTGTAAGCTAAATGATTTTTGGAGGGAAAAACATTCCATCTCAACATTCTAGCAAGAAAATCTTCCCCTCAGAGTTCCATCTGATGCTCTGCATGAACATGTCACACTACAGTCTCTCTGAGATGGATGGTGATGTCATCATTTGTGAGGAAAGAAGGACAGTTTCAAATACACAAGTCTGCTTGTTTTCAACAAGTATTCAATAGCACTAACTTTTAATAGATCTGGCTATTATTTAAAGTGTTTTCTCTTCATAAATGAAGGTTGCTTTTTAAATTTAAACAGATTCATGTCACATAATATATTCAGTGACTTTTAGTGTGTCTGCATGACTTCAAAGCAAGCTGCTACTTTCATAAAGCAGAGTGAAAATGTTTCTGGAAACAAATGAACAGGTTAGTTTTATATATTAAAATTCTAAAGGATGTGTAAAGAAATGAACATATTTTCCTATTCAGAATATTTTTCATACAATATTTTATATTATACTGAAGTGTTTAATTTGACAAATGTTACAAAGTATACCTGTTCATATGAAAGTTTCATGTTCTTTCTATTCTCTGCTCTCTCTTCTCAGAGGCTGGATGTGATATTTATGATTAGTAGTTTATGTTTAAGAAAGCCTTTACTTATTTGAAAGGTTTGAAATAACTATCTTTAATATGATTAGCTGAATCTACATTTATATATTTAAGCCCTTAGATTTACTGCATTTAGCCTGCTTGTTTCTGTTTTAATTAGATGTTCAAAATGTTTACTTTAAAAGCCTTGTCTTTTCATGCTGTTTTGCTATGTTACATCTATAGCTTAGAAGAATAGTATGGCTACATAACCTAACAGAGTCATTAGTAAAATATTCAAAAAGTAGATTTAAAATTATATGTATGCACATTGTTGTACATTCAGTCCAATATATATGATGCTGTTTAAGTTACTATTTAATAATATAATTATACTTTATTCATGTATATTAACTAGTGTTAAAACCTTACAGCTTATAATATTTCATTTTGAATAGTTCCTGTACTATTATTATCTAGTTAATAGATGCATCTCCAGACTGAATTGTTTTCATTTTGAGATATGGTTGCTTGGTAGTTGTTTCTTGCTTTATTTGAACTATAACTAAATACTCATTCTACAGGTATTAGTGCTTTTATCATACTAATGGTCATGTTGATTAATGAAATTATCACTAAAGTACTAAAGAAGGTTCAGTAGATAGTGCATGACTATTATCTTTAGTTCAGTAATGCTATGCTTATTTACTTATATTATAATGTTACCAGTTGGTTTTGTTATACTTATATATGTTATCTTACATATCTTTCAGTTTTAATTGTATTACTTCTTATGATAGAGTGTTCTAGTTAAGCAGAGTGTGATTTATTTATTATTTACTTGTTTCTCTTTCTCTTGAAATACTTGAGGAAATACATTTAATCACTATAAATTTCAATTTAAGGATAGGAGCTTTAGATTAGTATTAGAAGTAGGGATTAAGCATGTTGGGCGTCTTGAAATTAGTTAATTTTGTATATATTTTAGTAGTATTACTCGGACTTTATGTTATGTTAGGCTTCCTTTGAGTAATTTGTATTCTTACTTGAGGTTATTATTATCTATAATTACAATGTTTTTTTCATGTTCTTCTGCTCTTCCTTTATCACAGAGGGATTGGTGGGTAGGCACTAGGGTTAGGATAAAGGTTATTATTATACATTTCATGGTTCTTAAAAAAACTTTTTTCTTTTTTTTTTCAACAAATGTTATTTGATGACTTGCTTGAATACTTAAAGACTGTTTTTTCTTTTATTTTTTTTCTTCTTTTTAATGTTGTGTTGGATTTGCACCTTGAGTTCACTTTTATAGCATCAATAATGATTATACTTGTAGAATATTCCTGTTGACATAATTTTAGATTCTTGGAATATTAGAGGCATTCAAGATAAAGCGAAAAGTCACTATTATTTCATATGATCTTTAAATCACAGGCTAACATTTGTTTTATTCAAGAGACCCATATTTCACATATTGATTGGAATAAAGAGTTAAAAAATGGATCAAAAGATTATAGCTTCAGGTGACTCATCTAACTCCAGAGGTGTAGCTATAATCATTAAACAAAAATTCATTGGGAATATTATTGATGAGAAATTTGATGATGAGGGAGGTGGTGCTTATTTACGCTTCTATTGCTGGTTTGGACAAACCCTTATTAATTTTAAATCTATATGGCCCATGTAATTCACAACATTTGTTCATTTTAAAATTTACAATATTCTTGCATCCTATAAGGATCATCATATTATAGTGGGTGGTGACTGGAATGCAATTATAAACCCTGTAATTGATCGTTCCGCTCCACTGTCACCTATAATCTTCAATCTACTCTGGCTCTAAATGATTTGATGACAGAATATAATTTAATAGATCCCCTCGCACTGTTAAAAATATAAACAAGAATGATATATATACTTATTATTCTAAGTGCTATCATTCGTGGTCCAGATTAGACTTCTTTCTAATTTCAGATTATATTCCAAAATATATTGTGGACTTTACTACAGAACCCAGATTCTTTTCGATCACTCAAGAATTTCACTAAAATTGAACATAAAACCCAATATCAAAAATAAAACTATGTTTAATAAGTGGACCTTAAATAATAACTTATTGTCAAATGAAGATATTTGCAAACAAGCTTCAGAAATCCTAAATGAAATGGTGAATAGTCTTGAATCATCAGACATTCCTTATGACATACAATGGGCTGCATGTAAAGCAAGATTAAGAGGTTTATTTATTAGTAAAGCTGCTTTTTCAAAAACAATACTTTAAGAAAGAGGAATTCTTAAAATCAAGAATTTCTTTGTTGGAAAATCATCTTAGTCTGAACTATGATGCTACTTTAGAAAAACAAATTTTTGATTGTCAGAAAGATTTAATTCTGCTTCACCAAAATAATCTCTCCTTAGCTGAACAAAAGCTACTTGCTTCATATTCAGAGTGGGCCCAGGTTCCATCTAAATTGTTAGCGAGAATTACTAAAGTTAACTTCAGAAATCCAAATATTACATCTTTATCTTATAATAACAGATTATATAATACTGATGAAGAGATTATTCAACTTTTCACCTCTCTTTACACTGAGTTATATTCAGGTTCTTCTAATTCTGTTAAAGATAATCACTCAAAACTCTTTTTAGACTCTTTGCAGTTCCCTAAACTTAATGATAATCAGCAAAAACTACTTTCTACCCCTATATCAATACAAGAAATCTCGGATTCAATAGATAATCTTAAATTGGGTAAATCTCCGGGACCTGATGGTTTTACTCCAGAATTTCTCAAAACTTTCAAATTGGTAGTTCTTCCCTTTCTATTTAAAGTCTACAATCATATAAGAGTTAATGATATCTCAGATATTCATTGGAACACATCCAAAACCATTCTAATTCTAAAAAATAATAAAGATAAATCTGACCCAGTAAATTATAGACCCATTTCTTTAATTAACGTGGACATTAAGATTCTGTCATCTATTCTGGCTAACAGATTGAAACGGATTTTACCCTCAATTATCTCGTCAGATCAATCAGGTTTTATGTCTCAGAGACATGCTTGGGATAATACTCTATCTTTAGAGACTATACTTCATCTCATTAAGAAAAATCCAAACCCTATATATGCTTTGATTATAGATGCATCAAATGCCTTTGACAGAGTATGTTGGAACTTTCTATTTCAAACTATGTTATGTTTTAATATTCCCTTATTCTTTATAAATTTTTTAAGTTTTATACAAGAATATGTTTACTAGACTATACATTAATGGTCAATTTTCTGCTCCGATAAAGATCACTAAAGGAACAAGACAGGGTTGTCCATTGTCCCCTTTTCTTTTCAACATTTACTTAGAACCTTTGCTATTGTTTATTACTCAAAATACTTTTCATAACATCCCTAGAATTCTTAATACTAATATTCATTTCTCTGCTTTTGGATGATTTAGTAATCTACTTTCAAACTCCATTATCTGATTACAGAAAAATAATGAATTCTATTGATTATTTTTCTTTGGTTTCCAACTATCTTTTAAATTCTACAAAACTCATATTTTTCCCTTAAATCATTTAGCACACAAATCTTTTTGTTTCCAGGCGATCATTTTCAGTTTACTTATAATATAAAATATTTAGGAATCAATTTAGAACACAATAATAAATCTTCCTTTCAAAATAATATTAATAAATTATGGAACTCTATATTGTCTGATATGGACAGATGGAAGCATCTAAACCTTTCATTTCTTTCAAGGGTGGCCATTATTAAAATGAATATTCTGCCTAAATTTCTTTACCAATTCTCATCATCTGATCAGATAATTTCAAAAATTTTTTGAGTCTGTAAATAAAGCTTTGGCAAAATTCATATGGTTCCCTAAATCTGTTAGAATTTCCTATTCTAGATTGGCATTTTGAAGGACAAGGGAGGTTTGGGTTTACCTAATCTTTATCTCTATTATTTGATTGTCTCATCCAATAAACTTCTTACTATCTCTAAATTCAATAACACTTCTTATCCAAATCACTCTTTATGGATAAAATTATGGTATAATTATGTCATTTCTAATAATTTAAATCCTGAAGCTATTCCCTTTATCTCTCTGGATAGTTTATTTATTAAAAATATATCTACAGTATTTAAACAAAAGATTAGAGATTTCCAAACCTTACTCAAAATGTGTAAACTAGAAAAGATCTCACACCATGTTCAGCCAATTCATCTAAACCCAAATATATTATTGGACAATAAACTTTTGAACTTAACAAACTATCCTTAATTAAAAATCTAAAAGTAGGAGATGTTTTGAAATATCTTGACTTGCCTTTATCTGACTGGCGTAAGTTATTGAAAGTAAACTGGAATTACTCACCAATTCTTACACAACTAAGAGCAATAATTAAAAACAAATTTGTATCTCTGGTCCCCATAGACTCACAATTGAAAAACCTTAGCATGATTATTAAAATACTTTCATCATCTGATAAAATGCTCTCAAACTCATATAAATTAATTAATTATTTAATGATGGACCACAACTGTCTGTTATCTAATGTTTGGTTGAATTATAATTCCCAATTGTCAGAATCTCAGAAAGTCCTGGCTATTAGACACACTAAGGAATTTATCCCTTTTAAAAAATTAGCATACACACAATTAATGATTAATAATGATGCCTACTTTACCCCAATCAAATTAAACAAATTTAACCCAAATAAGTCCCCTTCGTGTTCATGCTGTTCTCATCCCCAAGCAGACCTCCTTCATATTCTATGGTATTGTCATTTTTCTCACAGATTGTGGACATCTTTGAAAGTCAGACTGCAGAAAATGGGATATCAAAAAATCCACGTTGACGTGGGAATTTGCTATTCTACATATTCCATTGATTCATCTTTCAAAAGTTGATATTCATGTTATCATTTTTATTTGCTCATTACTAAAACTTTATATAATACAAAATTGGATTGATCGTTCTAAATTAAAATGGGTTACTTTCCAGAAAATGGCTTTTAAATTTATTGATGCTCAAAGATACTTAGGTGGAAGTCCAAAAAAAAAAAGCTATTAGAAAGGTTGTGTTAGAAAAGGTTCTAAACATATTAAATAGTTAATGTTAAATATTTTTTTTTTCTCTCAGGTTGCCTAACTTGTATATAGTGTACATATGGTATATGTTTTATTTCTAAATAACTTATCAAAATCTCATGAAGGTTGTTATCACTAGATGAATTGTTATATGTTCATTTATGCCTTCTTGTTATGTATAATCTTTTAATTGTCTTGCTATTCATATAATTAATAAAACATTTTTTGAGAAAAAAAAATAAAATACAGTGCAATCATATATATAATGCATATACTCCTACATACATTTGAAATATTTTGTGTATAAGATGCCACATTAAAAGAGTGAAAAAAGTTTAATAAATGTATACTAGTTTTCATGACACTGGATGATAAGTTACCTAACCATTGTCATGGTAGCAGTTGCAGATAGATTCAGTACAGAGATGCTCTTAAAGTGCATCTTTGAAGCTTTTAATGGTTTATGAATTTTTCTCAAAATTTTTATTTTTTATTTTTCAAATACAGTTGAATAAATTCCAAAGTATTTGTATACAACATCATAAATAACTATGTACACTATTTACATCTGCCTGACACTATAACAGAGCTCAATATATACAATTACTTTACAGGTATAACAATCCAGTTATCAGAGTGTATCTGTTCAGTTATTGTAAAGTGTCAATCAATGATAAGACTTTTTCCATGGATTGTTAATAAATGGCTTAGGATGAATCATTAATTCTTTAATTTTAATTTCCAACAATGCAGTGGTCTTCAGTAGGCTGTAGAAGTCTTCCAACGTTGGTATTGTGTTTGTATTCCATCTTCTTGTTATACACTTCCTTGAGATTGCCAAGTATTGTCCGTACTAGATGCATATTTGACTCATTCAAATGAGGACTTTAATACACATTTAATAATACTAGAGCTTTAGATAAGTTAAACAATTAATTAAATAAAGCTTGTACAAAATGGCTTAATTTTAACAAACTCGAAAAAAAATGTGACTCCAATCTGCTTTGTGTATTTGCTCGCACCTCCAACATATTCCCTTTGAGGAAGAATTAATTTTAGTAACTCTATCTTGAGTTAAGAATGCTCTGTGCAAGCATTTCCAATTAAAAACTTTCCAGTATTGTGTAAAGGATGTATGTTTTATTGATAAAATATTTGACTGAATTTCTTCAGTTAGCTGTAATACGTGTCCTTTTGTTATATAATTCCAATATGAGGATTTGGGTTTTGCTTTATAATTTATCAATATCTTGTAAAATTTGGAAATACTATTTCCCATGTCATAATCATGACACATTATTTCATATAGGTATTTTGTAAGTTTAGGTATTTCTTTAAATGAAGAATTACCAATTATTCCGCATAAATCTTGTGAATACGTCAGAATGCTTTGCATAGTTAGCCAATCTTGTTGTGGAATTTTGTATGTTGTTTCTATTGTTTGCATATCCAGAACTTTTAGTTCTTTGATACATTGAAATAAACAAACAAATCCTTTCTGTTCTCAGGAATGAATTATTTCTCTGTATATTTTATGTGGATAGCTCTTTGTAACTATGAATGGTGTTAAAAGATTAAACCAGATTTTTAAATCTATATTTGCATTAATAATTTTCCTAAACGAGTCAACGTAATAATTAATCATATGAGTTTTAGTAGGCTTAGTTACGTTATATTGCATACTAATACATAGCTCCTAAATCAATAGCATGATGTAAATAAATCCAAGAGGTGGCGTATATAAAAAAAAGGTTTTTTAATAATAAAAAGAGGTGGCGCTTTGCTTCTTCTTCTCACATCAATCTAACTAAACTATCTATAAACATCAATTTAAAAAAAAAAATGTTAAAAAATGGTATCCATTATTTAAAGCACAGGCCATTAAAAATATAATAAAAAGTAGTAAATAATAATATAAAAAATTATTTAAACAGGCTAACATCTCATTAAGACAAAGATTCATATTATCAACATTTCATTTTAAATAAATATATCCAAATTTATGCAAATGAAGAATAAATAATATGTCAATTAAAATCAAGAAATAATAGAGTTCATATCAAATAAAGGTTCAAATCTAAAGACCTAAGGGTTCAAAAAAAAAAAACTCTTCACAAGTAAAAACTCTGAGAAGCCTCTCTTAATTGAGACAAAAGTTAGCAGAGCCACCCTTCCGCTGGCCATTGAGGGGGGGGTGTCTTTTAAAAACTTAAATATCCTGCCCTTCTAGTCCTGAGATCTGTTTTGTGGTCCTGTCTGTACAGTGCTCTGAGATCTCTTCCCTATCCTTGAACTTATCAAGATGCTTGTTCATTGCGATGTGTATGTATTTTGTCATTGGTATGTTGTATGGATAGCCTATTATGTGTGTCCTATATATGCTCACGATATCCTTGATCTCAGTGTCCCTCACTTGACCCAGCTGGGATCATTTGCCATAGGCTAATGCCACAGTAAATCTGGACGCCTGGTACTTCGTCTGATATCCTTAATGCCTAGCACATATGCATACGTGCAATCTGGATGTGTTATATGTTCATAAATCAATTGGAATTACATTTGGACATGTGGGTGCCATGAGCAAAAATTACATTTAATTGGATCATTGTGGACCCGATGTGGCAAAGCAAACTCTTTTAATTCTTTTTAGGTATGAAAAAATCTGACTCAGTACTGCCAAAGTCTTAATGTATTCGTAAACTTCGAAATTGCTGAAAATCAACTGTAAGAAAATGTCTTTATGATAAGACTGCCAGTGATGCTGGAAAAATGTCTTTGTCTGTACCTCACCCCTGAATTGCTCAATGGGAGATCAAAATCCCATCCCAACCGCTCTCTTGGCTATATCTCACTGGCCTCTCCTGGGTATACTTCAATGCCGTCATCTAACCAAGTGGTTTCACTCTCTGTCATCCCTCAGATCTCCCCTCCCTCCTTCGGTCTTCCAAGCCTCTCCAGGCCAGTGATCAGTCTATCTGGCCTGCTGCATGTAGAGTCCAGCCTAGGATTGCACTGAAGATATACCAGGACCCAACGGGCAGGACCAACATATATACCACTATAGGGAAGACTAGTTAAACATACATATCAAACAAACAGATCAAGGTCAAGGGGAGGGAATCTCTTCACATACAGGAGACCATCTCAACAACATGGGTTATTGGTTCAGGGGTAGACCATGACCAAGGAGTCATGAAACATTAAGGTTAGGGCGGGTTTGGAAATTTGACCCATTGGAAAAAGCCTAAGAATATTGTTTTAAATCGAACAGAAGGCACTTTTGCATTGTTATTTGTCACATGCTGTTTACTTTGATGAATGAATAGTTTGTCCACTAGCCCATCTATGTGATTCTATCATTTGCTTAATATTTGTGTTAAATATTTTTAGGGTTTGTTGAACCATTATATGTTTATATATATGATTTGTTTATTTTAATATTGGATATTAAAAACTATGATTTTAATGCGTTTTGTATTATTTAATATAATGATTATTTTAATTTTATATATTTTTAAACTTTAAATTTAATTGAAGGCTTTATTTATAGGGCATTTGTGATGTGGTCCTCTTTTTTTTCATTGTAAACTTTTTAATTTAGCCATAGTGAAAAATTACATCACCTTTTGCTATTGGATTTTTAAACTGATATTTATAGACAGTTTATGAGTATAGGTTTTGAAATTGTTTAGCTAAAGCTATTATTTTTTGAGCTTAATCCGTTTTAATGTTTTCTCACTGGTCTTTTGGTAAAAGCATTTCATACTAATACATGTGCCATGGCAAATTGTTTTTAACTGTTATTTGAAAATGTTTTTGTAAAGCAAATTCATTTATTGATATAACAGTTACTAATTCTTTCCAATTTGCAGAATAATTTGGACTTATCCAATCTGAGATTGTTTTAGATATTGATGCTTTTATATATGTTTCTATATCAGGAAAGTTTAATCCTCCCTGTTTCCACTGTCTGATGTGATGTATTAAAGCTATTCTGTTTCTTTTGGGAAACCATAAACATTTTATTAAACATGAGTTTATTTCTTTGAGTATATTCCTTTCTGGTAACAGTTGTACTGTCAAAGCTATATATATAGAATATTGGGTAGTAAAATCATTTTTATTAACTGTTTATCTTCAAATGTTAATATTATTTTGTTCAACTTTTCCACAGAGATTCTAATTGTATTGATGATATGATTGTAGTTTTTTGAGACTAATTCATTTTTATCCTTGCATAACTCAATTCCTAAATATTTTTGATAGGTTATTGTTTCCCCTATAATGAGATTCTCCTTTGTCTGCAATTTTTTTTATTTAAAAATAATAATTTTGATTATGATTTATTGAAATGGAGTCCTGAAGTCCTGTAAAATGTGTCAATTAAAATATCTAATTCTTCTAATGTCTCTTTTGTATTGGATAATGTTAATAACATGTCATCAGCAAAGGGCATTACTTTAGAATTGTATTGTTCATAAACATCTACTCCTTTAATTTCTGTATTGTTATGTACTGAATCTGCCAATATTTCAATAGCCAAAACAAACAGAATTGGTGACACGGGACATCCTTGTTTAGTACCCTTTGTTATATGTAAAGATTCAGAGGTGAAATGGCCTAGCTTAACATACACCAAATTATTTGTATCTATACATATATATATATATATATATATATATATATATATATATATATTCTTTAGTAGTAGATGAACAAAGGAAGGAGGAAATTCAAATAACACCAGAATTTTGAATAAATAGTCCCAATTTAGGAAATCAAAGGCTTTCTCTATATCTAAGCCAATTATGAATGTTTATTTTCTTTATTAACATAATCTATAAGAGAAATTATCCTTTTAATATTGTCATTTGTGTGTCTATGATATATAAATCCAGTTCGATCATTATTTATTGTTTTGGATAGTGGTATTTTCATTCTGTTAGTTAATATTGTCAAATATCTTATTATTATTTAATAATGATATAGGTCTATATGAGGTACACAGCTTTGGGGATTTGTTTCCCCTTAGGATTGATGTGATTAATATCTCCAAGAGGGTGGCATTAAAGCTTGTGACTGAATTTCTAATAGTGTTTTATGGTAGAAGGATAGTATCTTTGAAGGAAAAAGTTTATATATTTCCAAAATTATGCCATCTATACCTGGAGCTTTATTATTTTTACCCTCTTTTATTGTATCTACAATTTCTTTGTAGGATATGGGTGCTTGCAGATCTAGTTTTAATTTTTCTGGTATTTTTTTATATTAGAACATTTTACATCTAGATTAAATTGATCGATATGTATATTTTCTTTTTGGAAATGTTCCATATAGTGATTTCTATAGGCATCAAGAATGTCACCTATATCATTGACATTTTCCCCTTTCTTTTCATGAAAGAGGTTCCCTATTAGAAGGCCGAAGATGCATTCTTTCAAATGCTTCTTGGTCGAACTCAAAAGCCTGACATGACAAAATATCGAAGCGGCTTTCAAGTGAATGCTTTCCCTGGGAAAGAATTTGCTTGGCCGCTTTGTTACTTTGCCATTTTTGGCACTGTAGTGCGATCTCAGAGTTGGTATATTTTAGTAGGGTGTGTGTGGGGGCACCCCCCATCTGGGGGTGTGGGGAGCGAAGCCCCCTACTTAAAGTAATGTAAAGTATTTTATTTATTTATTTATTTTTGTTGAAACTGTTCTGACAGTTCGAAATTGTAAGCTTTCGCTTACATAGGGTCGATTAATCACCATTCACTTTTTTTAGCATTCAGTGATCTAATATAGACCCAAAAACAATACTTTTAATGTTCAAAACCAAAAACAACGCAAACTAGTATAAACAAACAAACAAAAATAGAGGCAGACACCAAAAGTCCTCCAATAAAAGTTAGCACTTTCGTCAAGTTTATTCTGAAGAAGTTGAGTGGAATAAACTTGATGAAAGTGCTAACTTTTATTGGAGGACTTTTGGCATCTACCTCTTTCTTGTTTGTTTATACTTTTAATGTTATTAGCTTTTGACTTTATTTTGATTCTTGTAGATAAATTATGTAGATATTTGGGAGAAGTGGCCAAGGTATTAATTTTTAGTTTTTCTAAAGCTAAATTAGTTTTATGCATTAGAATTTCATTGTATTTATTGTATAATACTTCTTTCTTTTTCATCTTCAAATGATTTTGATTTTTTTCAGCTTTTACTGACAAAAGTTTGGATTGTATATCTAATAATTCAGAATTCGATTCTCTGTTTTTTTATACCAAGTTAGGGTTTTACCATATATGTAAGCTTTTAATGAGTCACACATCATTATTTTATTGATCTCTGTGGTGTAATTAATATCTAAGAAGAACTGTAATTCAGATAATAACCAGGGTTTGAACTCTTTAATTTTAGTTATATATGCTGGAATTCTGGAGTTCAAGATTAATGGTTTGTACCCATTTTGAAGTTTTAGTATCAATAAATTGTGGTCTGAAAAGGGGCTGGGAGTGATTGGGAAATTAATAATTTTAGAGTATAAGTCATGGGCAGCAAATCTTTTATCTATTCTAGTTTGGGTACCAAATCTGTGATCTTGATGAGAAAACAACCAAGATATGTCTTCTTCAAATTTGAAAGTATCTACAAAATGAAATGATTCTACACACTTGCTTAAAGCTTTTGATACAGCAGATGTATGCAGCGGTATGCAGCGGTCTTTTATTTGTAGTTTCAGAAATATCAAATGTACAGTTAAAATCTCCTCCTAATATTAAGTTGCCTTCATAATTATTGGAAATGAAAAGTACAGTTGTGTACCTACCATAAATGTAGATGTTCGAGTGTATTCACTGTTGCAGTCATTACACTTGGGTTATCCTGCTGGCAGGCTACCTGCAGTCGGCCCGAGTTCCAAAGTCTAGGTCTGGCATCGGTTGCTGTCACCTCTTCCCTGACGTCAGTGAGCCAGGGGTATAAAAGATGTAACCGATGCCATTTTCTTCAGTTTTTCTTACCCCAGATGTCAAGTGCCCCCAAATAGGAAAGCTGGAAAAAATTATGCCAACAAACATGCATGTACTAAAATAAACATTTCCTTCATCTACAAGCAAATACACCACATAGGTTGTATAGAGTTGAGAAGTACAGAAAAGTCCCAGCAATGAAAAGGGGGGTGGTGGGTGGGTAACCTGGACTGCAACAGTGAATACACTCGAACATCTACATTTATGGTAGGTACACAACTGTATTATGTTCATCGCGTTTCACTGTTCAGTCATTACATCTTGGGTTGAATCCCAAAGCTGAGGTTGGGTGGGTGGGCCTAAATAGGATTAGGAGAGGCTACCAGGCCCTGCAGAACTGCAGTGGCAAAGCCTGCTCTGGATTTAGAGTATAGAGGTAAGTGGTAGTGCTTGGTGAAAGTGTGCACTGAACTCCAGGTTGCAGCTTCTAAAATGTTTTTGGTTGGTACTCATCTGAGAAAGGCTGCTGAAGTGGCTGCTGCTCTGGTAGAATGTGGCCTAATGCCCTTAGGTACTGATTTGCCATGTTGTGCATAGCAGAAGCGAATGCAGTGTCCTATCCATTTTGAAATTGTCTGCTTTGAGATAGGCTTTCCTTGTGATCCTGCAGCATAAGCTACAACAGTTGCTCAGTTTTTCTGAAAGCTTTTGTTTTGTCCAAGTAGAATTGTAGCTGTCTGTGTATGTCCAAAGCATGCAGAAGTCTCTGCCCTTTATTCTGGGGATTTGGATAGAAATTTGGCAAATGAATGGTTATGTTAAGAGCCACACTGGAAACCACCTTTGGCATAAATGTTGGGTTTGTCCTTAGAGAGACTCTGTCCTGATGAAAAATGATGAAAGGTTCCACTGCCATTAATGCCTGTAACTCTGAGACTCTTCTTGCTGAAGTTACTGCTAGGAGCAGAGCAGTTTTCCATAAGAATTTTATATCAGCTGTGTTGGCTGGCTCAAAAGGAGGCAGTGTGAGCTTTTCTAAAACAAAATTGAGGTCCCAATTAGGTGTTGGTGCTCTCCTTGGGGGTCTTATGTTTTTTGCCCCTCTGAGGTACTTCCTTAGTAGTGGATGTGAAAAAATAGGAGGTCCCATATTGTAATGAGCTGAAATGGCAGAGGCATGGATCTTAATAGATGAGGATAGGCCTTTGTCCAGCATCTCAGTTAGGTATTGTAAAATCTGAGTTATATTTGGAACAAGTGGTTCGAGTCCTTGTGCCTGGTTCCAAGCACAGAATCTCTTCCATTTTTCTGCATAACATTTCCTAGTGCTGGGCCTCCTGGCTTCTAAAATGACATCCATAACAGCTTTAGAGACAGGTGTGGTCTGAGTGACTATATTATCTGCCATGCAGCCAGATGTAAGGTTCTGAGTTGACTGTGTAGAATCCGATTGTTTTGTTGAGTCAGAAGATGAGGAATTTGAGGTAAAGGCCAGGCTGGGCCTTGAGACAAGCTCTTTAGGATTGGGTACCAGTGCTGGCGTGGCCAGTCTGGGGCAATCAGGATCATTTTTGGCTTCTCTTGTCTGACTTTTAGGAGCACCTTGGGAAGAGGAGGCAGTGGAGGGAAGGCATAAACTGTCAGGGTTTTCCAGCTGAATGAAAGAGCATCCACTTTCCATGCTTGTGAGTGATAAGTCCTTGTGCAGAATTTCTGTAGCTGGCAGTTGTGAGGGGAGGCAAAAAGATCTATGTCTGGACATCCCCATTTCCTTGTTATCATGCTGAAAACCTGTGGATTTAGTTTCCATTTGTGCGGATCCATGAGATTTCTACTTAGTTCGTCTGCCAGTGTATTTTTCATTCCTGGCAGGAATTGTGCCTGCAGATGTACTTGATAGGTCAGTGTCGTGTTCCACAAAGTCATGGCTTGCCTGCAGAGGGGGTATGAATGTGGGCCCCCTTGCTTGTTTATGTACCACATAACTGTGGTGTTGTCCGTCTTTAGTAATAGTTGTCCTGGATGTAGTAGATCCTTGAAGGCTGTCAGGGCATTCTGTACAGCTAGCATCTCTTTTTGATTGATGTGAAGATGCATTTGTTCCTTGGGCCACGAGCCCTGAATACATTTTCCTGCCATGTGTGCCTCCAGGCATAATCCGATGCATCCGTTGTTATTGTCTGCCTGGCTGTGGGTAAGGTGAAAGGCTGCCCCTTGTTGTGGTGACAGGCCCAGGACCACCATCGAAACTCCTGTTGTAGACAGGGAATTATAGTTATTGTTTCCAGACTGTGGCAATGTTTAGATAACATCGTAGTTTCCTCATATGCAGTCTTGCATATGGAATTAGTAGAATGCAGGATGCCATGAAGCCCAGGGCCTGCAGAATTTTTCTTGCCGGGAGCTGGGTCTTTGTTGCCATCATTTGAAAGTAATAAGTCAGTTGCCTTTGTTTGTCTGGCATGAGATAAGCCATCTGGGCAGTTGTATTTAAGCTTGCACCCAGGAATATTATCTCTTGAGAGGGCAATAGTTTTGATTTATTTTCGTTTACTGTGTACCCTAGGCAAATTAATAATCTTTTTACAAACGCCAAATGTTTTAGTAGAATGTCCTTGCTCTCTGTTTGAATAAGGCAGTCGTCCAAGTAGGGATATATCTGAATTCCTCTTTGTCTGCAAAATGCAATTACTGGTGCCAGACATTTTGTGAAGACCCTAGGCACAGTAGATAAGCCAAAGGGCAGTGCAGAGAACTGGTAATACATTGAGCCAGCTATGAATCTGAGGTATCTTCTGCAAGATTGTCTGATTGGGACATGCAGGTATGTCTCCTTGAGGTCCAAAGTAACTAGCCTAGCCTTCCTGCCCAGCATGGGTAGAAGTTGCTGCAGTGTTAACATTTTGAATTTTGGAACATCCAGGAAAGTATTTAGGATTGACAAGTCCAGTATCGGTCTCCAGGCTTTGTCCTTTCTGGGTACCAGGAAAAGTCTTGAGTAAAATCCTTGTCCCTGTTCTTGCTGTGGTACTCTTTGAATAGCTCCCATGTCCATGAGAGCAGCAATTTCCTTTTGTGCCTCTGCCCATTGGTTTTGTGGCAGGTCCGGCATACCTTTTGATTTTGGAAGGGTGTGACAGTGGAACCTGTAACCCTGAGAAACTATATTCAGTACCCATTTGTCCTGGGTAATTATGTGCCAATTTTGTGAGAAAAGCGCTAGCTTTCCCCCTAGGGGTGCTGCTAAAAGGTAAGTGCTTGGCCTTTGTAGACGGAAGTCATTGGGACTGTTTCCTATAAGGTTGTGATTTGTCTTCTCCTCCTTTGGGGGCAGAAGCACCCCATTGTTTAGGTCTGTAGGAGCCTTGGGGCTGAGATCTGCCTCTTGGGCATCTGTATCTGCCTCTTTGTGGCCTGTCTGACACCAGAAAGGACCAATTTTTTGAAGGTCAGTTTCTGCTAAACCTATGTGATTGAACCTGTAAGAAATCCTTTACTGTCTGCATTGATTTTGCTTTATCCTCCATTTTCTTTAACACCTCTTCTGCCTTAACACCAAACAAAGTATCATGCTGTAGTGGAACCTCCAATAATTTTACTTTAACGTGTTCAGGTAAACTTTGTTCTTTCAACCAAGCATGCCTTCGAATGACAGAGCCTGTAACTGCGGCTCTGCAAGAAGCCTCTAATGAATCAAAACCACATTGCAATGTATGTTTTCCCACTTGTTCAGCTGCATGCAATAAATCCTGCATTTCCTTACTGTCAGGACTTTCTGAGTTTATAAGCATTTTCTGTTTTAACAAAGACATGAGGTACTGTTGATATTTAAGCATGTGAAACTGGCAGTTTAAAGCCCTTACAGATAAAGTAGCAGAAGTGTAAACTTTTTTCCCCCATCTATCCAGAGCTCTAGAATCCCTATAAGAGGGGACAGGGTTTTTTTGCAGTGGAAGCCTTAACCCCTTTGGAACCCTGAGAAATTGTTTCTGGGTCAGCAGCAGGGTTTTTATAAAGAAATTTATGAGAGCCAGGGGACCCTGTAATACCTGTCTGGCTTGACTGGTGCAGGGGGGTAAAGAATCAGGAGACAGACTGGATTCAGAAAAACATTATCAACAATATCAAGCACATGGGGGATAGCCAGGGGCCTGTGCTGAGGCAGTAAAAGAAAGTCTCTGAGCCTTTTCTTGGATTCTGAATAATCCTGGCTCTCCCAGTGGAAATGCTCCCTCATGGTGTAGAGAGTTTCCCCAAAAGAATAATCCTCAGGTGGAGAGGCTGAAGGTATAGATTCTTCAGCATCAGAGTCCTCATAGGGAGGGAGATAATAGCCGTGATCTGAAGAGGAATCAGAGGAAATAGAAACCTGGTCAGAGGAATCATAGTCAGTGTCTTGCCTAGGCCTTTTATCAGGTGGGGGATGGGAACCCCTGATCAAAGTAATTAAGTCTTCAGCCATTTTAAACATCTGTTTCTTTGGCATGGATGACTGTCCAGGAGAATGCTGTACTTGTTTCCTTGTCTTTAATGGTGTTTTTGACTGTGCCTTGGCTGCTGCAGTGGACTTAACAGTAAGCTGTGAAGGTCTGAAAACACCCTCAGAAGCTGATGCTTGCTCAGCGACTCCGGACCCATCTGAGGGAATAGTTTCCGTAGGCCCAATATTTTGAGTATCCAGAGGCCTAGTGGTCTCCACATGGGAGTCGGATACGGCCTGTGGCTCTGAGGTAGCGGGTGTCAGGGGCTGCGAAAGCGCCTCACTGAGAACCGGCAACTGGCCTAGAAGAGGCTTTGTCGTCGGTTTTGGACCTTGGATGCCTGTCCTTTGCCTTGTCTTTGCGTTTATGAATTCTGGTCATCTGTTGTTCCGACGGCATTATGTAGTTAAACCTTCGGCCAAAGAAATGTAAAGCAAAATCAAACCGACGCTTAATAGTGCGTTTCTGGAATATAGCACAAAACCAACCACTAGTAACGTCGTGGTCAGGGCCTAGGCAAGGAATACAGTTAGAGTGAAAGTCCTTATGAGGTATTTGCTTCCCACAAGAAATACAATTGTTAACTTTTACTGACAACGGACTGGAGCAAGAAAAAGTTTCCTCAATGGGGTACTTAGCTTTATTGAAGACTTTGGTTCTGAAACTCTATTTCGAAAATCTCAGGAGTCGGCCGACCGGCACTTGCGAACTGCTTTTGCTTTGGACACCGCGCGGCAAGAAAGACTGAAGAAAATGGCGTCGGCTGCATCTTTTATACCTTTGGCGCACTGTCAGGGAAGAGGCGACAGCAACCGACGCCGGACCTAGACTTTGGAACTCAGGCCAACTGTGGGTAGCCTAACAGCAGGATAACCCAAGTGTAATGACTGCAACAGGGAAACACAATGAACATCCCAAGTTTTTT
The DNA here is from genome assembly GCF_019279795.1 of Protopterus annectens. Lineage (NCBI taxonomy): Eukaryota > Metazoa > Chordata > Ceratodontiformes > Protopteridae > Protopterus > Protopterus annectens. The sequence continues at coordinate 179,105,339 of NC_056749.1, forward strand.
TTAACAGTTCCTGATCCAATGCCTGGGAACAGGTATAAATTGGCTATGGTCCATATTCTATTATATTTAACTATTACTAATGCCATAAGGCCTTCTTTATCTTCATACTTATAAATGATTTCTGGGTTAATCACATTTGTTTTCCATAAAATTGTTACTCCTTTTGTCTTACAAGTGGATTGCGCCAATATCATATATTCCTTAGGATTCCATTTGTAATTGTCATTTCTTTTGAAACGAGTTTCTTGAAGGAAGACAATTTGTGCTTTGTTCAGTTTTAAATATTTCAGTAGCTTTGATCTCTTGTTAGGATTGTTTAAGCCATTGGTATTTACAGATAATAAAGTTAAATCCATCTTAGGTTATTTAGACTACGTATTTTTTTTTATTGTGACTATTAAACATTTTCCTCTGATAACTATAAAGTATATGTTTGAGCTTTTAAAGGAAATTATCAGTTTTATACTTTGAATGTTTACTAATAAAGTAATGTTTTGGTCAGACATACTAAAAATGTTTCTGTGAAATAACAAATTTAAATTAATAAATGGTAACAAAACTAAGATCCGCACTAGCCATGGAATGAAAAGCATTCTTAATCTGATGGATAAACCTAAATCCATCAGACTATCACTTACCTTGACAATCCAGAACATCTGTGCTCCATAAATTGAATTATCATATGGAGAATATTTGTAATAGGAATAAGCAATATCTATATTATTTTGAACAGATATAGTACTACTGTAGATTAGACAGAATTCTCATAACATATAAATGTCTACTTACTGTATAAGCAATTAATATTTACATGAAAGATAGATGACAAGCAATTCACTCATAGTAAAGTAGGATGTATCATGTATAAAACTTCAGGAAAAGATTATATCATGCAGTTATTTAACATATTCACCCTTACTGATGAAGTCTTTCAAAACTTATAACATAATATAAATAGATGATAATAATATGTATACCTAATGTTTATAATACAATGTATTTTATTGGATATATCAAAAGTATTTCATGGTTTGCCAGCATTTAAGTAATCACTTTGTTGCAAACTTACTTAAAGCATCAAGTTTGTTTTATGTAAACATTGATGAAAGTTAGTGGAATTTAATTATCAGTGCACCCCCCCCCCTTTTCCTACACATATAAGGATTTTCATATCTGTCATTTCTTATTATAAAATGAGTGAAAATATAGGTTAAAAACAACAAATTTACTTACTGTGATTAATGATTACAAGTTCTCTTCCCATATTCATAAATTGCCATTTTATGGCATATAATGAAAGTTTTTAGATTTAAATGGCAACATTCTATCTTGTATAATCAGCAAATGTTAAACTGAATGATTATTGTCAATTTAATACTATTTGTTCAAAATATGATTGTTACATTCTATGACATTTCAAGTTCAGGCTTCTATTGTTTCTCTTGAACAACTTTGTCAGTTTGATGTCATCTATGCAACATTAGTTATCTTGGTAACCGCTTAAGTATTATATATGGTCAAGGTGGGTTACAAAAACTACAATTCAAGTTAAAGGAATTACATGACTTGTTATGCATATTTACATATATAAGAAAATCATCACGCTTCCCCTTGATGTTCAATGTAGTGTATGTCATTTATGACAAGTTAAGACAGTAGTGTTGTTATACACAAGCCTATTAAATGCTGTCTTTAATATCTAAATTCAGCAGACTGCTTCATCTTATATGACGATCATATATTTTATGTCTAGATTTACTAAAATCATACATTACATAACTATTGTGTGTGTGTGTTTTTTTTTTTTTGTTTTGGCTGTTGCTTAGTTATTTGAGAGACCACAAGCTGTAATGTTTATTTTATTATTAGCTCCTTCCAAGCATGTTTATACAGTCCATAGACTTTAAATTATAAGACCCTTCTAGTTTCTTATTTGTTATAAGTATATTTCCATTCTTACATACACACATCAGTACTTCAAGCACGGGCAACAATACCATCCAGTTTTGCCAGAATATCATTCACTAATTCATGTGGTGTGTTTCCAGGCTGTTCTTAAAATATACAAATCAATATTTGTCCTATTTCATTTTACCAGCCTGTTCCATTCAGTGGCCACTCTGCCAGTGAAACACTCAACACACCTTCCATTCCAACAGATATTTCCAAAAGGAAATCTGATGACTCTCTAGCATTTCTCAGCAACCCCAAACCCCCCTAGAATCAGTATCCCTATATGCCCAACACATCTGAGCAAGCTCATCTCCCAGACCATTGCAAAGGGTACTGCACAAGACCAAGTGCTCTTAGTCTTTCATAATAACTCAGACTTCCACTCTTATCTAAGTCCTTAATGTGTTTGGACCAAAATGCATTTTAAATATAAAATTGCGCTTATTATTATTATTATTATTTTAATCAAGAATCAACTTAATGAGCTAAATGAAGTGTTGGGAGACCATCAATGTGTGTAAGCCCTTTTATTATATATTTTTCTAAAACCAAAACTGTCATTGCCAAGAATCATCTCGGAGGCTCCTCAGAGCCATTGAGCATTATCGTCACTCTGTCTCCATTACCATAGCAACCTGACAGTGTCTGTTTCTGTTAGTGTGTCTGTGTACTGCATACCAGAGGCTCACAATGCACCTGAAGCAAAGCTTCACATCACTGCAACTTCAAGCCTAAATTCCCTCCCTTTTAGCGAGGCAGCAGCCAGGAAAAGAACAGAGATCAACAGATCAAAAAAAATAAAATAAAAACATCCCAACAGGCTGCCACAACAAGAGAAAACACACTCCTCCAGCCCTCCTATCTCTCACTCAGCAGACGTACAAACAAACCATTCTCTGCCAAAATATCCCAACTCACAATTCTATCCACCCCCTTCCCCTGGATCCAGGCTAAAACACTAAATATCTCTTCCTAATTCTCAAGCATCGGTAAACCTCGATCACGAGCTGCATATAACAGCTGCATCCACATACACCATGTCCGGCTTAATGAAACAGCACTCAAAGCTATGATACCTGACATAATTGATATTAATTATGTTAAGACAGAATAGTAATGACATTTGTACTAGCTGCTAGACACAGCTGCATCAACACACACCATATCAGGATTGATCAAACAGCACTCAAAGCTATGATACCTGCCATAATTGATATTAACTATGTTTAGACAGAATAATAATGACATTTGTACTAGCTGCCAGACACAGCTACATCCACGCACACCATATCAGGATTAATCAAACAGCACTCAGAGCTGTGATACCTGCCATAATTGATATTAACCATATTTAGACAGAATAATGATGACATTTGTACTAAGAGCTTGAGCACTATTATTTATCCAGGATATACATGACATTTCTAAATCATACTTTAACTGAAGAAGGCATGAGTCTCCATGACAGCATTTTTTTTTCAAAGCACTCTACTGTTACTGCTATTATACATGATGTTAATTTGTTACATTTGAGCCTGAACTCTGATTGGTACCTTGTTGACTTAGTTAATTAATTACTTAATTACAAGTAAAATCAATGAAAAATGAATAAGATAAGTATTCATTGAGTTCAGGGAGGGGAACAGAAACTTCTATGTTTGTATTATATGTTACTTTGTTTGGCTTATATATAATGTAAATAGCAACCCATCTTGACCTAACTTTGTTTGTGAAGAATTATTGGACTCTTTGAACATTCTGAATAAATCATTACTGTTTCTTAGTTCAACAGATGACAAGTGATGTACCGTATCAGTTGATACTTTGAGAAATGTAGTTGTAAGAGTTATTTTTTTGGGACAGCTATCTTGGAATCAGTTTTTTGTTTTTTCTTTCTAGCATCAGTCCAAGGATTTGTTTCTTTTATTATTTTAAGAGTACGGGCCATCCATTCCATTTCTTCTGAGATAGACTCTATGTTGTTGTTTTGGATTAATATAGTAGCTTTTTCTAAGTCATTAAAGGTTCTCATCTCACTGGCAAAAAGTATTTTTATCTTGGCTGGAAAGGCCAGCTGTGCTTTAATGTTGTTTTGTTTCAACAGTTTTATTATTGGCCAGACTTTTTTCCTCTGTTCTAGTATTCTAGAAGAAAAATCATTGTCAAACCTTATCAGGCTTTGATTGTATTTTAAGGGTAATTTTCTCCAAGGAGATTTTAATATTAGTTCCGTGTCCAGAAACAAAAGAAATTTTATAACTATGGATCTAGGTGGAGTATTTGTTGACTTAGAAGCAGGTTTCCTCTGTGCTTTATGCACCCTTTCAATTCCAAATGAAAGTCCCTCTTCCAAGTCTAAAAATTGAGGAATCCAGGTTAAGAATGAAATAATGTCTTCACCTTCAGTGTTTTCAGGCAGACTAAAGATCCTTATGTTGTTTCTCCTTTTCTTGTTTTCTAAGTCATCTATTTTGTTAAGCAGCCATGTATTCTGTTTAAGCAGAGATTCTTTTTGGAATTCTTCCTCTTTGAGTCTCCCTTCAATGTGATTTAGAGAAGTCTCTATATTTGTTATTTTGTATGGTGTTGCTGTAATAGTTCCTTCAGAGTATCAGTCTGTTTTTGAGAATTTAATTTGAGGTTTTCTAAGTCATTTTTAAAGCCAACCATCTTCAAAGATAGTTCCTGAAAGGTAGATGTCATCAATTGCAGTTCTTTTTTCAAAGCAGCATCTGGGTGAGAATTCCTTGAGTTGTTCATATTCAGTGACTCAAAACATCTCCAAGTTACTTGACAGGAACATTTTTGTATATCTCCACCAAAATTGATACTTATGCAGTTTAGTAATTTATCTATAGATTTCGGACGTTTTAAACTTAAAAATAATAACATTTTCCTATATTATTATACTAGTTTATGGAGCTCTCAAAATTCACTGCTCTCAGTTGGCCATCTAGGCTACGCCCTGCTTTCTGAATTTTTGATGTCTGTAGGCGGGTGGACCCAAGTAGCATGACCCAGATGAAGAACAAATTGCATCTACAAAAGTTATTCTGTAAAAGAGTAATTTAGCCCTATCTCAAACATCGTTTTGTTTTTGACCTGAATGTTTTATAGATTTGTCCTTCTATGTTTCCACAGAATGATGCTCCGTGTATCCTAGAAGCGTAGTGTACTACATTTGTCCAGGTATGCACTTATATTACAACCTGTTAGCAACATTCTCAAATTCTGATGTTTAAACTAGAGCTGGCTAGCATTTCAATGAGTGTCACACACATACACACACACACACTGGAACATGTAGCTAATGATAAAAATACAACAGGTACATTTCTACTGTTATGGGATCTCTAAATTTAAACATGTGACTTGTGATTGTATCACAAAATATAACAGAAGAAAGGCTGTGTGTTCTTTTGAGGTTTTAGCATTTTGGAACTTTTATTGCATGGTGTGCTTTGGTTTTAAGTCACAGACTCTATCGAAAAGAGAAAAAAGTAAATTTAAATTTCTTTTACACCATTTCCCTTTTTTCTAAACTTGGGTGACCTAAGAGTTAGCAAACTTAGATATCAGCAGTGTGGGGGCATAAACACCCACATTGGGGGATACAAGAAGGCTTTTGTCTTTCAAAAAACAATTGTTAGAAGTATTTAATTTTTAATGACATTTCTATAATTTATATCATTATTGTTCTGAATAAGAGAGATGTGATTAATAGTAATAAATGTACTATAACAGCAGTTTTACGCATGCGGGGAAGTATTTTGCAACTAGTCTCATATTAGTATTACTAATGGAAATCAGAAAAACACTTTCTGGTTTTTCTGGTACTAGCCCAGGATGTGTTAATTGTAAAACTAAGGTATATTGTGTTTGAAGAATCTACCCATAACAGAAAATTAGACGGGAGACATTTTCAGGGTATCTCTGCAGTTCATACCTGTTCATATTTATGAACTAATTTCATGACCAGACCATGCAAATCCAGTATCACTTCAGAGGCAGCAACCAAAGTATAGCTTTTCTGATTTAAATTTGCTTCTGTTTCAACATCTCTAGAACAAAAATATGGTTCTGCCACTGAAGTACAGCACTACTGGCACAGAATGTGAATGATGTGCTGTTTCACATTTAGTAAATCAGTATCCGTGACTTACTCTTTGAATAAAACAGTAGTTATCTCCTCTGGAATATCCACCCTTATTGCAAACAAATCTGGTTTCTGATTGGGGGAAGGGCAATGGAAATATAAGAATAGCATTGCACTCTAATGAACAGGACCTCACTCATTTAATGAAGTGTTTCTCATCACATATCCAGATCATGTGTATGTCTCAGTCATCCTGGTATCCAAGAAATTCTGGGGAAAAAATAAGGTGCTGGCCATGTATTCAGATAAAATTTACTTATTAACAAAGTATGCCCTTTTGATTGTTTGACTATTACCATTTTTAGATGATTTGTACACTGAAGTTATTCCTTAATGTTGTAAACATGAACTACTAAATGGTCAATACCGTATATGCCTTCAAACTTGCAAACTGTTCTCAGAAGGATCTTAAGTTAAACATCGACAGACAAATAGTACATTCCCAAACCACTGAAATTAATTTGTTGATTATCCATCCATAAAAAAATATATGAAGCAACAATTTTTGCAGGGGCCAAATCTTCTTACTGTCCCCAGGCACCCATGACTCTAGATGCACTAACTACAAGGTTGCTCAATGTCAAGGGTAAAGCTAAGGCTTCTTTACTCCCAAAATTCATGAAGCTGATGAATCAGAGTGTAAATGAAATTGAAATTCATAGAAGTTTCACTGACGAGGAGCTATGCTCCAGAAAAATATGGACACTTACATAATAAAGCTAACTTAGGGTTGCATCCAGAATAAATAATTTCTATGCTTTTTGACTTTGATAATCTTAATAGAGAGGTTATTAGCCCACCACCATGAAAGAGATAACTCCCATCAAGGCAACGGTTTTCATGGAGGTCTACAACTTAAAATACTAAATGGTAATTCCATTCTAACATTAACAATTCCTGGTAATAAAATTAAATGTATTTAAGAGTGTTTCTCCAGAGAATATCAAACATTAAGAGCTTCTCCATCCACATCCTTCAAAACTGCTAGCAATATACATAGATTGGACTTTTCAGACAAATCTGAGATTCTACCTCAGAGGGAAATATGGTGGTACCCAATGCACATTTTAAAAACATAAACAGTTTCCTGCAGAAATAAATTTAACAAAAACTGACAGTACTCTTTAGTGCTATGTTCTTTGTCAGTACTGAATCTGCCCCCCCTCCCCCAGTTCTACAACTGATACAATTTAGCGAATTCTCATTTATTTCTTCTGTCACATTTTTATGATTTTATTTTAATGAGTACTTATAAGTAGAAATTGCCTTGTCTGATGTTTATGCATTTAACAGAAGAACTGAATAAAATCTTGATTGCCAGACAACTGCCAAACAGAAAGAAGGGAATTTATGATCTTTGACCTCCAAACTTTACTTGATTTAGGTATCTGGATCAACGATCAATCAGAATTGCTCAGTATAACTAAAACAATAAAGAGTAGCATGTTAATAAAAACTTGAAACACAGCAAGTGACATAAAAAAATTAAAGGTGAAACGAAATGCCATTGCCAAAATATTGTCCCCAGATTTAATTACGTCTTCAAGGAAAGATAATAATTCACAGACCTCTTAAATGCATTTCAATTCCACAGGCATGAAGCCGGGAAGATGAGTTTTACAAGGCTTGTGACCGATAATTAAATATGAGACAACTAAATGATTCAAAACTGGTCTGCTGAACTACAGCACTTTCATCTCAACAGACTAGATCAGCTGGATCATGGCATAGGGAGGCTAACCACAGAGGACCAAGGTTACACAGACCCCTTTATGAACCAGAATCATAAAAAGAGAGACGGACTTACCAATGACATATGTTGCAGCTCCTATAGTACAAGACACCCTGGTTGCATACCTTTGCACCCATTGCAAGTGGGCAAGGTCATTGTCTTTAAGCTCAGGGTCCAAAGTATTGCAGTAGCCAAACTGCAAGTATGGCACCATTACATGAATCATAACTTCAAGATCAGAGCACTGAAATGAGATTAACTGCGGAAAAGTTCTTGAGACAAAAATACAAGGACTTAACACCAGCTAACACTTATACTTCAATGTAGGTACATTATCTAGGAACTCTACAAGGCTGTGTGCAGAGATTCAAATTACAAGTTAATTACGCTATAAAAATATAATGAGCCAAGCACACACATGTGCATGTGCCGGTAAGGAAAGGCTGGCAGTAAAATGAAAGTCTCCACAAAACATAAATAGGAAGATGTACTGCAGTACGACTATACAACTGACAACCACCTACCCCCCCTGTCCCTTGTAGCTTCTACAGACTCCACTGCCACTTCAAGCAACTTCTTATCATAACTCTGAATCCAAATTCAAACCAAGTCATCTTGCGGAGTCTTCTTTTCACATTTCTAATTAATTTGATGTCCTTCTTAAATAAAAGTCTCCATTAAAACACACAAAAATTCATGAGAAGCCTTTCCAGAAATGTATACCATAACAGAAAAATTGTTAAATCTCAAGAACGTACCACCTTGCAGATCACAATACTCGTATATTACCTTTGTTAATATTCTCACACTGTCCTGAACGGAGTATTTACAGTATAATTACTGCCCCCAAATCCTTTTCTTTTGCATTCTACTCCTTATGCACCATGACCTTCTAGAAGACATGCCTTAACATTAATTTTTAAGGTGCATGACCTAATACTTCTTAGAATTGCAGTAAACTCCTCACCTTTCCATCATTACTTCTACCATCTACCACACCATCTACTTTAAAATGACTTACAAATACATTTGAAAATTGTTTTGCAACAATATCTGTAATAAATAGCTGAATCTAATATCAGCAATGTAGCACCCCACTTGTTAAAGCCTTTATACCCCACGCATAACATTCTGTTCTACCCAAGTATTTAGTAGAAAAACTCAACCTGATTAGCCTAATCTTTTAAATCAGTTTTCTTTGGGAACTGAGTAAAGACTCTACTCAATTAAATGTGTAACATATCCATTGAAAATCTTGACTGTCATGACATTCGTTCAGTTATCTGGACCATACTCACTACTCATTTTATAGGACACTTACATGGTCACCCACCAATCTTTCATAGGTTCATAAGTGTGTATCAGGCTAATGACCACTAGGGCCTTTTTAAGCCTAGCAATGCATCCTAAATTTTTGACAAGTTCTGGTACACTAGTGTATGCAGGAGCTTGGCAGATGAGACATTTAAAAGCAGAGGCCTGGGTGATGAACCATTTGCAGACTGCCTGTGTCCATTAGAGACAGAGATGTCAAACGAGGGATGAATTTCCTGTTTCCCATCGAGTTGTCCAAGTTACACTTGAATTAGGTTCGGAAGGAACAACTAAGTTAGGCGGTTAACAGGATAGACATCATATACAACACATGACAGAAAGTGCAGTCACAGTATCCTGAGAGTTAGAACGTATCTAGTTATTCAGCCTTAAGCCACCAATACTTTAAGCCCATCTCCACACTTTTAGTTTCAAACTCTCCATCGGTGTAATCCCACTCTGTATCTATCCACTCTTTCAGTTGTTGTTGTGTCTTTCGGCTTTTCCCGGTTAGGGGTCGCCACAGTGGAACTCCGGTCCGCTAATGATTGGCAGTAGATTTTTACGTGCCGAGTTGCCGGCCCTGACGCACAACCTTCAACAAAGGTATGCCCATTCACGCATGAATCCACACAGAGGACACTCTAGCTGAGAATCGAACAGGACAACGTCTTACTGTGAGGCGACAACGCTACCGCAGCACCACCACCGCAGTATCTATCCACTCTTTCAGTAACCCTATCATACAGAAAAGTGAAGCACAACATATCTGCCTCTTCTAAAGGTACTATGCATTTTCTAGCAACCTTTCTAATACAGTATTGCCTAGCTAAATATTTTTTTTCTTTCACTAGCATGCCCAAAAAGTATTTCACTTTTCATTGCAGCTGTTTTACTGTTTCATCTCCACAATAACAAATGTTTAGCTATTTTAATGTGATAATTTTAGTAGAAATATAACCATGTCTTTCCCATCTTATTTCTTTTTGATAACCTAAACGCTAGCTGCAGAAAAGGCAGACATAGACTTCTATTCTTTCTAAAAGTTGTTTTTCTCCTAAACTTTTGGAAAATATTATACCAACACAGCAAGATCACCTGAAGCAGTTTAATTTTTTTCTTTGCTTGTTAAAAATATATGTTGGGATTGTAAGACCTCAGAAAGCATTCCTTGAGAAAGTAAGCCCTGATTTTAAATGAAGTTATTTTAATTCTGTAAAACTAATCTCAAAGTCCTTGGTGTCATGGTGAGTACACAGTTAATGTTTCACAGTCTAATGCAAAGTTTTGATAATCCCTAGGAGGCATTCTTTTTATATTTAGTCCAATGCTTTCAAGGTTTCAAATAAAGGGTGTTTTAATCCTATGAAGCTAGTTTAAATGTTCTTTGTGGCTGGATAAATACCATGTTTTGTAAAGTGTTTGTTTTTTACATTTCACCATGAGTGGCTGGAAACACAGTGTAGTTGTAATCTTCTCTTTGTTTTTACTACCATTTCTTTTGCTGTAGCAGTGTTTTTATGAATGGTGTAGCAACTACCTTATTTTGTATGAGAAAAATTCTCTCTACTTGTATTTTTGTTTTAAAAAATCAATTTTAAACCACATAAGTAAAATGGTACCACCTGCAAAAAAAAAAAGAAGTTGTATAAATGTCTATAACAACTGTTATTACTTATTTTAGAATGTACGTCAATAATCTGAAACTTCACATTTGGAAATTATTCTTACAAAAACAATGGCATAGCATCTTTTTGCAAATTCATCTGCACTTCTTTATGTTTGTTTATTTGTTGCAAGCATAACTTAACAGAAAAAATATAAACACTGTTTGAATATTTTTTTCAATTCAGGTTATAACATTTTGTAGTAACCTTTGCTGTTAGATACACTGATAACTGTGAGATAGGAATCTTAAGCCAGTGTTATAAGAAAACTAAAACATATATAGTGCTTTTTGCATGTATATATGTATGTCCACCAATGTATCTGTATGGGTATCTACCTGTCTATCAACATATGTATGTATGTGCGTATGTATGTATGTATCAATCTATCTACCTATCTGAATATCTGTGTACCTAGGGTACCCACTGTATTCCAGAGACACAGGCTGTTGGAATTACAAATCATGTCCCTGAATCTCAACAGTAGTGGAATGTCAGGAAAACATAAATGTTAAAGGAAGTGCAGATACTGTGCAATGGACCAGTGATTTTCAGGAGGGTAATCTACCCTGTGCTACCCAAAGTGAGGTTAGAACCCCCGTTACCCCCACTGCCTAAATATTCTCACTGTGAAGTTGCATGACCTGAGAGATGGGTGCAATGGAGTTATCAGTGAACCTCAGTACTGCAGTTACCTTGAAGTTCATTTGAACTCACAGTGTGAGTATTTATTAAGGTAGTGGTGTGTGTGTGGGGGGGGGGGCTTGCCATCCTACAAAGCAGCTCATCTGTTTGACTGCTGTGTACTGTTCTGTACATCATATTAATCACACATTTTAATACACCATTATCAGAAATACAGTCTCATTATGATTCCAGGTCATCATGCCTAACCCTCATTATTTGTAGTTCTAAATGACTCTTTACACAGACTGTGGTCCATTATCTTGGTAGCAGTGGAACATCAATATAACTCAACAGAAACTCTGTTAAAACAACTTTATATTCCATGATGGCTGCACTTTCTTCCACAGCTGGATTTTGTTTTACTCAGAACTTTTACTTCCATGTACAACAACTTGTATAAATTAAAAAAATAATGTAAATTCAATTAACATAAAACAAGAGTCCCAAAATTGATCATAATAATCATTTACATTGTTTCAGGTAGTCTTCTAGAGAGATTTATCCGTTGCACAAATTAGGATCAGTGTAATTTTACTATCCTTGTCTAATACTTTCCTCAGTGAATCCTCTATAAAAGCCTTAAACTTTTCCAGTTTTATACAGGCACAGAAAACTACCTATTTCCCGTGAATGGCACCTTCAGCATACTGACAGTTTTCATGCTATTCTGGTTCAGCCAAGAACCAAGGACATGGTATTTAATGCTCAGTGTTTCTAATTCTGATAGCTGGTATACACACACACACACACACACACACACACACACACACACACACACACACACACACACACACACACACACACACACTAGTGTGGTGAAAGAAAAAATTAAGGAAGACTGGCAGAATGGAATGCAAGTAAAAGTAATGTAATTGCCATCTGTTAAAACAGAACTGTGGATACACTAGAGAGTAATGTAAAAAGTACCTTTATGTCCTTCATACAGCAAACATGGAAACATTTCCTGATAAGAGCAGTAAAATACATTAAATCTATCTAAATCCCTGTTGGTATGGGCAAACAGCCAAGGCTGATGAAAGCAAAATAACCTTATTTTTAAACACAATATACTGTGGAAGCCTAAGATTATATAGGTGAAACTTCAAAACCTTGTTTAGAAACCTGACATGTGGCTTTTCTAAAATACATTTTAGAAGTTAAGCTTATAAAAGGGATTTTTCCTTTATATTTTCAGAATGCTGGAATAATTTTTTAACGCAAATTCATTCATAAACGCAGAAATGTGCAGTAAGCACCTCTGCAAGTCATGCCTGCCCACAGAAATGTGTAAACAAACTTCAAAACTGTTGATGTGGGTGTCTGTAAATCTCAGATTATTCTTACCAAAAGATTTGCGACCTCTAACCGGGAAAAGCTGAAAGACAACAACAACAACCAAAAGATTAGCACAGACTCACACTAAGAAAAATTATGTTAGGAGGAACTTCCACAACAATAACTATAAAATATGCAATGGTATTGCTGAGAAATGCTAGACAGATACATTTAAAAAGTGTGATTTTTTTTATAAGTAGTAAGGTTTGAGAATGGCCCATCATATTTACCTTTTTTGGTTTCAAGAAACTTAACCCCTTTTTAAAGACTAGAGATACATTACAGTGCATCACATCTGCATGATGACAAAAGGACACAACATGCCTACAAGGTCTGCATTCTACCTCTCTCTTTCCTACCTTCACTCTCACCTTTTCCCCACCTGTCCCCAAGCACCCTTAAATGCCCTAGTGGATTTTCTGCCCACTATTATGTTTGCTTCCAGTAATTCATTCCATAGTCCCACAATGCTCCCTATAAATATGTACTTTAGCAGATCTAGGAATAGTTGATATGGACATATCTGTGCACCTGTGCCCCCTCTTTTCTGCTCTGAGCCTTCCTATTCAAGATGATTCCTTATCATGTTCCTGACATGGTGATATCTATAAAACTGATGTTATTCTCCCAACTCCTCTGATCCCTACTGAAGAAAGCTTATGCTCCTCTGCTCTCTGTCCATATCCTTTCTCTTCCATCCCACACACTTCTGGTGGCTTGCCTCTGGAATCTTCCAGCAGCATGATGCTGTACTTTTTTTTTTTTTTTTTGTATTGCCTCCAGAACTAAACATGGTACTCAAGTCTGCTTGGGCTCTGAAGAGTAGAAGCATGTTTTTTTGTGTCTGGAGGTGGTCTGCCAGAGGATATATCCAAGCATTTGGTTTGCTGTTGCTACTGTCCTTCATAGTCCACTACTGCTACTGCAGTCCCAGAGACAGAAACTTTTACTGCTCTGCTGCCTCTCTCCAGCTGACATTTCAGACCAGGACTGCTATGGCCCAAGCTCAGTACACTGTTCTACACTGAGCTTTCTGCCCAGGTCATCAGCCTTTCAAAATCCTTCCTTAAACTCTTTTCTTCCAGCTGTCACTACTGCACCAAACTTTGTGCCATCAGCAAAGTGGCTGATTCTGGTCTCTCTGTCCTCAGTTATGCCTGAATCCTAATGGACATGAATGGATCCAGAACTGAAACCTGTGGTTCTCCAGTAGTCAGTCTTTTTATTTACATTGTTATCTCACAACAGATTTATGTGTTCTACTCCTCAACCATGTAACCCTTCAGTTCCACATTTGCTGTCTTTCTCCCTGTACTTCTAATATTCATAGTGCATCCTGTATGTGACTGCAAGATATTGGCATTCCTTTCTTGGCAAGTTCTCTTGTAACTCAAGCATAAGACTGGATCATGTTTCATGGAAAGCTCTTTCTTGTCAGTGATCCATGTGGTTGCAGCTGTTCTGTAAATTGTCATCCTCTATAAGTGCAGTCAGGTTAACAGGCCAGTAATTCCCCTAGATCGTTCCTGTCTCATCTCCCTGTTCCACACAATGTCTGTCAGACATCATACATTCAGTGGACCTTGATTTATTGAATATCCCTGTCAGGGGAAGTACCAACACAGAGGCCAAACTTATGGGGACTTTTGGGATACAGACCATTGGTTTCTCGAGTGTTTATCCTCCTTAATGGGCAGCCACTTCCATTTCTGACTTCTCTCTCTTAGGTTCATTCATACTAGGCTATCTGCCCTAGGGCATTTGTAAGCCTAGCCAGAGTGTGTTTGGCTTTCGCCACCCAATTTAAATGAGTTTTACTATGCCCTTTTTCAAGGTTATTTTACTGTGCCTCTGTCTAGCAGTGACACAGAAGTGATCCCTGGGGTAAACCTACGATCTCCCATCCACTCGTCAAGATTCCTCTTGAAGAGAGTCAGTGAGGGACTCTGCCTAACATGGACTGGGATTCTATTCCAGAGTGAAGAGAGCCTCTGGGTTATGAATCTGTCCCTCCAGCATGTCCTATTTATTTCTGTGCTGAGGTTCAAGTCCCTCGAGCGCATAGCTCGAAGGGATTTGGATTATCTGAGGTGAAGCATGTCCATTAATTCTGGGTTGGACATGGCTTTATATGTCAGGCATAGATCGCCTCTAAGCGGGCGGTATGCCACTGAGTACAGCTGGAGTTTCTTTAACCGAGCAGCATATGGCATCTGTTTGAGCCCCTTGATCCTCTTGGTGAGGTGCTTTTGGGGTCTTTCTAGTTGCTGCAGGTGTCGGGTAAGGTAAATCCTGAATGGGGCATTGTATTCAATTATGGGCCTGATGAGGGATGAGTAAAGGGGCACAATGACCTCCCTTGATCTAGATGTGAATCCCTTCATGATAAGGTGGGCTATATAGAAAGTTTTTCTAACCACTTTGGCCACGTGGTTGTCAAAGGAGAGATTGTTATCAACTTGGGTCCCCGGGTCCCTAATTACTTCTTCCGTACTTAATGGATTTCTACCTATGTGGTAATTTGTGGGCACTTTGTTTTTGCCAAAGGGGATGACTATACACTTTGGCGTTTAGCTTGAGGTCATGGCTCTGGCACCAGTTATCTGTCTCAATGAGACCCTTTTGGAGGATGCTTGTGTCAGCTGGAGAGTCGATTATGGCACCCAGTTTTCAGTCATCTGCAAACTTGGTCAGCCATAGCCCTCCTGTGTTGGCCTGTATCTCAAAAAAATATATACCGAACAAGAGAGGTCCCAGGACTGAGCCTTGTGGGACGCTGCTTGTAACTGGTTTGGAGTCTGACATGGCTCCAGCAATTCTGACCATGTGGGTTCTGTCCTTGATCCAGTTTGCAACCCATCTTATGTCATAAGGGTTTATATTTAAGCTGGAGAGCTTATCTATGATGCCCAAGTGGGGTATTGTATAGAAGGCTTTTGTGAGGTCCAGGTAGGCTGTGTGGACCACCTTCCCCTCATCAATGGCATTGGTGACTGTTTCAAAGAAATCGACCAGGTTCAAAAGGCAGGATCTGCCCTTAACAAAGCCGAATTGGGTAGGATCCAGCATCTGTAGGTCCCCAATATATTTATTTATGAGGATCCTTGTAAAAAAACAAAAAACAGGCAACCTTGTATCCGGGAAGCTGACTTTAACCCAGAGAAAGCCAAAAACCAAAATTCTCCTTTAACGCAAAAATTTTTAATGTTACAAAAAGAAGCGTTTTCGCCGTGACTCCTGTCACAGCTTCATCAGAAGAAGATAATTGGAACAGCTGAAACAACCTGTTTAAATACTCACAAACAGGAAATGACCACATAATTACAAGTTCAAACACAACTCAATTAATATCAAGTTTAAAAATTCATATGCACATTTAGCAAAATTGATTCAATAGCCAAAGAAAATAACTAACTTTTACATTTAAAAATAGTATATATAAATAATATGTATTAAGTAAAAAGCCATATTTTTATAAATCAACACTAATAAATGCATTTCATCACTCCCCTATAAATAATATTGTTAAAAAAGGGGAGCAGGGAGGGGGTGGGGATGTGTTGGTCACCTAAAGTAACTCTTTAGTTTTAATATACAAGATATATTACAATTCTCATTTAGACCAAATGGTCTAAATGCGTCTAAATTTAACTGCCAAGTCAGTTCAACGCATTCTAAAATTGTTGGAAAAGGGCCTCCTCTATTAGTTGGTAGAACTTGATCAATGCCCATGAAACTAAAGGAGTGAACTGGGTTACTATTTACATGTCCAACCGTAAATTAAAAGAGAGAGTTTACCAACACCTCTACGCGATAAAAAAACCTCTGTTGGAGAATGCTTTGGCGAAACATGTAAATAGTAACCCAGGTCACTCCTTTAGTTTCATGGGCATTGATCAAGTTCTACCAACTAATAGAGGAGGCCCTTTTCCAACAATTTTAGAATGTGTTGAACTGACTTGGCAGTTAAATTTAGACGCATTTAGACCATTTGGTCTAAATGAGAATTGTAATATATCTTGTATATTAAAACTAAAGAGTTACTTTAGGTGACCAACACATCCCCCCCCCACCCCCCACCCTCTCCCTGCTCCCCTTTTTTAACAATATTATTTTTAGGGGAGTAATGAAATGCATTCATCAGTGTTGATTCATAAAAATATGGTTTATCACTTAATACGTATTATTTATATATATTATTTTTAATGTAAAAGTTAGTTATTATACTTCTTTGGTTATTGAATCAACTTTGCTAAATGTGTATATGAAATTTTTAAACTTGATATTAATTGAGTTATGTTTGAACTTGTAATTTATGTGGTCATTTCCTGTTTGTGAGTATTTAAACAGGTTGTTTTAGCTGTTCCAATTATCTTCTGATGAAGCTGTGACAGGAGTCACGGCGAAAACGCTTCTTTTTGTAACATTAAAAATTTTTGCGTTAAAGGAGAATTTTGGTTTTTGGCTTTCTCTGGGTTAAAGTCAGCTTCCCGGATACAAGGTTGCCTGTTTTTTGTTTTTTTACAAGTCTGCTAGCTTCTTTCTTTTGTATTTATGAGGATCCAGTGTATGTAGGTCCCCAATATCTTTATTTATGAGTTCCATGATGATCCACTCCATAGCTTTGCAGACCAGGCTAGTCAGGCTTATGGGGAGGTAGTTTCCAGGGTCCGTTGAGGCACCACCTTTGTGGAGAGGGACCACTGTTGCTGTACGCCATTCTTTGGGTACATATCCTGTAGTAAGGCTGAGATTGAACAGTAGCTTTATGTTGGGGTTCAGCTCTTCTTGGAGTTCATGTAGGACGCAGCCCGGGACACAGTCTGGCCCCATTGATGCTGTGTTTTTTGCTTTGGAGAGGGCGGCTCTTACCTGAGTTTTTCAGTTTTTCTCCACCATCTCGTTATTAAGAAAATGTTTGCATTTGCAGGTAGCAATGTAGTAGGAGATCTTGTAGATACCCTTATCCTGTTTTCACCTTACAGATTCTCTTTAGCAATCTACATTCAACATGCAAATTATGATGTTTAGTTTTATAGGTTCATAAGTAAATACTAGATGATTGGTCTGCAGACCGTTTCAAGCCTAGCCCAAAATCCCTGTTCAAAATTTCCCTCTAGCCTCAAGGAGGGCAAGACAAGATAGATTGGGAGAGAATTTAAGGCTGCCTTTCCAGTTATCTACATTTACCTTGGAGGTGGCATGGGTTCTATTCTTCGTGTCATGTAGTGGAAGCTTGTTCCAGAACTAAGGGATACATCGGAATATGTATATCTGCTGATGAAGGTTTCATTCATTTAACCCAATATTTGATGTACCATTAGCTCTGCAAAGGGATAGGAGATCAAACAGGATTGGATCTCTCATGGCACAAAAGACTAGACATAGATCTCCATTAAGGAGTCTGTAAGAGACTGAGTACAGAGAAAGGACTGCCAGTGTCTCCTGCTAACTAAAATTTTTGAGGTCACTGATCTTTTTATTTATGAATCTCTGAGGTATTTCCTCTTGTGTGATATATTTAGATAATACATGCCAACAAATGCATTATATTAACTAATGCATCTGATAAGGTATGAATAAAAGCCCTGGGAATTTAGATGGGCCAGATAAAAAGCTTTCTGAACTATTGTGGAGACATGATGGTCAAATGATAAGGAATTATCAACAAGAGTGTCTGATTGGAAGGGTGCATCTCCTATATGGTAAGTGAAACAGTTTTCCTTATCAAAATGAACTATGCTACATTTTTATATTTATTTTTAGACCATTGTCCTTGCACAAATAACAAAGTCTAAGCTGTGTTTGAACAATTGTGAGTTAGTTGAAGATCAAATAACATTACCCAGTTCACAGTGATTTTCAAACTTAGTTAACTATAGGCCAGAAATGCTGTCCTGAAAGTCTGAGAAATATATGCCAAGCAGGAAAAGGCCCAAAATTGAGTCCTGTGGTACACCACTGGTAACTGTTTGGCTTTTGGAAGTGGCACCTGCTACTCTAAACACATGGGATCTGTCAGACAACCAGTTAGTAATCCATCACATAATATAAGGATTTATATTCAGATTTACAAGTTTATCAATAATACTTGCATGAGGAATAGTGTCAAAGGCTTTGACCAGGTCTAGATAAAATGTACGCTTTGCATAACCACTATCCACTGCTTTGGTTACTATTTCAAATAAATTAATCAGGTTAGAGGCAGGACCTTAGTTTGATAAAGTCAAATCAATGAGGTTTGAGAGATTTTTAATGTCCAGATTAATAAAACCTGATATAATGAGCTTCACAGCAATACATACAAAGCTAGTGAGTCTAATGTGGCTATAGTTACCAGGTCCATGGTTGGGCCACCCTTGTGTAATGGCATTACAATAACTGTTTTTCAGGCTTCAGGAATGTAACCAGTAGAGAGGCTTAGATTAAAGAGGTTAAGTAGAAAATCAGAAAAGCCATGTTAGGCACTGATAATCA
Source organism: Protopterus annectens (assembly GCF_019279795.1). Classification (NCBI taxonomy): domain Eukaryota; kingdom Metazoa; phylum Chordata; order Ceratodontiformes; family Protopteridae; genus Protopterus; species Protopterus annectens. The sequence goes on from NC_056749.1 coordinate 179,124,660, forward strand.
GGCAACCTGGTATGTTGTAAGGGCCCTTGGATGAGGTATTCTTAGTTTGTGAAAGGGCTTAGGGAACTTGCTCTATAGTAATTAAAGGGAGTGGATGGAATAGTGAAAGGTTTGGGCTAGCTACTACCATGGGCAGAGTAAAATTTTCACTAAATTTGTTAGCTAGGTTAGTAGCCGTTTCCTTTTTTCAGAGAGTGCAGTATCATTGTGGACCAGCTCCAGATACTGTTGTGCATTAGTTCTTAATTTCTTGACATAGTTAAAGAAATATTTGCAGTTATTTGTGGTTTTAGTGGCCATTTTAAGTTAAAATTCAGCTTTAATCTTCCCAAATGGTTCCCTTTAGCTCTTTGTAAGTTTGCTTACATGTGCTCCTAATGTAGGTAGAATGAGACCTCTTATAAGTGTGAAGCAGTTCCTTTCCCTAGTTATATAACTTACTTATACAGGTGTTCAACCACAGGGGGTTGTTTTTAAACTTCTCATTATATTTGTTGTGGATAGGGACCATACCTCTCAACCTCTCAGTGCAAGAAATATGGACAAAGCCTAAAATAATTACGGGACAAAGGCCCAAAAACAGGAACATATTTTAAATATTGCTCTTATAAATGTAGAACGTTGCTAGAATAACAGGATTTGTGTTAGGGTGTGTTTCCTGAAGGATATAAAGTCTGAATCTCAAACGTATGTCATTATTTATTGACTTCAATCATCTATGATTTGCCAGAAAACCACAAATTTTATGAGAAACAGACCAAAAACATGAGGCAAAAATCTGAACATCCTGTGAAAATCTGGACAGTTGAGAGGTATAATAGGGACTACCTTATCAACAGAACTATTTAAGTGGGAATAGAAGTATTTCACATAATGCTGGATTTGAATTTCTCCTCCCCTGTTTTGCTACAGCAACTGGCCCCAATCCCCTCCCAGCTCTTCTCCCTCCTTTGGACTACTGTGAAACTCCCGAAACCTTGAGGCTATGTTATAATTAAAAAGCATACACAATTAAACGTTAAAACTTTCCAGTTAGATCTGGTGAAGTCTTCTGCCAAAAGTGCTTATCTAAAATAAATCAGTAAAGTCAGATTATTTGAGACGAATAGGAAGCATCGGACTTGTGTTGTTTTTTGTTTTTATCCTATGAGATTAAACAATGATTGATTATTTGTTTAGCCATTCTGCGTGTATTTGGTTTGGCTTGCTGAGATCTAGGGTTACCACCTGTCCCTTTTTATTTAGAACAGTCCCTATATGGACAGTTATGGTTTGTAAAAAAAAAAAAAAAAAAATTGAAAAATAGCAAAGGTCCCAAAATTTTAAGACAGAAATTTCCTGTTTTTACTAATGGTTCAAAAAGATGCCGCGGTGGTAGCGTTGTTACCTCACAGCAAGAGGTTCTCCCATTCGATTCTTGGCTTGGCTTGGGAGTGCCTTCTGTGTGGAGTCTGCATGTCCTCCCCGTGGTTGGGTAGCGTTCAAAAGACGTGCGTAAATGGGCATGCCTTCATTGAAGGTTGGGCGTCGAGCTAGCACCTTGGCATTTTGTAAAAATCTACTGCCAATCATTGGCGGAGCAAAGTTCCGCTGTGGCGACCCCTTACCGGGAAAAAGTCGAAAGACAAACAACAACAACAACTAATGGTTCAAAAAGACTTATTTTGCATCTGAAGCAGCTTACTGTTACATGAAATAACAGAAACAACTCCAATTCTACAAATGGGAGAAGAACTGAAGTCAAGTTCTTTGCATTCATTGTTGGTATCATTTGCTCCACAAAAATCTCATTTTACCATAACAAATGTTCCACTAGATCATCTGAAAAGGTGGCATCCCTACTGAGGTCTGTATTAACAGGCAGTGGCACTTAAGTATCAAAAATGGGATTATTACCCAACATTAAAGTCCTAAGGAAAATGAAATTGAGGTTAGCACCCTTTTGTAAATAGATTAAATGCACTCTGATTTTTTATTTCCAGGAGGCACAATTTGTACAGCAGGGCAAAATAAGTTAGCAACAAATATGTGTCAAATGTATACAATTATTCATAATTACATCACAAAAGACAGCAGCAACAGGAAGGAATAGTTAACAGTTGTCAATGTTCCCACATTCAGTTCATCAGCAATAGGTGTCTTTAATCATTGCATAAATAATATAAGCTAAGCAGTGTACATTTTATTGCCCAGCAAATAACAATGTTGTGAATAGGTAAAACAACCAAGCAGAATATATTTCATTGCTGAGAGCAGGTGTCATGCATGTACAGCATAATCGAGCACTCTCTCTCTTCTGGTTATCCATTCCCTATTCTCTGGGAGGCAGGGTAAAAGTGGTTTGGAAAAAAAGACTAAGATTATAGAAACATGTACAGTACATCATATCTTACTCAATCTCCCTTGGTAGCTGTCCTGTTTCCTTGCATAATGGTTCCTTAGAAATCACTTGTTCGCTCATGTTAGAATAAAAAAAGTCAATGCTTATGATGTTGGATGTTGCTTTGGAGCATTTCTCCACTTTCCACTGTTGGGTGACCATGAATTTGCTGTGGCATTTCATGCAATGGGGCAGATGGTACTAAACAAGAATGCTGGCAGTAAAATACACTGAATGTTACACTGGCTGCAGAAACCACTATGCTAAGTGGCTGCACATTACAGGCTCTTTGAGTTGGGTCCTTCATACTCAACATTACACAACACCGAGTCTATAATAATCTATAGCTCCCAGCACTGCTTCTTTATAGCTGCTATACTGCATGACATAACCTCTTCCTGACACCAATCTGTGGTAGCCCTCCCTGCACACATGGGAAGAGCAAGTGTGCATCACTGCACACAGGCAGCAAGCGTGCATCACTGCACACAGGCAGCAAGCGTGCATCACTGCACACAGGCAGCAAGCGTGCATCACTGCACACAGGCAGCAAGCGTGCATCACTGCACACAGGCAGCAAGCGTGCATCACTGCACACAGGCAGCAAGCATGCATCACTGCACACAGGCAGCAAGCGTGCATCACTGCACATAGGCAGCAAGCGTGCATCACTGCACATAGGCAGCAAGTGTACATCACTTACACATAGGCAGCAAGCTGAACATGTGAGTAAGCGGAATGTTCAGCTCATGCCTACAACCTATTTATACAGTACCACATACCCATACAACTTATTTATTGACTGTACCACAGTCAGATTCACCATACCTAGTTGTCAGTGTGTTACACTGATGATTATCAGATAGCTTCTCATGGAAGCTAGAGCTAAGTTTCTTTTAAAATCACTTATTCATGAGTGGAAGCTACTGTCATCTCTTAAAGAATAATTGCTGATCAGACAGACTCCATATAAGGAAGTTAAAATGCGCTACACTTACAGAAACCCTGTTACAATCTGTCAATTACTGAATAAGTATTTTATAAAACAGCACCTACCTCTTAGAATTCATTCCCTGACAAAGCCCTAATGCAAAGGACCTTAAATCATCATGCTCACAATTAAAAACATATCACGAATAAGAATAAATTTAAATATTTCAGTGACTCAGGCTACACTGCCTCCACTTTCGTAATTCTAGTGTTATGGCTCTCTGGAACATGAAGCCTATATAAACTGAATGAATCCTGCTGATGTGTGTCTTGCTAGAATATGTAAGTATATATTATAAATGTTTGTAAAGTCTTCAAAATCTATTGCTACTCTTTGCTACTCGTTTTTGTTGTAAACGTTTATTTCTACCATTTTGTCTAATTTTACTTTAACATTTTTTTTTTGTATTTACCTGTAACATGAATTGTAGATACCGTTCTGTCTTTTTGGCTTGAGTCCTGGCTAAAATAGGCCCTGGACTACCTAAGTAACAGAATACATAAAATTAAATAAAATAAATTGTTGGGGGGTTCAATATCTTTACGGTTGACGGGATGGTTGGTAACTAGATTCCTCCATTCCAACTGGCATATAAGAAAAAAAGATCCCTGTATTCCAGTTGATATATACAAGTACAGAGGGCTTGATCCCCTGCAAGAAATGGTCATGATCTGTATATTAGAATGAATGACACTGAAACATTTCACATGGTTGTGATAACTCAAGTATTTTCTGAGTGATCAGATTCAAATCTTACATTCTGGAAACCTCCATGGACACTATATCTTTATAAGCATTCATTTATGTGCGTATATATGCATTTTAATTTAATTTTACTTAATGTTATTTTATTTTATGTTCTTTTTTTTTTAAGTGGGGGAGAAAACTGGCCAAAGTTGACCATTTGCACGGGATGCAGCTTATAATAAGAATAAAATTTGTACAGACTGAAGAAACAGTATAAACACAAAACATGAAATTCAGAAATGCAAGCATCTGTTAACATTGTGAAGAAGAAAACAATGTAGAAGAACCGGATTATATAACCTGAGCAGGTCAGATATAAGGAAGTAACAGTTAATTCTAGTCACTTTTAAAAAAAACTACGACAGTAACAGTCAACCCACTAGTTCAGTTGTGGCAGTGCATTTAACACTAACTTAACATAATAATAATAATAATGGGCTGACCTGAATAGCAACTGTATACAGGACTACAATCCTTTCCATATAGCATCAGGAGAAGGCCTAAAAAGCATGCATGTATGTGTAACAAGAAGGGAGAGAGCTGTAGGTCTGGGTAGAGTATACAAATGAAGGGAAAAGAGATATATTAGTGCACACACACACACACACACACACACACACACACACACACACACACACACACACACACAGTGAAGTTCCCATAGAATATTAGGTCCATACTCTGTATTTTAATACTAAGAAAAGTACAGTTTTGTACCTACCATAAATGTAGATGTTCGAGGATCCACATTGCTGCAGTCCTAACACTTGGGTAGTCCGCTGTCCCAGTCGGCCCGAATACCAAAGTCTATGGCTGACGTCGGTCAAGGCGCATTAGTCTGACGTCAGGACGTCAGGGTACAAATGCGCATGACCGACGTCATATCCTCAGTCTTTTCTTGCCCCAGATGTCAGAAGACCCTAAAAAGATAAGGCCAAAACCAAAAACACCAAACACTCCTGCACCAAAAAGATGTACAATATATACAAAATTACAAGAGTATAACCTCACCCACACAACCACCCCTAAACACAGAGGGGAAGGAGGGAGGGTAAATTGGACTGCAGCAATGTGGATCCTCGAACATCTACATTTATGGTAGGTACAAAACTGTACTATGTTCTTCATTCCACACTGCTGCAGTCCTAACACTTGGGTAGAATCCCAAAGCAGAGGTAAGGGAGGCTGGCAAATCATAAAGAAGCAGGAGCTGTCAACATGCCTTGCAAAATAGCTGTGGCAAAACCAGCCCTAGATTTAGAGTAAAGAGGAAGGTGGTAATGCTTAGAGAAAGTATGCACTGAACTCCAAGTAGCTGCCTCCAAAATATCCTTAGTTGCCACCCCCCTTAGAAATGCTGTTGAAGTGGCAGTAGCCCTAGTGGAATGAGGCCTAATCCCAGCTGGAATCTCCTTGCCATGATGGGAATAACAAAATGCAATGCAAAACCCAATCCACTTAGAAATAGTTTGTTTTGACACAGGCTTGCCCTGAGAACTCAAAGCAAAAGAAACAAACAACTGCTGAGACTGCCTAAAATCCTTAGTCCTGCTTAAATAATAACGCAACTGCCTGTGTACATCTAAAGTGTGCAAAATCTTTTCCCCTTATTTTGGGGATCTGCATAGAAAGTAGGCAAATGAATAGTTTGGTTTAAAGCCACACTAGAAACCACCTTAGGCATAAAGGAAGGATTAGTGCGTAATGATACCCTATCCTTATGGAAAATCAAAAAGGCTCAACCGCCATAAGGGCCTGCAATTCAGAAACCCTTCTTGCAGAAGTAATGGCCAACAAAAAGCAGTCTTCCATGACAAGTATTTCAATTCAGCAGTAGCCGCGAGGCTCAAAAGGTTGTAGAGTAAGTTTCTCCAACACAAAATTGAGATCCCAAGCAGGAGTAGGAGCTCTACGTGGGGGTCTTATATTCTTTGCCCTCTAAGAAATTGCTTGAACAAAGGATGAGAAAACAATGGTGGGTCACAATCATAGTGAGCTGAAATTGCTGCAGCATGAATCTTAATGGAAGAGAAAGACAAACCTTTGTCCAATAACTCAGTAAGATATTGAAGAGCCACACTCAAATTAGGCTCAGAAATCTCCAAATTCTTTGCTGCACTCCAAAATAAAAATCTCTTCCATTTTTCTGCGTACACTTTCCTTGTACTAGGTCTTCTGGCTTCCATAATCACATTTAAAACTTGTTGAGGAAGTTGAGACCTGCTGTGTTTCAAAACAGAATATGCCAGGCTGTTAGATGAAGAGAGTGAAGCTTGACATTGAGTAGATGACTGTCCCTCTGAGACAACAGGTACGGAATCAAAGGTAAAGGCCATGGAGGCTTCCTTACCAGACCCCTCAGTAATGGGTACCAGTGTTGCCGAGGCCAATCTGGAGCTATTAAAATCATCCTTGGCTTGTCTTGTCTGACCTTTAGGAGCACCTTTGGGAGAAGAGGCAGAGGTGGAAAGGCATACACATGAAGATTTTTCCAACTGAAAGAAAGAGCATCCACTTTCCAAGCTGTGTGATGAAACCTTTTTGTGCAAAACTTTGGCAGCTGGTGGTTTAGTGGAGAAGCGAACAGATCTATGTCTGGAGTTCCCCATGACACTGTCAATTTCCGAAATACATGAAGATCCAGTTTCCACTCGTGGGGATCCATGATTTGTCTGCTTAACACATCTGCTAAGGAGTTCTGTGCTCCCGGCAGAAACCTTGCCTGAAGAGTTAGTTGCAAGCTGAGCGCAGTCTCCCATAAAATCATTGCTTGCCTGCATAACGGGTAAGAATGTGTTCCCCCTTGTTTGTTGATGTACCACATGACAGTTGTGTTGTCTGTTAGAATCAACACCTGCCCTGGAAGAAGTAACTCCTTGAAAGCCATTAATGCAAACTGGACTGCTAACATCTCCTTCATGTTGATATGTAGATGCTGTAGTCTGGCAGGCCACTTGTCTTGTATCCACTTTCCATTCAGATGAGCTCCCCAAGCTATGTCTGAGGCATCTGTCGTTAGAATATGACTCGCCTCTGGCCGGGTCACAGAGAGTCCCTTGTTTAGGTGACATTCCTGAGCCCACCACAAAAATTCCTTTTGAATGCAAGGTATTATTTGAATGACAGTGTCCAAATCCTGGCAGTGCTGTGTCCATACATTTTGAGATACCATTGCAGCTTCCTCATATGCAGTTTGGCATTGGGAAGCACCAGAATACAAGATGCCATGAACCCTAAGGCTTGAAGGACTGTCCTTGCAGTCAGCCCGGACTGAAGAGATAGTTGATGGAAGTAAAGGGAAAGATTCTTTTGTTTGTCCGGGGTTAAAAGGCCATCTGGGTTGCTGTATTCAGTCTCACACCCAGAAAGCACATGTCTTGAGAGGGTACTAGACTGGACTTTATTTCGCTCACAGAATACCCTAGGCATCTTAGCACTGCTATCACATATTCCAAATGCTGTAAAAGGTCTTCCTTTTCTTGAGCCAGAATCAGGCAGTCGTCCAAGTAAGGATAGATTTGTATTCCTTTTAGCCTGAAGTAAGCTATCACTGGAGCCAGAACCTTTGTGAATACTCTGGGCAGTAGATAAGCCAAAGGGCAATGCAGAGAACTGAGAATGGGAATTCCCAGCTCGAAAACGCAGATACTTCCTGCAACTTAGTCTGATAGGCACATGAAGGTAAGCCTCCTTGAGATCTAAAGTTACCATCCAGTGATCTTTGCCCAGCAGAGGTAAAAGCTGTTGTAACGTCAACATTTTGAACTTGGGAATGTCCAGATAAGTGTTGAGGATAGATAAATCCAAAATTGGTCTCCACGTGTTCCCCTTCTTTGGTACTAGGAACAGGCGAGAATAAAATCCTAGGCCCCTTTCTGGCACAGGAACCGGCTGAATGGCCCCTATTTGGAGTAACAGAGAAATTTGCCTGTGAGCCTCTTTTCTTTGTAGAGGAGGAATGTCTGGCATGCCTTTGAAAGGAGGCAAGGTATGGAAATAAAACCTGTAACCGTGGTGAATGATATCCAATACCCATCTGTCTTGGGTAATTAAATTCCAATTTTCTTTGAAAAGAGCCAGCCTTCCTCCCAAAGGTGCTGCCAGACGAGAAAGTACTGGCAGCTGAAAAGGCAGGTCATTGGGTCTGTTTACGAAAGGACTGACCCCTGCCCTCACCAGAAGGCTGAGCAGGTGAACTCCCTGTTCTAGGCCTAAAAGAACCTTGAGCTCTGCCCCTACCACATCTAGACCTACCCCTAGACTGGGAATCATAAGCAGGATATGTCCATCCCTTAGTAGGCCAATTTCTACTAAACTTCGGAGGCTGAACCTGCAAAAAATCTTTAACAGTCTGCATAGACTTAGCCTTGTCCTCCATTTTCTTTAAAACTGCTTCCACAGGCGAACCAAACAACACGTCAGACTGTAACGGAGCATCCAAAATCCTTGTCTTAACATGCTCAGCTAAATTCTGATCCCTCAGCCAGGCGTGCCTACGAAGAACAGAACCAGTGGCAGCCACCCTCAAGAGGCCTGCACAGCATCAAAACCACATTGCAAGGAATGCTTACCCACCTGTTCAGACACATGAACTAAATCCTGCAACTCTTTACACTCAATACCTTCCGCCAGAGCATCCACCTTAGACTTCAATTGTGAAAGGAGATAATTTTGATATTTTAACATGTGAAACTGGCAATTCAACGCCCTCATGGCTAAAGTGGAAGAAGTATACACTTTCTTTCCCCATCTATCCAAAGCCCTTGCCTCTTTATCAGGAGGAACAGGATTTTTAACAACAGAAGCCTTAACACCTTTAGACCCCTGAGAAACAGTTTCCGGGTCTGCCCTAGGACTCTTAAAAAGATACTTATGAGCTTCAGGCACCCTATAATACCTATCTGGTTTAACTGGGGCAGGAGGCAAAGAATAAGGGTTTAGGGAAGCCTCTGCAAAAACATCTTCCACCACATCCAGAACAGGAGGTATAGCTAAAGGCCTATGCTGGGGTAAAAACAAAAATTCCCTAAGCCTCTTCCTGGAATCAGAGAAATCTTGACCTTCCCATTTAAAATGCTCCCTCATGGAATGAAGAGTCTCTGAAAAAGAAAAATCCTCAGGAGGAGAAGCCGAAGGAGTAGAATCATCCACATCAGAATCAGAATAAGGAGGATACTCCTGCAAGTCTTCAGCCGAAGACTCAGAAGCCTCCAAACACTGCTCAAAACTCTCAAGCTCAGGTTCCACCCTAGGCCTCTTATCAGGAGGGGGCATAGAACCTCTAATCATAGTAATCAAATCTTCTGCCATTTTAAGCATCTGTTTCTTAGGCAAAGATCCTGAAGAACTAGGAGAGACCCCCACTGAAGTTAAACCTGGCCTGCCTCTCAAAGAAGCCTTGGAAACAGAAGGGGAGGGCCTAACCACCTTAGGAAGAGAGGGGAGAACAGCCACCTGAGAAGCCCCTTCAGCCTGGCCTACCTCCTGAGAGGACACATCCTGTAACAGTAAAGTCTCTCCCTGAGACTCCAAAGAAACTTCTGGCAGAACCTCCGGCTCCACTGAGCCTTCTAAAGAACCGACGTCCGGGACTGACGGTTCTTCCAACCTAGGCTTTGCTGCTTTGTCCTTGCGCTTTTTGGACGAAGCGGGCGTTGGAGAATCCGACGGCATTTTATAATTACAACGCTTCCCAAAAACTAACCTGGCACAGTCTAACCTTCTCTTTATAGTGCGTTTGTTAAATCTAGCACAAGAGCGACATCCAACAACGTCGTGCTCAGGCCCTAAACAAGGTATACACAAGGTATGGTAATCCCTATGAGGTATCTGTTTCCCACAAGAAATACAGTTATTCACTTTTTCTGACATCCGCTTTAAATACTGAGGCAAGAAAAACAAAATATTCCCCAACGGCGTACTTAGCCAACTTTGATTCGGTCTGAAACTCCGACTTCAGAAAATTTCAGAACGCCAACCTGCACTCGCAAAACTGCTTCTGCATCGGACCATGCGGCAAAAAAGACTGAGGATATGACGTCGGTCATGCGCATTTGTACCCTGACGTCCTGACGTCAGACTAATGCGCCTTGACCGACGTCAGCCATAGACTTTGGTATTCGGGCCGACTGGGACAGCGGACTACCCAAGTGTTAGGACTGCAGCAATGTGGAATGAAGAACATCTAGTTTTCTGCATTTATGCATACAAGATTTTTTTAAATTTTGTTTTCTGGGTTGGAGCATAGATCTCCATTGCCCTTTTTCATTCTCAGCCCGGGAGCGGTGTCTGGTAAAGTGACTTGCTCAGAGTCACACAGTTAGGTGATGGTCATTGAGGGAATCAAACCTTGCACAGCTGGACCACAGAAAACATTTCATTAATTGCTCCTTAATCCTCTAAGCCAACTGCTACACTAGTTCATAATCCAGTTGGGAACATGGAATACCAGAAAATCAGTAAGAAATATGGTTACTGTTTTCAGAATGAGACTTCAAGTCCCATACCCTAACAGTGAAAGAAAAAAAAATGTAGGAGAGAGAAGATAAGGGGTTAAAGGCAATACCACATGGTGAAGTGAATGCTGGACCTTACCTGGATTGATTAGGTCACAGAAAACGAATGAAATACAATCATGGCATATACATTACTGCATAGGGGTTTGGATATTGGTTTTATTATACCTATTCGTTGACCAGGTAAGCCAAAGACAAACTGTCTGCATTCACTGATGCCCTGGAAACACTGCTTGGTTAAGTGACTTGCTCAGACCAAACAGTGGGAAGTAAAGATGGAATGAATCAAACCCTGTACCACAGGAACACAAAGAAGCTCATTAACCGCTCAGAGCTTTGGTCCCCTGTGCTAACTGCCAGACATGATGTTATGCAGATTCAAGGTATATGAAAAAGGCAAAAATAACAAAGGAGGTGGGCACACTTAACACATACCTTGTACAATAGAATACAATGCATGAAGATCAATGTTAAAGAAAAGGCACACTGATATTTGTTCAAGAAGCTGGAGACGGGGAATAAGCACTGGATCCCTCCAGGATGGTTGTTACATATAGGTCACTTGTGTAAGCAAGAAAGAAGTATGACGGCAGCCTCATGACAAACACAAACAGCAAATCAACCACATCTGTAGCAGTCATTAATCTTCCAGAAATACAGTGGAAAGTGCCCACATTCTGGCTAAGCAGGGAAAAATACATAGAAGAAGCCATGAACAAAACTAGATTTAAGGAAGAAGCAATGCACTCTTTGAAATAGATGGAGTATCAATAACCTTGTCCTTAACTTTATGGTTGAAGTGGCAGGGGTGGAAATGAGGCAGCTGCAGAGCAGCTCAGGGTTAATTCCTGACCCCTGTAAAGATGCTGGAAAAGGTACGACACAGAGGGCTGAGACTGTATGGAATCTTCAATAGCAGACCAAAATGCATACAATGTAATTAATGTAAGTAATGACACAAAACCTAGTCACTCAAGCATGAAAAAAAAAACACCTGACACATTAGCACAAATATTTAAAGGAAAAAAGCCCATTGCACCCCGTGAATGGTTTTCCAACTCTGACATCCCCTTATATTCGGGGTGTATGTCAGCTTACCAATATGCAATAATCTACTGTGGATGATCCTACTGCCTCCCAGTAGATTGTTCTGATACACAGAAATAAGTGTAACATGGATGGGAATATTTTTTCAAGGGTTGCACCCCATATCAGAGAATACCTCCCTCATCTTCAGAGTATAATGTATTATGTAACATCTGTTTGATTATTATGATCATGATTATATGAACTTTATTTCTGTATTATCTACACAAGGAGACATGGTGGTGGAATGAGGAAGTACAGGAGAGTATACAGAGAAAGAGGCTGGCAAAGAAGAAGTGGGATTGTCAGAGAGATGAAGAAAGTAGACAGGAGTATAAGGAGATGAGGTGCATGGCAAAGGGAGAGGTGGAGAGGGCTAAGGATAAGGCATATGAAGAGTTGTATGAAAGGTTGGACACTAAGGAGGGAGAAAAGGACCTGTACCGATTGGCTAGACAGAGGGACCGAGCTAGGAAAGATGTGCAGCAGGTAAAGGTGATAAAGGATAATGAGGGAAACATACTCACAAGCGAGGAGAGTGTGTTGAGTTGATGGAAAGAGTACTTTGAGGGGTTGATGAATGAAGAGAATGAGACAGAGAGAAGGTTGGATGATGTAGGGATATTAAATCATGAAGTACAATGGATTAGCAAGGAGGAAGTAAGGATAGCTATGAAGAGAATGAAGAATGGAAAGGCTGTTGGCTCAGATGACATACCTGTGGAAGCATGGAGGTGTTTAGGTGAAATGGCAGTGGAGTTTTTAACCAGATTGTTTAATGAAATCTTGGAAAGCGAGAGGATGCCTGAGGAATGGAGAAAAAGTGTTTTGGTACCGATATTTAAGAATAAGGGTGATGTGCAGAGCTGTAGTAACTACAGAGGGATAAAACTGATCAGTCACAGCATGAAGTTATGGGAAAGAGTAGTGGAAGCAAGGTTAAGAAGGGACATGATGATTAGTGATTAGCAGTATGGTTTCATGCCAGGAAAGAGCACTACAGATGCGATCTTTGCTCTGAGAGTGTTGAAGAAGAAGTACAGAGAATGTCGGAAGGAGTTGCATTGTGTTTTTGTAGACTTAGAGAAAGCATATGACAGGGTGCCTAGAGAGGAGTTGTGGTATTGTATGAGGAAGTCAGGAGTGTCAGAAAAGTATGTAAGAGTGGTACAGGATATGTGAGGGTAGTGTGACAGCGGTGAGGTCTGCGGTGGGAGTGACAGATGCGTTTAAGGTGGAGGTGGGGTTACATCAAGGATCAGCTCTGAGCCCTTTCTTATTTGCAATGGTGATGGACAGGTTGACAGACGAGATCAGACAGGAGTCCCCATGGACTATGATGTTTGCAGATGACATTGTGATCTGTAGTGAGAGTAGGGAACAGGTGGAGGAGACCCTGGAGAGATGGAGATATGCTCTAGAGAGAAGAGGAATGAAGGTCAGCAGGACTAAGACAGAATATATGTGTGTAAATGAGAGGGAGGATAGAGGAATGGTGAGGGTGCAAGGAGTAGAGGTGGCGAAGGTGGATGAGTTTAAATACTTGGGGTCAATAGTTCAGAGTAACGGTGAGTGTGGAAGAGAGGTGAAGAAGAGAGTACAGGCAGGATGGAGTGGGTGGAGAAGAGTGTCAGGAGTGATTGTAACAGACGAGTACCTGTAAGAGTGAAAGGGAAGGTCTACAAGAGGGTAGTGAGACCAGCTATGTTATATGGGTTGGAGACAGTGGCATTGACAAAAAGGTAGGAGTTTGAGCTGGATGTGGCAGAATTAAAGATGTTAATATTTGCACTGGGTGTGACGAGGGTGGACAGGATTAGGAATAAGTATATTAGAGGGTCAGCCCAGGTTGGAAGGTTTGGAGACAAAGCCAGAGAGGCACAATTACATTGGTTTGGACATGTGCTGAGAAGGGATGCTGAGTATATTGGGAAAAAGATGCTAAGGATGAAGCTACCAGGTATCAGGAAAAGAGGAAGGCCTAAGATAAGGTTTATGGATGTGGTGAGAGAGGACATGCAGGTGGTTGGTGTGACAGAGCAAGATGCAGAGGACAGGAATAAAATGGAAACAGGTGATCTTCTGTGACAACCCCTAACGGGAACAGCCGAAAGAAGATGATGATGATGATTTCTGTATTATCTAACATCTATTTGAATTGTGAAATATGGGTTCGTACTATACAAAATATTTATTTAACATTTAATTGAAATGTATATTATGGATTTGTGCTCTTTCTGTATTATGTATTTGTATTTCTCTGGAGCTTTTCTCCCCAGGACTCCATTGAAAATGAGCCCCTTGTAGTCCAATGGACTATCCTGGAAATAAACTGCAAATAAATAAATAAACAAACAAAAACAAATAAATAAATAAACCTTTTTTGAGGTCAATAGATAGTACATGGCTTTTGATTAAGAATTCCCCCGCATTATGAGGAAGGGGCATCACTTCACTTGATGGTTGCCCAAGTATTCTTTTTGGACATGTACATGACTTGCTGCCCGCAGTGCTGGAACATATTTCATAGCTTAACCACAACCTTGTTTGTTTCATAGTCATTTTACACCATTTACAGTGCCCCTGACTTGAACTGGTGAATGCAGGAATTTGCATACAGTAACTATTTATCTTCTTGTGCGCAGTACAGACAACACAGAGGAGTTACTTCTGGCCTAGAACATGACTGTAAAGTCCTCACTGGATAAGCTTGCCCCGCGTTTTGTAAAATCTGTTCACCTAAACCCAAAGGAGTATTGGTTAGGGTTGGTGTGAAACTATGTGGGCTTTGGAGACAGGAGTGAAGTACTGAGCATGAATGGAGATATACTGGCCTCTCTTATGCCAGCCATAATCTACATTATGTATCATATCTAGCAGAGGTTCTCTGCTGTATCACATTGACTAACCATATTTTTGGGGTGCTCTACAAATTGAATGATCCATCTTATTTATCCAACTACACAGTGATTTGTTTTATGGAATGTGAGCTGATGTCGTGCAGGCCAGGTCTGGTTTCCATGAAATGTTCAGGAGTAGATGGTGTCACTTCTGGGGAGTTTCTGAACTGGTCTTGGCACAAGCTTCATCCTTCTGGTTATTCAGAGTTTATCTCTCTGGTTTCAGGCTTAAAAGCAACCTGAATCTTTGACACTTACCCAACAAATTATAAAAATTTTCTCTAACATTTCCTTCCTTATCCCTAAGCCTTCCCAAATCCTCTTTGTCAACTGTTCAACCACAAGCAAACAATGATGCAGCAGTAATGAGTGCTCCGCTGACTTCCTTTGCATGACCAAACCTCCTTTAAGAACACCCACATTGACCACTACCTTCAGTTTCAGGTTATACAGTGCATCTGACCCTTTTCTCCATTGACCCTCAAAATTCATCTCCCTTAGCACCTTATACATAAACAACAGCCATACCAAGCTAAATAACTTTTTAAATGTCCTTACGACCTGCCTAAGTCCCTTTAAAATGGCCATGTGAGTCTTTAAATGGTTCAAACAAATGACATACTGTGATCACATTACTACCAAACTGTGATAATCAGTGAAATACTGGCACTCAACATAGGCATTTATTATCATACCCCCTGACAGCTTATACCAAGGAAGCTACCACTCTGATTAGAGACCATAATTCAGGAAGCTGCCATTCTGATTAGAGACCATAATTATGAACCTCTTAGCACAAGAAATTTGGACAAAGTCATACATAATGGGGGACAAAGGCTCAAAAATAGGGAAAATGTTTAAATGTTGCACTTATAAACTTAAAAAGTTGATAGAATAATAGGGTTTGGTTTAGCACAAAATTCTGGAGTATGAAGTCTGAAAATTAAATATCTTCCATTATTTTCTGACTTCAGTCCTCAAGGATTCATCAGAAAACCTAAAAATTATGAGAAGCGGACCAGAAATATACAGGAAAAATCTGGACTGTTGAGAGGTAGGTTAGAGAAATAGGTGACCTTTAGTATGACTCCCTGACCTTTGATCATGTCCCCACAATAGTTTGAAAATCCTTCTACGTGGTACAACTAAATCTGCAGCTCTCATGTAAAACTAACAAAAGTCATAATTATATTGTACTCATCCCTTACCTACCTCACTATTGAAGAAAATGCTCTCTTTAGTATGTATTTACTGAAAAGTATCACTCGGCTAGAAAGAAATTCCTAACCAGAAAAGCCACAGGTCTCAAATCCCTTAGCTATCCAGATCAAATGGCTACCTTCTCTCTGAATTCTGTTTCCTTTATACTCCTTCATGGTGAGCCATGAAAGACCCCACACTTCTAAATCTACAATTGTTTCAAAGAACTAATGGAGCTTTAAACAAACATACATACACACACACAAAGAACCACAACCTAAGTCAAGGTGATAATATGGCACTGTAGGTTCTTATCCTATAGCACTCCCCACTTTTGGAATAAACTAACTCTGCATATTGTGCAAAGTAGTATCCTAGCTAAATTCAGGACTAACCTAGACAATTGGATGGCCACTCACAAATTCTTCCCAGGCTTTTATGTGACCTTCCTTGAGGCAGGAGGTAACTTTGATGTTGGGTTCATAGGTTGGTACTAGGCTATCAACCCTAGAGCCTAGACAAGCCTAACCATAACAATTCCCTGGCTATTTCTTCCCATACTATTTACTTCCCTGGACCCCTGTCTAGCAGGGCAACTGACGTGATCCCTGGGGTGAATTTCCTTTCTTCCATCCAATCATCAAGGTTCCTTTTGAAGACGGCCAAAGAGGCACTCTGCTTGACATGTATGGGCAGTCTATTCCAGAGTCTGGGGAGTCTCTGGGTCAGGAACCTATCCCTCCAGCATGTTTTGTTTATTATGATGACAAGGTTTAGATCCCCGGAGTGTGTGGATCTGCAGGATTGGGATTTTAAGTGTAGCATGTCCAACAGCTCTGGGTTTGACATGGCCTTGTATGCTAAGCAGAGATTGCCTCTGAGTAGACAATATGCAACAGAGTATAGCTGGAGCTTTTTAAGACGGTCAGCATAGGGCATCTACTTTAGGCCTGTTATTCTTTTAGTGAGGTATTTCTGCGGCCTTTCCAATTGTTGCAGATGTCTTGAGAGGTACATACCAAACGGGGCGTTGTATTCTATAATGGGTCTAATGAGGGATGTATACAGTGGGACGATGACCTCCTTTTTTCTGGATGAAAAGCCCTTAGTGATGAGGTGTGCCACATAGAAGGATTTCCTGACTGTTGTGGCAATGTGGTTATCGAATGTGAGACCACTGTCCACCTGTGTCCCTAAGTCTCTTATCACACTTTCAGTGTTTAGTGTACTGCCACCTATATGGTAATTCACGGGTACATGTTTTTTCCTAAAGGGGATAACTATACATTTCTTGGCACTGAGCTTGAGCCCATGGCTCTGGCACCAAGCATCTGTTTCTGTAAGGCCCTTTTGTAGAGTATCCACATAATTTGGGGATTCAATAAAGGTTCCCAGTTTGCAGTCATCTGCGAACTTTGTTAGCCAGAGTCCCTTAGTGTTGGCCTGGACTTCAGAGAAGTAGATGCCAAACAAGAGCGGTCCCAGGACTGAACCCTGAGGTACTCCACTTGTCACTTGTCTGGAGCTGGATTTGGAGTCGGCTACTTTTACAGTGTGGGTTCTATCAGTAAGCCAGTTAGCAACCCATTGGGTGACGTAGGGATTAATGCCCAGCTTAGTAAGTTTATCTATGACTCCAGAGTGGGGGATGGTGTCAAAGGCCTTGGCAAGGTCTAAATAGGCTGTGTGAACCACCTTACCCTTGTCCATGGCTCTGGAGACTGATTCGAAGAAGTCAATCAGGTTCAGGAGACAAGATCGGCCCTTCACGAACCCAAACAGGGTGGGGTCCAGTGTTTGAAGGTTGCCAATGTCGTTGTTTATAAGTTCCATGATAATACGCTCCATGGCCTTGCAGATAAGGCTCGTCAGACTGATGGAACTTTAGTTTCCGGGATCTAAGGTGGATCCCCCCTTGTGGGGTGGGATAACTGTAGCTCTGCACCACTCAGTAGGCACGAAACCAGAGGTGAGGCTATGATTAAACATGACACTTAGGTGAGGTGCCAGTTCATACTGTAGTTCATGTAGTACACAGCCCGGGATGTCATATGGTCCCATGGATGCTGTATTCTTACCTTTGGAGAGTGCGTTTTTTACCTGTGTGGCCGTTATTACCGGAATTTGGCAATCTTCCGGTATTGAGATGGGCCATTTAGGGGGTGAGAGGGGGTGAAGCTGGCACTGAATTGATCTGCCAGGATATTGGCAATATCCTTGGGATCCGTATATTTAATGCCATTCTGTTTTGGCTCAGAGCAGACCTGAGTATTGACATTTAGATTCTTGACATAGTTATAGAATGCCTTGTGGTTGTCTTTGGAATCTTTGGCAATTTTATTTTCGTAACTAGCTTTGGAGGATGTTATGAGGGATCTCAGTTTCTTACTGAGGCTGGTAAGGGAGTTTTTTGCATCCTGGGATTTTCCTCTTTTCTGCAACAGTTTCTTCCTTTTGTTGTAAAGTTTGTTTATGGCAGGGAACCACCAGATTGGCTTCCTTTTTTTGGATGAGAGCATCTTGGTTCCATTTGGGATGGCATGATTCATGGATAAGTGGATGTGCTCGTACAGTGCCTTATTGTAGGATTCAGCAGTTGAACTTTCAGTTCCCGTCTGCATGGGTGTCATGAAGTTTGTCACTTCTGACTTCAGTAGCATGAAGTTGGCTTTGGAGAAGTTTTTTATGGAGGTTTCCTTACTGGGGGTTGGGGGTGGGATGTGGATGTTAAGGGTGATTAGCTTATGGTCAGACCTGACTAACGAGGGGGTGACCATAGGTGTGGAGCATCGATTTCCCATGTTGGTAATGACCAGGTCTAGGATATTGGAGCCCCTGGTGGGACTATGGATTAGTTGATCCAGGGCATTGGAATTTATGAATTCCAAGAACCATTGGGCAAAGGTGTTGGTACACGAGTAGTTTTCCCAGTTAATGGCAGGGTAGTTAAAATCACCCAGTATTAGGGTGTTTGTTTCTATCTTAATATTCTCCAGTATGTTTAGAAAGGTGTAGTGAGAATACTAGGGCATGGTGGGGGATCTGTAGCAAGCTACAATTTGGATTGCAGTCTTACCTAGTGTTAGATGCACCTGGAGAATTTCAGACACATTGTGTTGGGCAACTAGCCTGGTGGTGTGAATATTGACACTCCTCCACCTTTAGTGTTTCGGTCCTGGTTTGGTGGCTGAAAAGTGTGGTAAGAGTTGTAGCCTGGTATTGCAGGGGTGCTCTCTGGAGCCTTGAACCAGGTCTCAGTTACTGCACAAATATCGATGTTCTCCATTTTTAGGAGTGCCTCGAGAGAGTGCATTTTGAGGTTTAGACTTCTAGCATTGAGTAGCATTACCTTCAGATTTTGCATGCCTGTACCTGTTACGGTGGTGGTTTTGCCCTTTGAACTTTGCCTAAAAAGGCACTATAGGGGTGGCAAGAGCCTTAGCCAGTAACCTGAATCCCAGGTGCGACAGGTGCAGACCATCTCTGGCAAAGCATTGTGGTCTGTCGATCATGTCATCCCAGGCAGACAGACACTGGATCCCCTTTGAATGACACCAAAAGCTTAGCCAATTGTTGAAGTCAATCATTTTGTCCTTATATTGTGGTATCATTCTGGGCGAAGGCAGGATGCTACTCAGGGCTAGGGTCATACCTGCCTGGGCCACATGATTCGAGAGCTCTTCCATGTCTCTTTTCATGTAGTCCAGCGAGGTATGTCTCAAGTCATTCACTACAACATGGACAATGAGAGAGTCATATTTGTACTTGTTGTGGAGTGACTTGAGTGCATGCGTTATGTGGCGGATCCTGGCACCCAACAAGCAGCTAACTGGAATTTTCTCCATGTTCTGATTGTAGTTTTATTGGCCTGCTGACTAATTTCTTAGTATCTACCAATGAATGTATAAAATGCAATCTGTAGTACTTTCAAGTTCTAAACAAAAGTTGGACACAAAGACTCTGTCACTCATTTGCTATAAATGCCAAGTCAGCAAACAAAATACTACCTGTAATAACAATTACAAGATAATAAGAATTGCAGTCAACATTGTGTGCATATTACATGTTATGAACAGAATGAATTTTGTGCACATAGTTTCACTTACTTTATTAGTGACCCAAATATGTGGCAACCAAATGGCTTAAGATAGGAAACAAATGACCATAGATGGGAAAAACAAACCGTATACCCTGATAATTCTGCAAGGCTCTCCTCACACTTGTTTTGCATGGGACCCTGGCAAGACTGAATGTTGCACTGTTTTTTTTTTTGGATTATATATTTAGCAGAAAAAGCTTAGAAAATCACAAAATATAAACAGAATCACCTAATGTTGGGCTTTTAGGTTTCCAAATGTAGCCTTATCTCAAGAGGTGCAGCAAAAACGTTGCTGATAGCCCTACTATCAGTCAATAATACAGTTTTTTAATTATTTATCACTATATCCTTTGTTGACTTAGTCAGTCCGACTAGGTTCGCATCTCTTTTCAGGGGGCAGACCAGAGGTGGTATCTATACTACTAGGGGAAATTTGGCCAGGGTATCGGGAAAACTTCCCCCACTCTTTTACATCCACCTGAGCTACCACTAACTCAAGCAGATGGGACCTCAGTTTAATGTCTCATCTGAAGTGCAAGAGTTTAAGGAAAGATGGCAAAAAGGTTTAGGATGACAGAAGAGTAGTGTGCAAAGCGAGTGTATCCAGATTTCCTAGATCTCATGTGAAAATGCAGGTGTTTCAAGTATACAAAGGAAAATAACCTCTTATTTAAGTTAGGCAAAACAAACTGTGATGGAATGTTATGCAGTATTGTACTTTGTTTTCTATACCAGTAGTAAGTTGTCAATTCTGTGCACTTTTAATGCTGAGAACATTACTCATAAAATAATTTCCATTTATATAAAATACACACACACTCACTCTCTTTCTAGAATGCCTTTGTAGTTTTTAACATAACAGATAAAGCAAAAATGTGCATTTCCAGCCCCTGAAAAGGAGTTCAGACTGAAGCCCGCAACTTGTGTTAAATGCTCCTTTCTTCACACTTAGCAATAACATATTTGCTTTAAGTCTCATGCATCTGCAAAGAAAAACACAAAGAAAATTCATAAAATAGCTAGAGGAGGATTGTACAACAGTAACCTATATCACTGTCTACTTAAGCAGTCAACTTCCTCTGTACAGCAGAAAACAAATCACAGCTGTTAGTACATTTTCCTGCAGTATTAAAGCATTCACTCTGGCAGTCAGTTTACATTTTTTTTATTTGGGACATGAGTCCAGGCTTACTTCTTGGTTACATAAAGTAGCCCTGTGGGTCCAAACCAGTGACTCATCTCTGGAACTGATCAGTGAGAGGAAGTAACATTCCTCAGTAAAACACTTGAGCAGAGCATCTGGACTTCCCAGCTGAACTCTATGACTCTGGTTTTATGTAACTTCCAGTAATGTTGCTAGGATATGCTTTCAACAACACCACTCAGGCCCATTTTTACAGGGATGATAATGGGGAGGGGGGATTGCAGTTAACGGAATCACACTGCTTCTCATCAGAAATATCAGCTTCCAGTATGCATAAAGTGAAATAAAATATAATCCTTCAGTTTTCATTTAAACTGCTCAGAAAAGGAAAATTAAATTAAGAAAATTATGACTTCTATAAAGAGACTTGCTAGATTTTTCCTTAGTGCTTTAAACAAGTCAAATCATGTGTCTGCATCCAGCATTCATGTATAATCTGCAGTCATTTTTGTCTAAGATGCCTTTCATCTGGCTTTCTTGTCTGAACTAGGTACGTTCTTTGTTTATGTGTTCCTGGTCTTCCAAAGCATAATCCTTTTTTTCCTCACTGGATATTGCACACATTTCTCCAGCAGTATACAAAACTGTTCTGATCACTGTGCATACCTCACAGTGTCAGGACCTGCCCAAAGTGCTAAACGGTACTCTTCTTTCTATGTGTCAAGTCTTCTTCACTATTTACCTATGATGATAATTATTTGAAGGCATTTTTGGTGCAAACTGCTACAGTTATCACATTGTGCTATTTATGGGTCTCTACCTGAAAAAGCACATCCTTCCTCAGTCTATCTGGGTCACCTGACCAGCATACAGATACATAAATACACATAAACAGCTGGATATCAACAGAAACAGGCAATCTGGCAACATTGTTTAGTGCTCAAGATTTATGATTTTCAAACAAGCTGCATCATATCTATCAGGATTTGATACCAACAGCTTTCCAGCTTTCAATCGCTTATTGCACAACATTGAACAAGTCACTAGACAAACCAATTTTACTGACTAAACCCTGTAAACACTGTATGCACATAACAAGCTTGAAACATGACCAAGTTAAAAAAAAAACTTGAAAAACAAATTGTTGACTGTTATTATATTTGCTTAAGGTAATAAATTCAGAGCTGTAGCTAGGTCCTTTGGCACTGCTCCAACTGTAACACAAGTACTTTGCTAGTTAGTAGACTAGACTAAGCTTTTAGCTACAACCGTGAATGCAGTATTGGCACTCTTTTATAAAGTCCTGATACCCTGATGGCTTCATAAATGAAAGCCAGTACTCCACTCATGTCCCATCAACACCTGCCAATCATGCACTGCAAAAAGCCTATGCCTCGGCAGCTGCCACTTCTGCCTCATTCTAATTATGACTCCGAATATACCGCACAACTACTGGAATAAGGTCAGAAGGGGTCTACAGTGGGCTGGCTCAAATTGTGTATCACATCTCCAAGTGAAAGTATATGAGGTACATACAGTTCCATAAGGAATTACTCCAACAGGTGGTCTTTTAAGGAATCATATTTCTCAGGGGATACCTCTGGAGATAGAGTTATCACTATATGCTATTTCTGGGCCTCTAGCACCCCATGGAAAAAACTGCCAATAGCTGAGACAGCATCTAGTTGCAACATTTGAGTTACGTATTATATTGATTCACAGGCTGCTCTGTTTTTACCACAATTTATTCTTGGGAAAAAAAAACGTGATTTATCTTGCTGTCATTGGGGAAAGTGCAGACAAAGAAATGTGCCTACTAGGAGACCATCACATAAGAAGCAATGGGAAAAATGACAACTGTGAAACTCTATCATCAAACAAAAACAACAAAAAATGAACTACATGAAAGCATATGTTTGAACAATGTAAGCTGAAAAAGGAGTTCACCAAGGTGCACTGCAGTTACATATAACTTGGTCTTTACGTATCTTTTACATTAAGCTGTGGCTTGCAGTGTGAATGCCAGCTAGTTACATCAGCACTGCTCTAAAGGTGGTACATAGAGGCACAGACAAAGAGCTAATAAAGGAGGCTCTCTAGCCCAGCAATAACAAAACCTGTCTTTATTGTTTACTTAGTATGTGAGCTATACTGCTTGGAAATGTGGACAAAGCTCCAACATATTCCTGAAAGAAATGGGAGAAACAGTACTACTGTAACAACTGGATTTTAATTTTCTTTAGAGAATGGGTGATCTGTACCTCGGCACCCTGACTGCAGAAAAACTTCTCCAGCAAGGTTGCCCACTGAAAAACAAGTATGCCGCGTTTGCTGGTCAGTGAGTGTAAAATTAAAATAAATAGAGAATATTAAAAAAAATGAAAGTGTGTGTGTGTGCGGTGTGTGTGTGTTTACATGTGTGTGCATGAGTGTATGCATGTGTTTATGACTGTGTGTGTGAGTATCTGCATAAATAAAAAGAATAGTGAGATTGACTGAGCCATTATTTTACACTTGCTAAGCAACGATTGTGCTGTTTAGCGAGTGTAAAATTAAAATAAATATTTAAAAAAAAAGAAAAGTGTGTGTGTGTGTGTGTGTGTGTGTGTGTGTGTGTGTGTGTCTGTGTGTCTGTGTGTTTGTGAGTGAGTGAGTGAGTGAGTGAGTGAGTGAGTGAGTGAGTGTGTGTGTGTGTGTGTGTGTGTGTGTGTGTGTGTGTGTGTGTGTGTGTGTGTGAGAGAGAGAGATAGAGAGAGAGAGATTACTTGAGACTACATGCCTCAAAGTATAATTTACTGGTAAAAAGTATTTGAAGACAGCTCAAATTCACACATCCCATGACACATCTTGGCTGTGTAGTTCCCAAGGAAATATTCAAGAACAAAAATATTTAAAAACAACATTCAGGGGCTGGGGGAAAAGACCAACTGTACCCTGATGTGAGGGGCTTCATCATCTTCAACACACCCATTACCTTATTATTCTAACTCTTAAGTTGTTGCATTTCAGATAAAAAGCAATTAGCAACCGACAGGAAATAAAACTTGTTGCTCTTTGCCGAGAGGCTTTAAGCTTGGAGATGTTGAAAGTCATAGTCGGCCTTAGGCATAGGCCAACTAGGCGGCCACCTAGGGCACCGCTCTAGTAGGGGCACTTTTCCAGTATTTATTTGGTGTAGATAGACCAGGATGGGGGCACCGAGTGGTGTGGTGGGGGGCGCCGTGGAGCCCTTTTGCCTAGGGCACCAGTTGATCTAAGGCCGCTCCTGCTGAAAGTGAACACAATTTGAGCACTAACAAGCAACAAAACAAAAGCAGTTGCCACCTCAAACAATTACACTCGAGCACCTGTGACATGTGCCCTCTTGTACTAATCAACTAACTACAAGCAATGTTTTATTATCTCTCACTTTGTAACATAATCTGAATCGCAACAACTTAGTTTCCTCTTGATTTGTTAATTTTGACTGCATACCCAGTTTCTAGTATTTGACCAGATCACATCTCTGTGAGTGCCTCCTGCATAATTTATTTATTTAATGTATTTAACGGTACTTTGCTGGCCAGGTTAGTATGGCTAGGCTGGTAGCTTTTTTTTCAGGGGAGCCATGAGGTGATATTTATACTCCACAGGAGAATATGGCAAAGACACCAGATAAATTCTCCTACTCTTTCTGAAAAGTGGCATAGGATCTTTTACATATTTTATGGAGAAGGCTGCTGTAGAAGTAATATCCCTCCATGAATTTTAAAATTGTCAACAGCATCAGAAGAAAACAAATGCCATTGGCTAACTAAGTAGAAATTATTTTCCTTGAGCAGCTTATTTCAAGCAATGGAAAAGTACAGTTGTGTACACTTACCATAAATGTAGATGTTCGAGTGTATTCACTGTTGCAGTCATTACATTTGGGTAATCTGCCTGCAGGTTGCCCTCAGTTGGCCTGATTAACAAAGTCTTGGGTCCTGCGTCGGTTGCTGTCCCTTCTTCCATGACGTCAGGGGTATAAAACATGCAGCCGATGCCATTACATCAGTTTTTCTTGCCCCAGATGTCAGGTGCCCCCCTAATGGGGAGCAATTAAACATAAAAACACAAAGGTATACCTCCAACAAAAAGCAAATACACCAAAAAGGCTTTTAAGCATAGTAAAGGAAAGTAGAGGTATAGCCAAAAGAAGTTAGGGGGCAGGAGGGAGGGTAACAAGGACTGCAACAGTGAATACACAGGAACATCTACATTTATGGTAAGTTTACACGACTGTACTATGTTCTTCATGTTTCACTGTTGCAGTCATTACATTTGGGTAGATTCCCAAAGCTCTGGTTGGGAGGTGGAGTTTAGATAGCATTAGGGCCAGCTACAAGGTCCTGCAGGACTGCAGTGTCAAAGCCAGCTCTGGATTTAGAGAAAATTGGCAAATGGCAAAAGTATGTACAGAACTTCGGGTAGCAGCTTCTAGGATGTCTCTGGTAGGAATGCCTCTGAGAAAGGCTGCAGAAGTAGATGCAGCCCTGGTGGAGTGAGGTCTGATCCCCTGGGGGATAGGTTTTCCATGGTGCTTATAGCAGAAATGAATGCAATGGCTTATCCATTTAGAAATGGTTTGTTTTGAAATAGCCTTCTCCTCTGCCCCTGCAGCAAATGCTACCAGCAGTTGTTCAGATCTTCTTTGAGGTTTAGTCCTGTCCAAGTAGAATCTAAGTTGTCTGTGCACATCCAAGGAATGCAGAATCCATTCCCCTTTGTTCTGTGGATTGGGAAAGAAGGTTGGCAAATGAATGGACTGATTAAGAGCCATACTGGATACCACCTTGGGCATGAATGATGGATTGGTTCTGAGTGACACCCTGTCCGCATGAAAGATGATGAAAGGCTCCACTGCCAAAAGGGCCTGTAATTCAGATACCCTTCTAGCTGAAGTGACTGCTAAAAGGAAAGCTGTTTTCCAAGAAAGAAATTTTAAGTCTGCAGTAGCAGCTGGCTCGAAAGGAGGTAGAGTGAGTTTCTCCAACACAAAGGTAAGGTCCCAGGTTGGGGTTGGAGCTCTCTTGGGTGGCCTCAAATGTTTGGCCCCTCTGAGGTACTGCTTGAGCAGTGGATGAGAGAAGAGGGGAGGTTCTGTGTTATAATGAGCTGAAATGGCTGAGGCGTGGATTTTAATGGAGAAAAAAAGACAGGCCCTTGTGAAGCATCTCAGTTAAGTATTGTAAAATCTGAGGTAAATTGGGCGCTGTTGTGCTCATCCCTTGAGATTGATTCCAGGCACAGAATATTTTCCATTTTTCAGCATAAGATTTTCTAGTACTAGGCCTTCTTGCCTCTAAGATGACATCCATCACAGGTTTGCTGAGGGATGGTAAGGGAGAGTTTAAGTAATTAGACAGGCTGCAAGGTTCAGTGTTGGAAGCTGAGGGTGCAGAATCTGGTTCTCCTGCTGAGACAGCAGGGAAGGAGTCTGAGGCAGGTGCCATGGGGATAACCGTGACACACTGCACAGGAGGGGGTACCAGTGTTGGCATGGCCAGTCTGGAGCAATCAAAATTATACTTGATTTGTCCTGTTTAACTTTTAGTAGTACTTTGGAGAGCAAAGGCAGCGGAGGGAAGGCATAGACTGATAGATTTTTCCAGCTGAAGGACAGAGCATCCACTTTCCAGGCTTGTTTGTGGGGAGTCCTTGTGCAAAATTTGTCCAATTGGTAGTTCTGGGGGGAGGCAAACAGGTCTATATCTGGGCTCCCCCATTCGCTTGTCAACATGTTGAAAATCCATGGTTCCAGTTTCCACTCGTGTGGGTCCATGAGGTTTCTGCTTAGTCTGTCTGCCAGTGTATTTAATTTTCCTGGCCGGAATTGAGCTTGTAGGTGCACTTGGTAGCTCAAGGCTGTGTTCCGCAATGCCATGGCTAGTCTGCAGAGGGGGTAAGAATGTGTGCCCCCCTGCTTGTTTATGTACCACATAACTGTGGTGTTGTCTGTCTTTACCATTAGTTGTCCTGGAAGAATGTAGTCCTTGAAGGCTGTCAGAGCATTCTGTACAGCTAACATTTCTTTTTGATTGATATGCCGGTGCATTTGACTTGGGTTCCATTTGCCCTGAATGCCCTTCCCTGCCAGGTGAACCCCCAATCATAGTCTGATGCATCTGTTGTTAGGATTTGGGCGGCAGGGGGTGGTGTGAAAGGTAGTCCCTTGCTTTGGTGGCAGGCTTCTGCCCACCAAAGGAACTCTAGGTGTAGGCAAGGTATGATAGGAATCATTGTTTCTAGGCTGTGAGAATGTTGACTCCATAGGCTTTTTAGATACCACTGTAGTTTCCTCATATGCAGTCTTGCATATGGAATTAGAAGAATGCAGGAGGCCTTGAACCCGAAGGCTTGCCGTATTTGTCTTGCAGATAGCAGAATTTTTGTGGCCACGTGTTTGAAGTAGGTTGTCAAATGAATTTGCTTTTCTGGTGTGAGGTAAGCCATCTGGGAAGTTGTATTCAAGCTTGCTCCCTGGAATGTAATTTGTTGACAGGGTACCAGTTGTGATTTATTTTCATTTTAGGTGTACTCCAGACAAGTTGGAACCCTTTTTACAAATGCCAGATGATTCAAAAGTATGTCCTGGCTTTCTACCTGAATTAGACAATTGTCCAGGTATGGGTACATTTGAATACTTCTTTGCCTGCAAAATGCAATAACTGGAGCTAGGCAGTTTGTGAATACCCTGGGCACAGCAGATAAGCCAAAGAACAGTGCAGAGAACCGATAGTGAGTGTAGCCTGCTTTGAAGTGTAGGTATCTTCTGTAAGATTCTCTGATTGGGATGTGCAGGTATGCCTCTTTTAAGTCTAGTGTTGCCAACCAGGCGTCTCTGCCTAGCATAGGAAGTAATTGATAAAGAGTCAGCATCTTGAATTTTGGAATCTCCAGAAAGGTGTTTAGTGTAGGCAGGTCCAAGATTGGACGCCATGATTTGTCTTTTCTGGGTACCAGGAAAAGTCTGGAGTAGAAACCTTGTCCCTTTTCCTCTTCTGGTACTAGTTGAATAGCCCCCAGGCTTAAGAGAGAAAGTACTTGTTTTTGAGCCTCTGCCCACTGATTTAAGGGTAGGTCTGGCCACCCACTTGATATTGACATGTGGAAGTGAAATCTGTATCCCTGGGACACTATTTAAAACCCATTTGTCCTGGGTAATGAGCTCCCAGTTCTTTGCATGAAGAGCAATCTTTCCCCCCAAAGAGGCAGTCAGAAGGTAAGTGCTTGGAAATTTTAAAAGGAAGTCATTGAGACAGTTTACCATAGGGGTGTCTTACTATTCCCAGACTTGGAAGTGGAGGCCCCCCACTGCTTAGTTCTGTGAGTCCCCTGGGACTGAAACCTGAGGTTTTTGCTGTGTCTGGGTTTGGCTTGAGAAGACCTGGAAGGGGCTGGAAAGGACCAATTCTTAGAAGGCCAGTGCCTACTAAATCTAGGAAGCTGAACTTGTAAAAAAATCTTTAACAGTTTGCATAGATTTAGCTTTATCTTCCATCTTTTTAAGAACTTCTTCAGCCTTGTTGCCAAACAGGCGGTCCTGATTTAAAGGAGCATCCAACAATTTAGCTTTAACATGATCACGCAAAGATTGCTCCTTAAGCTAAGCATGCCTTCTAAGCACAGACCCAGTAACAGCACCCCTGCAAGAGGCCTCTAAAGAATCAAAACCACATTGCAAAGTATGTTTTCCAACTTGTTCAGCAGAATGCATTGAATCCTGTAAGTCTTTATTTTCCATACAGTCAGGAATCAACATCATTTTCTGTTTAAGCAGTCCAATAACATGTTGCTGATATTTTAACATATGAAATTGGCAGTTTAAAGCTCTAATTGCCAAGGTTGCTGAAGTATAAACCTTTTTACCCCATCTATCCAGTGCCCTGGAATCTCTATCAGAAGGGGTAGGATTTTTAGCAGTAGAAGCCTTAATGCCCTTGGGCCCCTGTGAAATAGTCTCTGGATCTGCAATAGGATTTTTGAAAAGGAACTTGTGGGACTCAGGAACCCTGTAGCATCTGTCAGGTTTATTGGAAGCAGGAGGCAGGGAATCAGGGGCCAAACTGGATTCCGAGAACGCATCATCAACAATGTCTAGGACAGGAGGAATACCCAAAGACCTATGCTGATGTAGAAGAAGGAAATCCATAAGCCTCTTTTGAATCAGAAAATTCTTGGCTTTCCCAGTGAAAATGCTCCCTTAGAGTATGTAAGGTTTCCCAAAAGAATAATCCTCAGGAGGGGAAGCAGAGGGAATAGAGTCATCTGCATCAGAATCCTCATAAGTAGGTAAGGACAAATCCAGGTCATCAGAAGAGTCAGAAAAAAACAGAATCCTGATCAGAAGATGCATACTCAAACTCAGCCCTAGGCCGCTTGGGGGGGGGGGGTTGGCTACCCCTGATTAGAGTTATTAGATCTTCAGCCATTTTTATCATTTGTTTTTTAAGCATAGAAGCCTGAGCATGTGGCCTGGGCATCGTTTTTTTAGACATGGATCAAGATTTAGGCCTTAGTAATGAAGGAGGCATCGATTTAATATGCAAGTCCATAGATCTGAATATACCCTCAGAAGCCGGTGCCTGCACAGCGGCTCCGGACCCATCCAAGGTAGAGACATCCGCGGGTTCCATAGTTGAAGTATTTTGCGGCATACCAGAGTCCGAATGGGTCTCAGTAGAGGCCTGCGATTCAGAAGTAGCGGGTATCAGGGGCTTCGAAAGCGCCTCAGTGAGTACTGGCAAACTGTCAACTGACTTAGAAGCGTCATCGGCAGTTTTGGACCTCGGCGGCCTGTCTCTGTCTTTATCTTTGTGTTTTTTTAGAATCCTGGTAGTTGGATGGCTAACCGATGACATTTCTGGATAATTAAACTGAGAACTGAAATATTTAGAGGCATAAATATACAGATGATGGATAGTGCGCTGATTAAATAAAGCACAAAACCGACAGCAAGGTACGTCGTGGTCAGGGCCTAGGCAAGAAATATAGTACAAATGAAAATCTTTATGAGGTATTTGCTTTCCACAAGTAATGCAATTATTAACTGTTACTGACATTGGAGAGGAGCAAGAAAAAGTTTCCCCAATGGGGTACTTAGCTTTTAGTTGAAGACTTTGTTTCTGAAACTCAAAAATGAAAATTTCAGGAGTCGGCCAACCGGCACTTGCGACCTGCTTCTGCATTGGGTACTGCACTGCAAGAAAGACTGATGTAATGGTGTCAGCTGCATGTTTTATACCCCTGACAATCTGACGTCATGGAAGAAGGGACAGCAACTGACGCAGGACCCAAGACTTTGTTAATCAGGCCGACTGAGGGCAACCTGCAGGCAAATTATCCAAATGTAATGACTGCAACAGTGAAACACGATGAACATCAAACAGTTCTCTGGATTTCAGTAAAGCTTTTGTGATGCGATTCTGGGGATCCAAGCAATGGAGGAAGACATAATTTCTCTTCTGAGAATGGGGTGGGGCAAAAATAAATGTTTTGATGAATGCAATGATAGATGTGACCTTATGAATAATAGAAGAATCTTTAGCCAGAAAAACTCCATGCCTGTGAAAGCAATAGAGATAGGCTCTTTGTACATCAAGACATATATCAGAGTCTCTTTCTGCAGATAAGGTTTTTTAGTGAAGGGGGTTTTTAAGTAAACAGAAAGAGCTAGCCCATAAGTAGCCTTAGGTAAAATTTATAATTAAAATTCAAATTCAGTCTTAGAAGTAGAACCCTACAATGAGAACTTCTTTAGAACAAATTAAGAACTTCTTCTTTCAACTTTTTCCTGGTTAGGGGTCGCCACAGTGGATCACCTGTCTGCTCATGATGGGCAGTGGAGTTTTACGGTGTTGAGTCACCAGCCCGGCGCCCAACCTTCCACAGAAGGCGCACACATGCACACAGTCACACCTGTGGCCAATTTAGAATGTCCAATCCACCTACAGCATGTCTTTGGGATGTGGGAGGAAACTGGAGCACCCACAGGAAACCCACATGACCACAGGGGAGGACATGCAGACTCCCCAAAGAAGGCACCCCAGCTGAGGATCAAACCAGAGAACCTCTTGTTGTGAGGCAGCAACGCTAACTGCTGCACCACAGTGGCCGCCCTTTTTAGAACAAATTAAGAACATTGAGAGAAAATAATACATGGTCTCAAGGAAGAGAGCATCGAGGAATGTGTCCCAACAGAAGCGTAAGATAAAGCAAGACTAGCAAGTTGGGACAGGCAGTCCAAAAACTTAAACAAATTCATCTGGAGGGAGGGGTGGAGAGGGACAACTTTCATTTAGACACATACACTTTCACATTGATTACTTATACTGAAACATACAAAAAATCTGAGAAAAAAATGAAATTGTGGAAACAAAGAGCCACACTACAAAATATGGTATATAACCTGTACTTGGAGGGATGCAAAACTGAAGCCTGCTGCTTAGATGAAGCTGTTTGTACTAATAAGCTGCCTCTAGAAGGAAGGAAAACTGTGTTTATCCTGTCAGAGAGAGAGTTTCTACAATAAAGCGGGCTTTCTTTTGCTTTGTCTTTAATGGAACTTAATGATCTAAAGGGACTCAATGATTCCAGTGCAAATGCTCTCCTTCAAAAAGTGAGGAAGTGTAAAAGTATTATAGCACTGACTAGACAGCCAAACAATGCCATTAGAAAGACTTTGAAGTCCTTCACATATATGGATGACAGTGTCCTTTACATATATGGATGACAGTTCTTAACCTAATAAATTTATTCTCTGGCTGGACTTGCACTTAGATTTGTGTTCTAAGTTTTGATTTTATACAGATGATACTTTGTAAGTGCCTACTTGTTTTCCATTAGAGGTGCTCCTTTCCTTTTTATATGTTTTGAAAGCTTCCAGGTTTAGGTGCCACTAATGATTTAAATGAAGTCTTCAGAGTAAACTGCATTCTAACAAGTGTTGAACTCCTGGTTGTAGAGGTTAAATGACTGTTCAAGGAAAAAGCCAGTTTCCTACAATTGCGGTCATTTAGCACAAACTAAGAATAAAATATACCGGTTTTCTTAAGTACAATATTTCAGTAATGTCATCTTTGATTTTCCTCAGTACTCCTTGCCTCAGGCAATTCTTGGACGTTTTGAAGGAAACCTTCATTAGTATCAATATATAGGGATAAGTAAGCAAGAGACCACTGTCTCGGGATAGTGAAGCTGTCCATGCATGCTCCTTAACCAATATCCAGTGTATCAGGTGTTTAAAACTTGGATAAGAAAAGGGAAAAAAGATAATAATCCTATATTGGCATGTACATTTATCACAGACAGACAGGTCCATTTTCACTGCAGAATCAAGGAAAGGTCATTTTCAAAGAATTTGTATTCGATCTCATAGATTTTATGAGTAGAACCGACCTTTCTCCTATGTAACGTGCTGTTTTTGAACCCAGTAGAATGCTGCAAGACATGTGGCCCAAGATTCTGAAAAACACCATTGCATTCACAGGGCTCTGATATCAAACTGAAATAAAGAAAAGATAATGTAAAATGTTGTCTGGAGTCTCTAGTTCCTTCCTGTACTGTATCTAATAATAATCTCAAGAAAAAAGAAGAAAGAGCTCAAGATCTGACTTTCCTAAATGACAGTCAATGGAAATCAAGAAAGTGAATGAAGTTAAATCTTTTAACACACAGTCCTGAGATTATACCTGAATGAGATAGTTATACTCGTATGTGTAAGTATGAAGACCCTGGTTTCACAAGGATGTTGTGGCAGAAATAAGACATCTGAGAAATTGTCTGGGATCAGTAACAAAGTTAAAAGGAAGCATTGAAAACCGAACATGCTTTTAATCTGAAATTGGGCAGAGCTACTGAGGGAATAGGCAGCTTACAGTAAGTATGCTTCATATTTGTAGCAAACATCCAAGCTCTCAGATGAAGTATGGGGAACTGTTAGAATGTTGACAATTTGAATTCCAGAAATTTTAGAGGCTTGTTTAATGCAGAAAAGTTTAGAATTTGTCTTCAATGAACCAATTACTTCAGAGATAAGAAAATATGTTGAACAACAACACAACCCTTGGTATGAGGAATGCACTTTCTTTTGCCCCTTTGTGCAATATCTTATAGAAAAGCATTTTCACTCTTGAAGTACTTGGAATGGTTTGTGGAGAAAGTCTTGATTTGAATCCCAGAGACAAAGTTCAATGAAAAATCTAGCACAAGTGCAATGGGAATAAGGCTATTTCTGCTCCTACATTCTTCAGCCATCGTGGGGAGTAGGGAATTCAGCAAAGGGCAACAAGATGGCATACCCATCTCCAGAAATAGGTGGTTGAAAGCGGAGGGGAAACTTTTATAAGGGCACTGGAGAATTAAAAACATTTCAAATCTTATTTCAGACATTGATCGATTAGCATTTTCCCTTTAAATAAACGTGTCTTGATCAGAGACATAGATGCTGTTAAAAGGAAAATGTGAAAGCAATGTAACAAGCACATTTTAACACGAGAAGTCTTAGCTGCTGAAAAAATTTCATTCTTTTTTTTTTTATTTTATGAAGTTATAAAGAAGTCTTGTGTTTCATCATGAACTGTACTCAACTATGCAGACCAGAAAATTAAGCACTCTGACTGAGCTGGAGTTTGAAATATAAATACTTTTCTTAAGGCTGTATTGAGACTGCTGTCCTTGTCTTATGAAAGACACCACCATAAACATTGAAAAGTCTTTGCAGTTCACATACTAATCTCTTGAATATCTAGTGAAACAGAATCTTCTCACTTAACAGTTTTCCATAGGTGTTCTCTTTGGAAACTCCAGAACCAGATCACCTTAAATTATGTGATTTGAACTGTAAGTACCTTAAAAGAAAGACTCCCAGGGGATAATCCTCTAATTTCATCCCATTAAAATATATGCCTCTCTCATGATCATCAGTAAGATCTCAGAACAAATTCCAAGTAACTATATAAAGGGTGTTTTTCTTTTTATGAGATAAATAGGCCATGTTAAAGAGGAAAGGATTGTAAAAAAGCAGGACGGTTCTTATGAAAGTAATTCAATAAATGCCATAAAAATCAAAAATAAAACAGATCTCTGACACAGAAGTTTTAAGACCTTTTTAAGATTTTTTTTTTTACCTTTCCACTGATAAAAAGCACAGATACATTTGCTATAGTTCTAACAGGACTATAAGGCAGAACTATGCCTAACTTAAAATGTTTTCTGCTGGCTAACAAGAAAGTTCTAATACATTCTTTTTCACAGGAACTGATAAATGTTTTCTAGGTCTCACTTTTACTTGTGTTAGCTTCTGCCAAAATGAAATAACAGAACCAAATAAATTAGTTCTCTTTTATTTACTTAACTCAGAATAAAGTTAGAAAAACCAAAGTTATAAATATGCATAACAATATGTTATAAATTTAGGAGGTTGACAGCATTTATACTGCCCTGCTTGCAGTTCAGTATTTTCCATTAAATGTTAAAAATAAACTATCATAGGGGTGTCACCCTATTCAACGTCAAACAATCTGATGACCAAACTGGCATAAAGAGAAAAGGATACCTCTTTACCAAATGTCACAACACTGTTGAAATCCATTTTTCTCAAAATGTTACTCCTGATGTTTTATTGCAACTTGTTTATAAGCTAGTCCTCTCAAACCAGATAAATGATTGTTTAACTATGATTAAATGACAAGAGGTTTCAGATAGTATCATATACAGATGTTCTCAATGCCCACTAGTTACAGCTATTTTGTACTTCAGATATTTGAATGGGATCAAATAAAATAATGAAGTAATGCATTCAGCTTTCTGCAGTCAGCCATACAGTGCAACCCACTTCACCCCCCCTACACACACAGATGTGGCCAACACTTGCATCAAATTTGTTGACTGTGTATATCTCAGATGTCTTGCAGTGATCAAACGAATTAATACATAAACAAATAATGGCCACATAATGTATTTCACTTTGGTGCTGTCATACACACATAGTGCACTTTATCACAACCATCCTACATAAACACACATATAGAAACAAAAACACACACACGCACACACACTCACGCAAACACAGAGATAACAGCAATAACTCAACACAGCTCTGTAAAAATATCTATATTGCCATACAGGCTTGTGTGCAGTGTTGGTTCAAAAAGTGCACAACAGAGTATTGTTTAATTTAAACAAAAAGAGCATTTAATAAAAATGTTTATTTTTCCCATTGGTGTACCTTGCTCCATCGATACACAATCTAAGCATTATTTTACTTTTGTTTTTTAGACTGCCTCAAGTACTGTCCAGCTGGTTAGGCAGATGGGAAATAGTTGTTCAATGCATAGTCTATAACGCCAAGCGTTCCCATTAAGGTGCCACTTCTACCACCCCAAAATAGCAGGATGACGGCTAATATGGCATTATTGCCTTAATCACTGTGAAATATTACTCCTAAATTCTTGGTGAACAATTATTTTTCTTTTTTTTACTAAAGTAAGAACTCTGTAAATGTGCAGCATGCAGGTGAAAAAGTTCCATGCCCTCAGTCAGGAAAGTCAACTATTTTATACAAATTAAAAATAAAACAAATGGGTAAATCAGCAAAAATATTTTTAAAATTAGTTTGGAAAGACTGAATCTCAACAGCTTAGTACCAGACGCTGCCCCTGCCTCAGATTTACTCTTGCCTTTCCTAAATATTTTATCCCAATAAAACCTTTATGATCAAACTTGGTCAGTCAGAAATAAATGTCAACATAACGTTTACCCCCCTGGTGCTTTACTTCTATATTATGTTTCACTATCAATGTGCATAACACTTTATTAGTTCCCCGGCACAGGGGGTGGAGTTCTGACTGTGACACAGGTGGCTAGCTGGCCTTTAGCCCAAGGAGTTTAAGTCAGACAAGGTGTTCAGAAATTGAGGTGCGGTACTGGTTAGCAGTCAATGTCCATCTACCCAGATGTTCAAAAACATGTATGTGCATAACACAGTATGATTTGTAGTATGACATGGAAAAAAAGCACAAGTTAACACTGCAGAATGGCTGCCATGTATAACAAAACTATTGTATTTTATTCCAGAATTAATCTGCATGAAGACAAGTAGCAAAATAATGTTTATTAATCCAGTTTTACAGAGCAGTGAAGTGAAGTCAAGTCACAGTAACACCTGCACTTTTAACCCCCAAGTTATTAAGCATCCTATAACCATTGTGTCTTCTGGACATGACTCATTGTTGTGAACCTAATACCTCCACAATCCAAATAAAGGGTGCCTAACAAGCCAAGAATATACAAATGTTTGCCAAACTCATCTATACAACTAAAACTGCTTAAGGGACACAATTTTTTTCTTAAATAATATATATGATGCTGATGGGCATGACATTAAATATATCATTTTTTTTTGTGACTGTTGATGTTTTGTCTTTGTATATGCTCATAAAGTGTGAACCTGGTACTGAAGCAGAGAGATGGTTGCTGTTAAAATGCTATATACGTAGAACTATGGTGACTAATACCATTTGTTTAATATTTGATTGGACAGTGAACGTCCCAAGTTATTTCTGTACATATATATCCAAATGGGAAGATGAGATGGCTTATTGGCATTAATACAGACTGAATTTTATCGCCTTATTTTTAAGCTGCTATATTTCTAGTAATAGTAGTGTTTAATTACAAAGAGGTAATAATAAATATGTCAGAATCATTTTTGTATTACTTGACCAAATATTAATTTTTCAATTAAACAGAAAAACAGATATTTTTTTTTAATTCCATAACTGGATATATTATTGTGTAAGGCTATAGTCAAAACTATATTTAATGCAATACTACTGAGACATGCAGGAGCTCATATTTGCATTACTCTAGGTACCATTCAAGCTGCCAAAACAAATAACATTCTGGCACCAGCTTCCTGGTGTAGAGAGATAAAACTCTGACTGGAATGCATATTACCTGAGACTGATTAACATCTCAGAAAGCTGGAAGAGCAGTGGAAGGGTGGGTGAGAGAAGCATGACTTACACTGGAATGTTTGTTTGGAAGGGTAGGTTGTGGTGGCCCCTTCCCCTATGATGATCAGGAGGTTAGGGAGATATGGGTGTGTCTCCCCAAGCCAGTGCAGTAACCCTTGCAGAGGTATGTCAGGAAGAGGGCACACCTTTGTATTAGAGGCATAGGCAATAGGCATTGTGACAGAGCCCACATCTAGGGTTGCCACCTTTGCATCTTTCCATTTCCTGACAACTAAGCTACACCTGCTGTAATGAAAACACACACCCTTGCCTTGAGGTAGCCACACCCACTTACAAGTCATGTCCAGAAGCGGCACATTTTAAATGTCATATACAGTGATTGCATGGGCAGCCATAGTTAAGGAGTGCAATGGCACTTCCTACCTCCTGTCTACTATCTCGCTAACATACCCCAGTACCCCTCCCCATTCTCATCCGATCCATACCTCCTTATACTAACCAGGGGACTTTTGTGTTCTTCTGTTCAAGAATGTATTATAATAATTACTTAGGAAAAATGTAATTAAGCTTGGGGTCTGGGGGCCTCAGTAACTATGGAGTTCTACATTTTCTGAGCTGCATTTTAGACTTTCTTCTACAACCTGTGGTCCAAACATGGCATAAAATAAACAAGACTAAAGAAAAATACATTTTTAAGGAAAAATAAGTGGAGTGCAAACCATAATGTCTAAAGCTGACAAAAGAGTAGTTATATACTCATAAAATTAGAATAAAATGCTTGTGAGGGTGCAAAAAATCATATCTGGGATGAATTTCTTCCTCTGTACCCCTAAAACAGTTGAGTTCTGTGTTCCCTTCTGGTGTTAGACTGGAATGAAAGTGAAATGATAAACGGCCATAGTCATGTATTTCAAGTTGCTTCTGTATATCCAAACAACATATCTCCGCTGCCCTAACAAAAGACACACAGGCATCTGTGTACCTCGCTGATATCAATCTTGAAGAAAAATGAAAGAACAAATAGAGCATACCATATTTCAATTGGTTGTTGTTAGATGTGCATATGTAACATGCTTTCTTTCCCCTACTCCCAGAAGATACCATTATATACAACCAATTTCAAATGGGTAGAAACTGAAAACAAATACTCAAAGTAAAGTATCCCAGCTTGTTGCTCCACGATGGTATAGTGACCCTAGGTACATTATAGTATCCCTAGCCCCAAAGTGAACCATAGTGACTTTCTGTGCCCATATCCGAGTGGGTCAGCTTGAGAATAAGTGGGGCTGATGGCAGAGGCGTCTACCGTACCACTTAACTGTCTGAAATTTCTCAGAATGCCCAGGCTTTTGCATCATATTTTTGGTTTGATCCTTGTTAAATTTCTGTGTTTCTGGCAAATGACTGAAGATTGAAGTCAGTAAATAATGACAGCTATTTTGGTTTCAAGCCTCGTATCCTTCAGAAAATAAATGCTAATGCAAAATAGCTATTTTAACAACTTTCTAATTTTATAATACTAGGATTTAAAATCTGCCCCTGATTTTGTCACTTTGCCTCCTCACCCCACACTATTTTTGGCTTTTCCAGAGCAAAGAAGTTGGGAGGCATGGGCCCCCTACTAAGCCACTTATACAGCCAGGACTGGTGGCCTCCAGATGCTCTAAGGGTCTGTCTAGATCTGTGAAACAGGTCATGCCATATTGTTTTGGTTTATGTATTTTCTCACACTTACATATGCCCTGGCATTGCAACTGAAATGCCAGGTCTATCATAAAACACACACATGCATGCATGTACACACACACACACACACACACACACACACACACACACACACACACACACGTGTATATACATAAACATATGTATATGAGTTTTCAACAATTTCTGCAAACTATTAAAAACTTACAATAAGTAAATGAAGAGAGACATTTGAGATTTAGACTTTATGGCCTTCAGAAAATGAATGCTAATACAAATACTCTTCTAGAAATCTTACAAAGATATTATAGCAATATTTAAAATGTCTCCATGTTTTTATTTATTTATATTTATTTATTTATTGCATTTGTTTACCGGGAAAGTACACTGGGCCTAAAAGAGCCCATTTTCAGTGGAGGACAGGGGAGAAAAATTCCAACAAGAACATAGATACAGAAAAAATATAAATATTAATTAGTGCAGAGGTAGAAGAAATAGTGTTACAGATAGTAAATACAATAAAAATATACAGAATATATACATAAAAGCAGGAATCTAGTGTGTTTGATTACAGTAATGTATACGGAAAATATACATTAAAGTAGACTTCAATGAATTCAATCACAGAGGTATAAACAGAGATATATTAATCAGTATTACTGTACCAGTATCAATAAGTGAAGATAAAAATAAAAAATAAATATGGAGAAAGTATTATCAGTCACTAGTAGCAAAAGACATAGGTGTTTAGTAATCATATAAGGAGAGTGAAGAGGTTAGGTTATAGAGCAGGAACATAGCCAGAAGAGCCGAGATGATTTTACAGTATTTGTTTGAAGGTGGCAGTGCTGCCTGTGGTTTCTTACAGAAGGTGGATGTGAGTTCCATAGTTTGGCGACAGTGAAGGAATAGAGGAGTTGACCAGCAGGTAAGGTGGGCTTATCTACTTCTAGCAGTAGATGATTTTCAGATCTTAGATGCCTGCTGGAATGGTATTTGGCAAGTAGAGGTGAGAGAGCAGGACAGTCTGTGGGTCTGTACATTATTTTGTGCACTGTAGTTAGTTGAGTGAATGAGAGGTGGATTTACCCCTCATTGTTGAGCTAGATGTTAAGAGCTATTACACACACACACACACACACACACACACACACACACACACACACACACACACACACACACACACACACACATTCCATTTGAAACTCGTGCATTTATTTCTAAATGTATACATAAATATATACACAGAGCTTTCTTGTCTTATCAATAAAAATAATAACAGAGGGTCTTAGCTTTCATTGTGACATGGTGGTGTGTAATTCTCCCTGCTGTGACTGAAGTTTCTGTCTCAGTCCTTACCTCTCAACTGCCAGTGATTTTTACTTCATATCTTTACCACTCTCTTTTAAAATGTAAAATGCTTGATTTTCTGGTAAACAAATGAGTATTATAGTCATTGAATAATGTCACACTTTAAGGATCCATACCTCTTATTGTGCGAAAATGCATGTGATCACAGAACCTATTATTCTAATAACTTCTTGAAAAAACAAGTTTGAATAATACTTTATCCTGAATTCGTCAATAAAGATTGGGCAGTATAACTGCAGCAAATGCATCTGTGAGCAACTCACAGGCACAGTCCCCAGTTACTCTGAAAAATAAATAACTTTTTAAATAAAATAAAGATGCACAGAACGCACCATGTACACATTTTCAAACTTTTAAAAGTTCGATCATATGGTGTCAACCATATGACGTTCGAACTTTTAAAAATTTGATTATGTAATATAGATGCGGTGCAAGTTGGCAGCAAGTTTCTTAATATGCTGATATAATGAACAAACATTGCTTAAACACAGAAATAAATAAATAAATAAATAAAAGGCCACAAAGAGTAGTTCAAAAACTGGAGCACTCGCTTCCATTACCCAAAAACTGGATGAGGATCTCCATTTCCAGATAATCCTGGAAAAAAAAAAACAGATTGGTGGCAACTGTACCCATATCACCACCAGTGGATAGAGTTAGGCCTCATCAATAAAACACCATAATGGCCACTGCCAGGATGACTGCTCCTCAGACTCTAATAGCCTTGAAGATAAAGAATCGGCTGTGAACAGCTCTGGCCTTGTGAGGAACAAATGGGCTAATCAATCTCAGTGAACTGATGATCAGCAGGTGCCAAAAACTAACAAAAAAAAGCCTTCCTCTGTCATGTGAAAAGTGTTGGTATATGACCACTGATAAACACTGTGATGTTAAAATTACTGGCTGATTGAAAATGTTAGAAGCAGGTTACTTCTGCAAGGAAAGATGTCTAGTATTTCAACAAGGTAGAGGGTTTGAAAATGACTGGTGGTAGAAAATTATAGGAACCTCAATGTTACTGTTCCAAACATATTATGATACTGATATGTCATTAATTAAGTTTACTGCTGTTAACAATGCTAGCTATTTTTTCAGAGCTAATGAGATCATAAATAGGTTTCAGTGCAGACACTCAGCTCAGTAAAAAGCACAAAAGAAACCCTAAACAGCTTATTGTTAATAATATGTATGAAATCCAATGATCTAGAGCAATCCAAATGGAATGTTTAAATACTAAGCTGTAAAATGTGAACTTTAATTCTTTAATGTATCTTAAAAAAAATGTTTAAAAAGCATGGAAAAATTAGGCATGTGCTTGACATGTATATCACCTTGTGTAGAATATCCTATTTTATGGTAGTAGGAAAAAAAGCCATACCTAAAGAAATCATATTTATGGACACAGGTGAATCTGACTTGGGCAGTAATGTAACTGTAGTGTTAAAAAGTGAAGACTAAGGGTGTTAATTATGAAGAGCTGTTTCAAACTACTAAA
Source organism: Protopterus annectens (assembly GCF_019279795.1). Lineage (NCBI taxonomy): Eukaryota > Metazoa > Chordata > Ceratodontiformes > Protopteridae > Protopterus > Protopterus annectens. The sequence goes on from NC_056749.1 coordinate 179,166,290, forward strand.
AAATCATAACTTTTAATTCATAAATTGGTCAAACGTATGAGGCAACATGGAATTTGTTGCTCTAAAGATGACCAAAGGATCAGGCAGAGATGCTTCAAACTATTGAAAATCTTAAAATTTATAAATTGGTCATATATAAGTGTCAAAATAAGCTTTGGTTCTCCCAAGATGACCAATACAAACATAATGAAGCTCACTTTTAATAAACGGCTTTATTGCTGCCTTAGTAAAGAACAAGGAAATGAGGTTTGTTAACAAATCAATTTGTCCAGGGATATCTTCATAAGGGGGTTAGATAAACATATTAGTGAGTTAAGAGGGTAGGGGGAAATGAAAGGCTTAAATAGGAAGGAGGGATGCCTGGGAGGAAATGAGGTAAGGGTGGGGAGGGGTTTAGGGGGTTTAGATGAGTGTAGCTGGGTAAGGAATCACATTTTGGAGTGAACTTGCTAAGGCAAGGATCATATCCCGAGACGACCTGTAGGTATTCCTGGAGGCAAGTAGGCCCCAGAGTGCTGGCTGGTAAATTGTAGGGGATGGGGGGGTTGTGTAGGTAATATATAGCTACATCTACTTTTTTTTCTGTCTTCTGCTGATGGTTCTGCCTTTGGAGATGGAGGATCCTAGGGATAGGCGATTGGGGAGCTGTATGTTTGATTAAGGTCTGTTTCATGTATGTATCTGAAGCAAAAAAAAAATGGTATCACATCTGCCACTTCCTAGGGTTGTAGGCCCAGTAAGGCACTTGAGTGTCTTTAACAGGGGACATTATCTTTTGTGGGTGTTTTGGGTTGTTTCATCGTGAGAAGCTCCACTTTTGTGCTCTCGACTGGGGTTTGGGATTCACTGGTGGTGGAGGGTGGACTAACATGGTCAGATGGCTTTTTGCGGGCTTTAGATGAGTGGTGCCTGGCTCAGAACATATACTGTTGGAATGGGTGCTGAATGTGCTGCATGAGATTCGTTTTATTGGAGGAAGGTATTTTATGTTCAAATTGTGGTAGATAACATATTTGGGACTAGGACAAGTGGTGTGGTGCAGTTTACCCTGTAATCCCGATATTTATATGAACTCCAATGGTTGGTAATTGCAATAGTTTGATGTAGTTTGTGTGTTCTGCAAACAAGTACTTTATTAAGTTCATGAAAGTGAAGAGTACCAGATTCATCTTCTGAGTTGGATATTTTGTTATTCACTGGATTTTTCCTTTTGGCTTCATCAGCATCATTATGCACTGATCACATACATGTGAAATTACTTAACATGGCACCTCTTTAGAAACTTATAATCTAGTGATGCATATGCTTACCGCACCTCGTTCTGTGGTTTACAGAGCCTCAAGTAGTGGGAAACTGTCTCCTGTTATGGTGTTCGGTTGTGCAATACAGGTAGCTGTAGTCACTTGTTGGACTCTGGCTGTACTAATTTTCCGAAGAGTACATGGCTTGAAGGGCTGTTGTACATTTTGTCTATGTAGCAGATGGATGCTGGGGAGCTGTCTGTTGGTGGAGCGAGCCTGTGCTTTCTGGCTGTGGAGCTTTTCTCATGGGGTCGGTTTTGCTTGGCATTTGAGCTGCCATTCCTTTACTTGTGGTGGTGGAGGGTTGTCCCCGTGCGGGTTCTGTGAGGTTGAGCAGTGTATTTTTCAGTGTTTGGCACTGCTCTGAGTTTCAGACCGGTGCGGTTTGTCCCTCCATTGCATTTGTTGGTAGTGCGGTTTGACTGAACAGCAGTGTCTGTCACTGTTTAGACTGGGAAGTGCTGTAAGTAATAGCTCGTTGCTGTACATGCATTAATGCAGTCGCATTGCTGCTGAATCATGGGTGTACATTGGTTAAATGTGGTTGTGAATGTATGGACCTTCAGTATGTCCACAATTTCATTGGGGTGGTACTAAATGGAAGGGCTACAAGGAGTTGAGCATAGAGGGTGGGCCTCTCGACACTCCAGCCATGCAGGCACCTGTCATGAATGTAAGTATCATAGCGTACAATGGGCAGTCTCTTCTTCACTGATGGACCTTAAAGACAACAGGAGAATGGGTTGTACTGACTGGGTCACTGGTTTAGGTTTCATTTTCCATTTTTTCAGTTGTGGTATGATTATGTCTAGCAGTACAATGCTCATAAAAGTTAAACATAGATTATAACAGTGAATTATTTACTTATGTATTTATTTCACTTGTCTCTATAGTCTCGGATTGCTAAAGAAATGCAGTTATGGTGGCTAGTTGACCTGACTGGCCGAAAATGGTGATTGGAGTTCAGTTTCATCTCCATCAGGGGCTACTAGGTAGCACAAGAGCTGCTTATGCAACTTGGTAAGTTTGAGACCAGTGCAAGGTTTGGTGTGACTGGCTTTCAATGATGGGCAAGCGCTATCCCGACTGTAGGTAAGTGTCCTGGGTAGGGGGGGTGGGGGGGTAAACTGATGGACTCTTATTCTGGTAATGTTCTGTTTACTAGTTGGGAGTAGATGGTTGTGGTGTTATTGCTTACTTTACATTTTGGTGGTGTCCAGCTGCTAGGGTTGAAACAGCAGTGTTTTTTACTGCTGTGCATCTCATTGGATTGACTGTGCTAATTCAAGGCAGTGAGGGTCCAAGGTATTCTGGTGGGTGTCAGGGTATCACTTCTTGGTCTGAAAAACTTTTCAAAGGTTGTCTAGATTTTACTTCATATTGGTGGTCCATGTCAGACAGTAGAGTTTCAGATATAACTGTACATGATGTTCTATCGGCTTTCCAAGTTTGCAGAAGTGGTACTTACAGCAGGAACTGTTTGTTAGGGGAGGGTTGCAACCAATCACAGTCCATGGCTGTTGCAATGTTTGACAGCTAGTTTTCACGGGTGGGAGGTACCTGTGAGTAGCGGTCACTCTCCGCACATGGGCTGTGAGGCAGTAACTACCACAGATGGGCTTTTCTTCTGAAGGATTCAATTAACTCTTAACCTTTCATCTCCAAAACGGAGATCATCAGGCATTGTAAGGGAATGTGGCATGAGGTGGAACATAAAATAATAATGGAGTATTAGCAAAATTAGATAAGGGGGTCACAGAGGGTCTAAAGTGTGCTGTTTGCTTGTACTCTGTGTGTATGTATGTACATGCATATAAAACTGTTACTGAGTTAATATGATCAACTCTGCTGTACCATGCATGTAACTAAAGGATTCAAGATGCGTACTGGTTGCAGTTATCGGACGTGGCTGCTGCCAGGAGGGGGCAGAATGGATGTATTTATTTTGTAATTTAGGTGGACCACTTCATGGCTTCTCTCCCATCATTTCTCTGAGAAGTTGACAGGAAGGCAAGATTAGCAGGAGACCACAGTAGGTTCTCTCTCTAACACTGCTCTTAAAGATGGCAATTGCTTGCATCAGACGTAGGAGGGATAGGCAGTTTTTGGGCAGTGGTGGGGTTACAGTTTTATAGGTATTGGAGGTCTGCTAATGTTATGGGTGTTCAGTTAAATTAGGTACCTCTCCTTTGACATGGATGTCATTACAGGCTCTATGATATGCTGTACTGGCAGAGGTAGGGAATGGTTTAAATTTTTGTTGCTTTGACTGTCTCTCCTTCCATTGCCAAGATAAAAAATGTTGCCTCTATATTATGGAACAAATAGATAAAAGAAGTAACCTTTACTAATGCATTTCAGAGGATTTACAGTTGTCTTCCTCTTTGCAGATGATGGTGCTGTGATGAAGGTCTCCGCTACTGCAGTGTTATGCAGTGAGCTCACAGACGGTGGAGGCAGGTTGTTGCAGTGGCCGTCCTAGTCGTGAGTGGTGTGCAATGATGTCACACAGGAGGAGTGCAAAGGGAGCAACAGAAGTGGATTTCAAAGGTAATGGATTCTGCGGGGTGGAAATTGCGCATAAGATGGTTACAGGTAATTTGATTTCATTGAAAGCTCATTAAGGCACATCAGAATTGGGGTAGTGTGGGGCCATACCTCTCAACTGTCACTGATTTTCAGGGACGTCCCTGATTTTGACTCAAATTTTAACTCTGTCCCTCTTAATTCCTCCTAAAACTAGTGACTTTTGGAGGAAAGGTGATGAATTACACTTAATGAATAATGACAATAATTAAGAGTTATAAAGTTCTTTTACTTCAGAAAATGTGTATTAATTCATATGCTCTGATTCGGTCAATGTTTCAAGCTAATAACACTAATATTTTAAAAGTGTCCCTGATTGTCCCTGATTCTGTTGAAATTTGTCCCCAGTTGGTTGAGAGGTCTGTGTGGGGCAAGGGGTCTTCAGGGAGGATTGACAGACTTAGAGGTTTTGTTGTGGGGATTGGTGTTGGGATATGGAGTTCAGGGGGGGTTACACTTTCTGTGGAATTTACGTTATGGCTATATTTAGTCATTCCAAAAGTGTTTTGAGAGTCAGCAAAGGCTAGGATGGTCATTACGTTCTATGCTTATAATGGTTAGCTGGAGTGATGGCAGAATTGCTTTTGTACTTTATTATATAGGGCTGCTGTTACGAAAGATGATGGTAGGCACTTGCCCTTGTATGGTTTCACATGGCATTAGGTTTAAGGTTTTGGTGTTGCCTAGGGCAAGTAATGTCCCAGGGCTCATTACGATGTTAACATTAGTAGTGAGAAGCTAGTTAATATACAGAAATTGTGCAAACATATGGTTATTATTTCCCTATTGGAAAGGGATCATTGGGTTAACTGTTGGTCAAGTGTCAGCTTTCGGTGCTTATATGACAGGGTGTTTGGGGTTGCTGATAGAGAGCCAGTTGGGTTTAGACACGATGGATACACTGAATGATTTTGGCTGAACAACACCTCCACTTGTGTATGGGTGGTTAGGTTGTTGAAATTCTGGTAGGGGAGAGGGGGAACAGCCTGGTCTGGCTGGTGGGCAGAGGAGAGGGACAGGCTTGCTCTCTTCTGTCCCCCCTCTGGTGTTGGGGGCTCATTTCATTGAGTTGGGAAAGAAAGTGAGCAGTTGGAGGCTGCTTGATAAATAGGCAAGCGGAGGTAAGGAAGCTGCTTGTTGGTTTGGATGTTTAATTCAATAAGTGGTAAATATAAGCAAGCGGAGGTAAGGACGCTGCTTGTTGGTTTGGATGTTTAATTCAATAAGTGGTAAATATAAGCAAGTGGAGGTAAGGTCACTGCTTATTTGGTTGTATGTGCAATTCAATAAATGGTATATGAAGTGAGTTGTTGGATGCTGCTTCATAAGTAAAGTGAGTGGAGGTATGGACACTGCTTACTGGGTCAGGATGAGTGAGGTCAGGGTGTCCTGATTAACATTACATGGTTGTTTATGCTGTAAATATAATCAATTATATTATATTTAGTTGTAATTAATAAATATTGGTCGTCAAAGCTATGTTATGGAAGTTTCATAAAGGTCATCAAACATCATTCGGTGTGATGCCTTTATTGAAGGGGACCGGGACGGATGAGATTTGGTAACAAACCAATTTGTCCAGGGACATCTTCAGAAGGGGGTTAGATAAATATATTAGTGAGTTAAGAGGGTGGGGGGAGATGAAAGGGTTAAACAGGAAGGAGGGATGATTGGGAGGAAATGAGGTAAGGGTGGGGAGGGGTTTAAGGGATTTAGGCAAGTGTAGCTGGGTAAGGAATCACATTTTGGTGTAAACTTGCTACCCACTCTTCCTCCCCCTTTTTGATGGATTGGTGGGGAATGTGGTTATTTTCAGTCCAGGTTGGGTGGAGAAGAGGGACAGGCTTGCCCTCTTCTGTTCCCCCTCTGGTGCTGGAGGCTCATTTCAATGAGTTGGGAAAGAAAGTGAGCAGTTGGAGGCTGCTTGATAAATAGGCAAGCGGAGGTAAGGACACTGTTTGTTGGTTTGGATGTTTAATTCAATAAGTGGTAAATGTAAGCGAGCGGAGGTAAGGACGCTGCTTGTTGGTTTGGATGTTTCATTCAATAAGTGGTAAATGTAAGCGAGCGGAGGTAAGGACGCTGCTTATTTGGTTGGAAGTGTAATTCTATAAATGATATATGAAGTGAGTTGTTAGACGCTGTTTTATAAGTACAGTGAGTGGAGGTATGGACACTGCTTACTGGGTCAGAATGAGTAAGGTCACACTGTCCTGACTTATTTGGTCATATGTGTAATTTGATAAATGGTATATGAAGTGAGTGGTGGGACGCTGCTTCATAAATAAAGTGAGTGAAGGTCTGGACGTTGCTTACTGGGTCAGGATGAGTGAAGCCAGGGTGTCCTGATTAACATTACATGGTTGTTTATGATGTAATTATAATCATTTATATTATGTTTAGCTGTAATTAATAAATATTGGTTATCAAAGCTATGTTATGGAAGTTTAATAAAGGTCGTCAAATGTCATTCGGTGTGATGTGTTTATTGAAGGGGACTGGGACAAAACATATTTACAGTTATATAAAGTTTTTATAATCCATTTCATCTTAGATTTTAATTTTTTCTAATAAATACTTTGACTATAAACTATAGCAGGTTTCCTTTAATTTGGAATGCTGCAATACTGTTCTCAAGGTAAATCCACATCATCTGTTCAAAAATACTACATAACAAGCTATAACTTACACCCATTATTCTTTTCCCCCCACAGGCATAAACAAAAAATGGATTATACCAATATCTTTACTTTGTCATGACTTGCATGTTAATCATCCATTTCATTCTTCTTCATTTCTCCCTTACATATACACCCTTTAATGTCTCCATTTAAATATCTGTCACCTTTAGTAAACTGTCTAAATGCCACCTAGTCATTTACGTTTCATTACTAGTTTCTTCAGATGCTCTCAGCTAGTTAAATAAGCAGATTTTACCCACTGTATTGCCGGACTATACATGCCAAACTATACAGTCATGACCTCCCTGAGACATCCTCCCACTTAACATACGTTTATATGTTCCAAATAAGCTTATGGTCGAGCAGAGCAATGAGAAGCCAAACCATATCACCTGGTATTGGAGAAGATTAATACTGTTTATCATTAAGTAGATACTCCCCAAATATCCCAGTTGAAAATCTGTAGTCATCCAGAGTCATTTTAAAGGTTGCTAGGAAAGTTCTTTGTTTGATTTGTAAGGGGAGATTTTTCCAAAATCGAGGGTATATGTTGGGTTATGTACCTTTCACAACAGCTGGCACTGTTAATTTGGCAGTACAGGTTGAGGTCTCTGGATCAGATGTTTACTTTCCTACTGACTTTACTAAAAGTTGAAAGAGTTCAAAGAAGATAGTCTTGCTCAGAGCAGAAGACTGTTCAGAATAGGTAGTTATTTTAGTATATTAGTATAAGTAAAGACACTAAGCCTTAAGATCATTTTGTTGAGGAAACACTGAGGTCTCTTGAGATGATTTAGGTGTAAATTGAGACACATGACTAATGCTGGATTACAGTTAGTCATGTGTCTAAAGAACGAATAATAAAGTGGAGCTATAAACTCACTGAGGAGATGCCTTGAAACCTAGGTTTTATAAGGCAGAAGGATTTTTAACCACAAATGAGATGAGATGAGATGCTCAAGGAAGAGTTTTTATCAACACTGGTACAGAAGTACCTGATGACAATCTTAGATTTAAGTGGAATCTCTATGGCACACATTGGGGATGCTAGATTACTAAAGGAAACTATGCTTCATTTCTTGGCATGCATTGTGGCTAATTCTATCAGTGAGTCTCTAAGGAATTGTTCGGCCTAGATCTTGCTGGACAATTTGAGTACCACAACAGGATTTAATAACAACCCCAAATGTACAATCTGCAATCTCGACTAGCCATCGTCCTTTGATATCAGGTTTAATTGCCAGAAAAGTATATACCAAACCGGAGGGAGTCCATGGCAGAGTCGTGGGGGACACCACTGTTGTCATTTTCTGTCTAAAGCAAATATCCCTGATTTTAACAATATGGGTTCTATCATATAACCAGTTAGCTATCCAATGAACTATGTATGGGTTAATGTTGAGTTGGTATTAGGAGAGTTTATCTATAATCCTAGCATGTGAGATAGGGCTGAAGAACTTGGAAGGTCCAGTTAGGCAGTGTGGACTGTATGCCCCCATCCATGGCTTCAGTAACGTTTTTGAAGTCAGCTTGTTTGAGCAGGTATGAGTTGCCTTTTACAAAGCCAAACTGACATGAATCCACGGATATACAGTCACCTGAATCCTTGTTTACTTATTCAGATAAATTATATTCCATATTCCTGCAAACAATACTTGTAAGACTAATAGGCCTGCAACTCCCAGATTTAGTACAGGGATCTTCCTTACGATAGTGCACCACAAAAGCTGTTGCTCACACTTCAAGGGCGTGACCAGTGCAGAGACTCAGGCTGAAGAGTTAATGAAGGGGATTTGCCAGGTGGGATGCAACACTTCTTAGCAGACAAGCACAGCGAGAGTGTTAGGACCCATGAAATTGGTATTTTTGATTTTGGAAAGTGTCCAAAGGACTCATTCCAGAATGATTTTTGGAGGCAAATGTGAAATGGGTGAATGAAAAGACAGAAGAGAAGGTAGGTAGGATGAAGATGGGCGAGAATTTCTCAGCAATAATATTAATAATATCTTTGGGGAATAGAGAAGGCGAGTGCAGTGGAGACAGCTTCAGTACAGAAGTGTTGGTGAATGCTACGTTTCCTAATAAGGCTGAAGAAGGCCTTACAGTTACCTTTTAAAATGACAGAAACTCTGAATTCATAGTAGGCCTTACACTTCTTAATTGTAAGCTCGACAGGGATTACTTACCAATTTTATATCCCTTTTATGATGATGAAATGGTTATCTTTTATAAATGGCCATGAACTTTAACATTTTATTATAGAGTTTGCTGACATGGGAGTTCCACATTATATGGGTTTAGGTTTAAATCTTCTAACACATTTGCATTAGATGGATAAAGTATTTGCTGAGGAGTTATACCATTTGTGGTTATCTGTAAGAAGAGTAAACTCTTCTTGCCCAGGATTCACAGTATATCCTTCATACCACAGGCCATCCCATAGGACATCTACTGGTACCATTTTGATTCCACGCATAAAATAAAAAAAAATCATTTGATCTCACCTCCATCCATTCAGATGTCCCTGCACACATTCCCAATGATCATTTAACTAATATCAGTTTAATTCTGTGTTCAGTATTCATGCTATCTTCCATCTTCTGTCCACCCTTACACCATTTCTTGCATACTCTTTACTTTATGTCCCAACTAGTTATATGAACCTCCTCAACCACTGTCCTCTCTTCCATTCCCAACAGAATCCAAACAGGAGTGAAGATGATATCAGCTTGTTATATTTAGATTTTCCATAAACATACTTAGCACCATTCCTAGTCCATAAAGCACAATAAGAATTATTAAAATTCCATCACATTTTTCATCCCTTATGTAGTGAAAACCATCTGTATCTAGCATTCATTTCTGAACCACTACTACCCTTCAGGTGAAGCGTTACACCTGGTCATTCAATTCATCGGTACTTTCCTCCTTCCCTCATTCCAGCACTCATACTCTGCCCCTCAATACTGTGTAATTCTTTAGCTATTTCTGATCAGAATTTACTTTCATCCTGCTCTTGTTTTTTATATCACTGGTCATAAAGTCCTCATTTATCTTGCATCTTCACTTTTTATTAATCTCCCCAATTTACCCAACCAGCTTGCACCAAGAGTTGCTCTAACAAACAGAGCTTTCTTCTCAGTAAAGCTCAAACCTTTCCTCCCACAGATCATCTGTTTCTCCCAATATAAGTTTCTTAAATGAATCGCATATTTTTCCTTTTCTGCATCCGTAACTACATTAGTCTGACAGGTCATTTATTTTGTCAATATCATCAAGATTTTCATACACCATTCCTTTTGTATTCAACAATACTTTAACACATCAAAGTTTGACGGTTTAAATTTCAGTCCTTATGTCTACATTTCCTCAATGCATCAACAAATGTGAATGTTTTTTTTAAGATCACCTCTGTATAGCACCTTTTCCACAAACAGTATTCTATCAGGTCAGTTTTACTCCTAAAGACCAAAACTTCCAAAGCACTTTTCTATCAAAACACATCAAAAACACAGTTGATTTTGGCCAGGCTTTCCATATCTGACCTCCCTTTCAGTAGCAAATTCTGACTGGATGCAACACGCAAGGGATATTTAGCAAAAACAAGCCCACTTCACACTTTTGACTCTCACATTGCCCAACAAATAATTTTTTCTCACCTTCCAAAATGCTGTTTAATCTTAAAGCATATGTTTGTGCCTTATCGTCCAATCCATTGATATCAGACTTACTTGAATCAACTATTTTAATTGTTCCTATTGCATTTTCTGAATCTCTGCCATCTGTTGCCTGATTGGCAGAATTGGAACCGGTTGTTCATATGGGCATTCAATTTCATGTAAACGTCAAACATTCCCATTAAATTCCATAGCCTGATTCATGTTGTTCTAAGGCTGTTGGTCACTTTGCTCACATTCAACTATAACATCTTTTGATCTTTCAGGTGCTAAATACTAAACATCTCTTGGCATTAAATCCCAAGCTAGCTCTCTTCAGAATATTCCGCTTCCACAACACAACCCACATCTTTCATTGCTAATGTTTCAGCAACACTTCTACCCTTCTCTTCACTCAAACAGGTATTGATTGCACCATGTCCATGCCCCCAATGAAGTTAGTTTAAACCTCATACTTTTTCAGATATAAATTTTGACTGGTCTTCCATCCACTTTTTTCAGCTAATTGTCATTGGTGTGCATGCTTGCCATCCAATTTTAGCAAAATGTTTCATAACTCATCCATCCATCCACCAATCCATTGATAACGCCCTTTTTTTTCAATATTTGCTCATGGGGTCAGGGTGCCACATCAACAACGATCATCATCTTCAGCCAGTGTTCATACTGCCAGGTGGGTAGCCCTACCACAGTAAAATGATCTAATGTCTTTCATGCTTCTGTTAAAGTATTATGAATTTATGATCCAGCTGTTGAAGTACTATAACAGGGTAGAAGCTTACCAATCTTAAATTTTGCTTACCAATGCTAGCAACCTTACTCTTCTTTTTTTTCTTTTTAACTTACTGCATGTCTATCCTATATTAGACATTTACCTTTCATCTCATTACAGATATGGCTTCATGCTTGACTTTTTCAGTTAATGCATTTGTAATGTGATACTTGTTAAATTTGCTCCCAAGCATAGATCATCTCCAAAGCAGCTACAAAGTATGCAGTATAGCAAGTTTATGACTCCCATGTCTCACTATAATTGCAGATTTAAATATAATATAACTGCTTTTGCAAGAGCCCTATATCTGAACTGGAATATGGTCAGAGGTGGATGGCAGTCTTTACTCACAGATTTTCATTAGATGGATATCCCCTGGTTGCAGTCTTGTGCTATGGCAGTATTGGGTGGTCTCCCTAAAAAATAGAGAATATTGCACTGTTTTGCTCTTTTTTGTACCCAGAAACAGGCAAATAAAGAGACCGCATTGCAGGCAGATCAACCATGTGTCAGCACAAGTTTCAGGGGCTGCAGGATAAGAGGAACAGACCTCATTTGTTTGTTTCTTTATTTATGAATATGCTTACTTACTGACTGCAGATTGGTGACTTATTTATGAATCCGCCTACTTGCTTACTTACTGACTGCAGATTGGTGACTATGAGGTAGGATAATCTCAAAAGACCCATTTCAGCCAATGAACAGAAGGTTCATAGCCATACAATGACAAAGCAGAATGACTTACAAGGAGATCTTTCAAGGTTATAACAATAAATGTGCTACATAATAAATATACAATAACACATGCTACCATAGTAAAGTAATAATTACATTTCAGCAAAAGCTAAATAGTTGAATCCAGTATGGTATAGTCAGATGGACTTTAGATTTTAAGCAAAGATTAGCAATTACTTATCACAAAGCAGTCATTATTTTATTTATACTGTTTAATACATCATTGGAAAATGCCAACTTTTAGTGTAACTTCAGAAGAGTTTAACTAATAGGATGTTAATTGCATTTTGCATGCTAGTTATCTTAAGTTTATTAGTTGGTGCATTCTTACAGCAATGACCTTTTGGAGGCACACTGTTTAGCTGTGTGAGGTACTTGGCATAACAACAGATACATGAATAACAGATTATTGCTATTGCATAGATTCCCATTTGTGTTTTGTTTATGTAATCACTCAGAGTTTCAGCAAAACCTGAGTCATCACACTCATTCCATCAATTGAGGTTAAAATAAGGAGCATGGCTTACTTGGCCCTGTGGAGCAGAGGGTTAAAGTCCGTATAGTGCTCCAGACAACCAGTGCTTGACTTGCAATACAGGCACATGAAGGAAATGGCAGGTAAGGAAGGGAGCGAGTAGCCAGCTCTGGCACAGCCATTCTGGGGGAAGGCAGGCAGCTTTAACTTGCTGAAATAAAAGCATTATGTGCCCAGGAATACACACACTACAATTAGTATACCGCTTAGTCAGGAGCACGTGCATTTGCAGATGTTCACATGTTCATCTCCTGATGGTAACATCTGTGGTGGAGATTAGTGCACACTCCCCAGTAGCAGTATTGTGATCCTCAATCTCCTCACTAGCACTGGTCTTGAGTTGGATTGAGCCAGGGAAGGCTAAGGCTGGTCCAGTAAACCCGGTGAATGAGGCGAAGAGATGGTGGCAGTTGATGGCACTGCAGGGAGGTACAGATCAGAAAAAAAAACAATGAACTTGGCTGGAGTTGGTGGCGACAACCCATATCTGCTATGCAGGGGGGGGGGGGTTGTACCCTTCATCCTCTTAACTACTTTTACCTAATTTGTGGTCTCAGAATCTTGAGCCAAGTTAAAAAAAAAAAACTACCAAAATTAATTCTGTTTGATGGTTTGATAGAATTGGTGCAATGATTCAGAATTTAGGAAAACCTGCAGTGATCTCATAAACAAAAAAAAAAGTGAGAACTTACTTATGCATTAGCAATATAGAAGTCCTAAGGGTCATTGTTGAAAGAATCACATATATGAACTGGAAGCAAACTGAGCACTGTACCTTAACAGGTTACATAAATAGGCAGTTAGTTTAACACATCCTCTTCAGAACAGCTGAAGAGGAATGTACCCCGCCCCATAGACAGAGAATTTAGTTTACAATGCTTTAAAAAACAACCACGTAACAGCATTAAAACTATTTGAACGGGCAAATTCCTACTTTTTCCTGAATATTTTTTCTCAATTTAACTTCATTTCAAAGTTCAAAATACAACTGTTAATGGATGTCCAAAAGTTCTACAAGCATGTACAGAAGATTTCCCGTCAGCTGTTAAGATAAAACCAGATGAGAAATTCAGTCAAGAACTAACTTACTGCAGAAACATACAAAGGGGCAGATTTATTCAGCTAATAAATAAGCATGCCTCAAAGAGGTACATGAAAATAAAAAAAATATATTAAATTTAAGAAAACTAAACTAAATAGTGGAGTATCAGTCTACTGCTCTGAAAGAAAACCCCTTCAAATCTGAAATAAATGTCTTATTAATTGGCTGTGCTGACCTCTTCAAATTGATTTGATTTATGGTTTTAAAATGTGTCTATAATTATAACATATTTTTATCTAATCTACAGAGTCTCCCAGGAACTGAGCAGTCAAACTACATTAAAAGAAAGTAAAAAAAATACGTATACATTCCTGTAGAAGGCTGGAGTGGTAGCTGCTAATTTGATGGAGTGGATTCTATCCTCATCAGTCAAGACCTTTGATACTTATGACAGAAAACAATAAAAGTTGGTAGCCAGTTTGTAAGGATCTGTTTGGTTACTCAACATCACTTTCGTAAAATATACAAGTGGTCACCCTGTCTGATGAGTTTGGGCATTTCTACATAATACCTGAGAGTTATATGTGGTGGTGCTGCGGTAGCGTTGTTGCCTCACAGTAAGACGCTGTCCGGTTTGATTCTCAGCTACAGCGTCTTCTGCGTGGAGACATGCATGAATGGGTGTACCTTCGTTGAAGTTTGTGCGTCAGGGCTGGTAACTCAGCACGTAAAAATCAACTACCAATCATTAGCGGACCGGAGTTCCGCTGTGGTGACCCCTAACCGGGAAAAGCCGAAAGACACAACAACAACCTGAGAGTTACATGGACAGCTACCCAGAGCAGAAGTTGTTCGCTATTTTCTTTACTGGGAAGAAAAGAGGAAACTAGAAGAATGGATGCAAATTAAATGTCAATTCCACTTTAGCCTTGAAAGAAGAGAAAAGGAAAAATCTCTTTCCTGTCTGCTAAGCTTGCACAGTGAAAGGGTTAAAAAATTATGGCTATGATACTCTGTGTGTTAATAAGGACTTACTAGTTAGAAAGAAGCAACTTTTATTGCTGCCGCTATCTTTTGTGTGTTCGTGGATACTTTATATAGTATGGCACTGCTGCTGTTGTTTGTCTACTTGGGACACATTCTGGAAGGGTTGTTCCTGCTGTGTTGTTTTAGTTCTGAATTGATGCATGTAGCATCTATCTGGAATTCTCTTTAGTGTTTCCATTTTACTCATGTTGCTGCAGAATGTTATGAAATAAGAGTCCAGAAATGGTTACAGTTGTCCAAAGAAACATTTAATAGCTTTGACTTAATATACTCTGTGGAAGCTTGGGTCCTATACCATCCATGCATGATGCTTTTTTAACAATAACCGGACACGGACACCCTGAAACGGATATAACATTATTTCCACTGTTTACTAGATGACAGCCTGTTATGTCTGTTTAAATAAGCTTTGCATTTTCTGTTGTCAAAAACAGAACAGCAATGTGTTTTTGTAAGTTCCTGTGTTTAATACACCTGATTGATGCTATGCAATGTGGTCTGACAGATATTGGCATTATCTGATGTAGGACTGAGGTATAAATTCTTTTTTCCCTAAAACCTACTGCAGAAAACTTGCAGTCATCATCCACTGTTAGGATTCTCAAAACTGTTCTTATTCTTGACCCTTTTTGTGTTTGCAATTCTGTGGTTATTTGGTCCTTCACTGGACTCTTCCACAGAAAGTAATCTCCTTCAAAGACTCTTTAAAACATCAGCAGATGACCCGAAGATTCATGGGGGAGCCTCATCAAAGATGTCTTGGATGGAGATAGTCGATGGTGGTGTTGCTACAGTCTTTGGCTGTTCAGTTTTTTAGGAGATGGACATCATTCTTTTAGGATAAAAAAACCTTCTTGAAAGACATTTTAAAATTTTTATTTTAAAAGATTAATAGCATTTTGCAAATAGTACTGCGGTGGTGGTGCTGCGGTAGCATTGTCGCCTCACAGTTAGACGTTGCCCATTCGATTCTCAGTTAGAGCGTCTTCTGTGTGGCGACATGCGTGAATGGGCGTTCCTTCGTTGAAAGTTGTGCGTTAGGCCCGGCAAGCCAGTACGTAAAAATCTACTGCCAATCATTAGCGGACGGAGTTCAGCCGTGGTGACCCCTAACCGGGAAAAGCCAAAAGACACAAACAAACAAATAGAATTCTGCAAATGATGCTTCTTTGTGGGGAGGGGTCAGATCAGATTCATCATCATTATTATCTGTATCACATCCCAAGAGGAAGAAATTTGGTACAAGACACACAATTTGTGGTCATCTCCACAACTAGAACAACACAATAAAGCTTCTATCTTTCTTTGATTTATAATGCTTTGTTCTGATGTAGAAGATTTAGATTTAGTCCTCATATGGGATGTATCCTTTTGTACAATGTCAAAATACAGCTGTGTACATAATATGGATTCAATAAATTCAGGAGCCTTGGATGTTGGGTAACTCA
Source organism: Protopterus annectens (assembly GCF_019279795.1). Lineage (NCBI taxonomy): Eukaryota > Metazoa > Chordata > Ceratodontiformes > Protopteridae > Protopterus > Protopterus annectens. The sequence goes on from NC_056749.1 coordinate 179,182,114, forward strand.
AGTCTCACGCCAAGATACCCAATCTTCAAGCAAACAAACATCTAATACGTGCTCCCTATAAACTTCAAGTGTTTATATAGAGACCCCCTGCTCAGCTAACATGCAAAAACCAGATGTTCTCAACAGAGTAGTAACATACAAGGAGCAGAATGAATCACAAATGGTGCCTGGATCTACAACAAGTTGAAAATCTGGTGACTGACACTTGGGGATAGAGATTTTCTTATAGTAATTTTAAAAGTTTCCAAAGGTGAATTCATCAAAATTTTCTTATATTTAATTGAAATGGCATGCCCAATCACGGTTTCTTCTCCAAACAATGCTGCAGGAAAAACATGGTCGTAAAGACTTAAAGAAAACATAGTAGGCTTTAGCTTTTGCAGTAAGTGGACAAATATTAACTCCAGCATCCAAAGGAGGAGTGGTCAGACTTGAATGTGAAGACCCACTGTTATCAAGGGCCCCATTAAGTCTAATTTCTAAGCTTTACAAGGAGACCTTATATATTTGTACATTTATATTTGATTTTTAGAAAACTGGAAGCATTACAACTAGTAAAGGTTATATTACTGTTTATGTTGTAAAAGCTGTTAAACATTACAATCATCTTGCTAGCATTTCCTTATTTAAAGCAGTACAGTTAATAAAATTGTTTATATAGTACTCTTCTCCAGCATAAACAAATTTGATTAATGAGTAGGTTACTATTTTTAAGAGAAATTTGACAGATGCAAGGACTGTTGTTATTGAATTAATCAGAGGATACAATTTATCGGGTCATGTAAATTCAAAGCTTTAGCCCTTTACATTTAGAATAAAAGACAAAACTAAGAAAATATTTTGCAGCACTGAAACAGTATGCCATTAGCAACCAATGAAATGGTGAGGCTAAGTAGAGTGACGCTTTCTTTTTCAAGAGATAAAAAGTACCAAAACAGATGTGTGGTGTTCTTTCATTAACAGGCTGCTTCTAATGTCCATCATGCGAGACTGCAACTAACTGCACTAGGGAAAACTAAGTGCTGAAAATATCTAGTCGGAGACTAAAATTCATTCTTGCCATACTTTTCAAGTATATGATTTGGCTTGCGGTGACCCTTATGATGCATGTTCTTCAGTTCTTTACTAAAATTAAAGCAAACTAAGATGTGAATTCTATAGACAGAAACTGCACTTGGCTTTAATTTCAGTCTTGAATCCAAGAGCACCTAAAATACAAACTTCCAGCAATCATTAGAATTACACTAAAATGTATGTCTGACTGCGGAAGGACTGAAGCAACAAACCAACCACTTTCCAGACTTGTAATCATATTAGAGAATTGTCAAATTGTTGCACATTGTGGATATAATCAAAGACACACAGAAAACTTGACTAAGAGAAGAAAACTTTAAACTATGACTTTTTCACTCTCTTCATTTGTCAGCATATTATCCATTTTTGTTTGCATAACAGAAAAAAAAATAATTTAAAAAGTATGGGAATTCAGCAGTGCAGCATTGTTTTCGTATTTACCTTCTCCTTCTTCAGGAGAGTACAGCAAATCTTTGCATCTTGTACAGCCTACGATTCTGTTCAAAGTGTGATGAAAATGTCATAGTCCTCAAAATAGTCTCTGCGACTGCCATAAGATACAGCATTTCACCTGTTCTGCTTATTTCCCACGCTCAATGTAATACCCAATATTCATATTCCCACACATTCATTCTTGTGTGTGTTTTTAGTAGGCTGTCTACTACCCCATTGTTTGTTTAGACCCTACTCTTTTACCTTTCTGGGGTAAAGTTAAAGCTAAACCCAAAAGCATTTGTTGTTTCTACACATTTTAGAGCAACTAAGAAATGATAATATTTTATAATAAACTTTGTTTCAGTATTATTATAAGAAAAGTAAATAAATACAAATAAAAGCACTTAATTTAAAATGTGACTTTGAAATGTCTTTCTCATTGGTTAAGGTCACCAAAAACATCAAACAAGACTACAGAGTCTAAACTACACAATCTGCTTGCAAGACTGTACAATATGTTTCTGTAAATAAAAGCTGAGATTGTTTGTTTACAAATGACTCCGTTTTTTCCACTCAGTTATGAACCTACTGCCATTGTAATGTAACTTCCTCTGGGAGTACAGCTTAGAATAAAACTGCCACAATCACAGAAAATATTTCCATGGTAAATAATTCTTAATAAAAAAAAAAAGTAAGAATGTACATACACCTTCCTCCTTCAATTCACAAAACTCCAACAAAAATTTCAAAAGCCTCCACTGTACACAGCAACAGTTTTGTTTTTGCCTCCCCTTCCTACTACTTTCTGGCTACCAGCCCAAGCTGTTGTATATTCACAGCGACTAGCAGTAAACTAATGGAGCTGTGGGAGATTGAGTCATAATATTCTCAGTGGGAAAAAAAAGAACAAATATGGGTTGTGTAGCATCAAGAGGGAGTTCAACATCCTTGTTATTTTGAGAAAACAAAACAGAATTCTTCAGTTGTACTTATAAATAATGTGTGTATCTGTAATCGGAGAACAATGAACAAAGTTAAACTTTCCTAATGTAGTGTCATTGTTAATAAGTGACTCTCTTTTATTTATCACTGAGAGGCTTTCTGCACTTTTTTTTAGCCAAAATAAAATATGGAAGAACTGATAGTTAATCATATCAAAGACAGGCAAGATAAAGGGATAGTAAAATATACTTGTGATGTTATTACTGCAGTGTACTGACAGACTATGCAATGGGTTTGGTTAACCTTTTACTTTAGATAGATTGGTTGCAAAACATAGTCACCTACAGACTCAAATGCAATAATATGCACAAAACTAAACTACGTATAGTCTATCTCATCTGTTAAAGTGATTCACCAAGTGATTAATTTACTTGTACACTAATTTCATTCTAGTACACCGAGTTACTATTAACCAGGAAATGGTCTACATACAATCAGAAACCATGTTCAGAGAGACAAAGCAAAGAACATGGAAATAACTTCAGACACAGGTTAATAGCCACAGACAGGAATTAAGTTTTAGCAAGCTAAACAATTAAAGGGAATGCCACATTGCATAATTCACAGTCTAACAGCAGATCAGTATTTAGCCATCAGGAAAACTACAAGATGCAGAAGCAATTAGGGTACATCAATCTGAATACTAGCAGAAATACTTCTACTGTACAGCACAAAAACTTTAAGGCCAGCCTTGAACCCTTTTATCAGAATTTAACTGACATTTTTAAATGAGTTCCTGTGATAACAAGCAAGGTTCTTTTCTCAGACCGAATATGAAGAACCCTGGATATCACGCAGCTATAGTAAGTCAATCATTCATTTTCCATTACCAGAGTTAGCTTGCTGAGGGTCACAGTAGAAGTAGGTACAGAGTCTGTTCTGGCAAACATCAAGTGAATGTATAGAACCAAGCCTGGATGGGATGCAAGTCCATCACAGGTCTCTCGCTGTCTCTTGTCACTCACATGCATGCAAACATGCGCGCGTGCGCACACACACACACACACACACACACACACACACACACAGAACCTACACTACTTTGACCCCCACCCCCCAGACCATGTATGCTGAGCATACAGTTTGTGATTCCATTTTTAAGGATTCCATGTTTGTAGTCTGCAGTATACTTCCTTGTATTATCATGTCTGTTTCAGTCTTATGCTTCTAATGTTTATGTATGTCCCTTTTCATTATGACATTGCACAGTTTAGTGATATTACTGAAAAGAATAAAGTCATGCTCAGGAGTTGCTTTTAAACACACAGACATTCAGACATTCAGGTATACTGTTTCCTAAATGGATGACCTCAGTGAAGCAGTTAACGCTAGCACCGTGGCAATCATTCTTCTAGAGGAAGTACAACTCTATGTCTAGCTGATAGTATACTCTGCCAGGGCAGCTTTTTGGCTTTTTGCCAGGCTCTTATGACTCCACTCTATAGTAATTATCAGTTCTCTCCAACGTCTGTACAAGCATAATGCTCAAAACAAAGGGAAAAACAACAATAAAACTATAACAGCAGCAACAACAGTTTGATCATGAAATGATTTTTAGCACTGAGCACATAAAACATTCCATATATTCCCAGGATAAATCCTTCACATGCTAACTACTCCTTAATGCTTTGCCGCAGTCATTGATTCTGCACATTTGATTGCTGATAATAGAAAGAGATTAGGCTGCTGCCAGCAAAGATATCAAAGAACAATTACTACCACTAAATAAATAAAAATAAAAAACAAGGACTTTCATGCTATTCTATCTGTTTTAGAAACCAGACTCTTACATCCTTGTTACCCTAAACCGCAAATGTAACTTATTTACAGGTGTCTGCTCAGATGTTTGGATAACAAGTAGGAATTCTTGTAGCTTAACACCTGTTAGCTATCCTACTCCATAAATGTAATTAACCCAAAATAGATAATTACTGGATTTCATTTAGCATCTTGGGTACTGCAGAAGCTAGCACAAGAGATAAAAGAATAACAGGTCATTGTTGACTCATCTGCCCTGGGGAAATCTTGGAAATGTGTTTCCCATTATTGCTTCCTGGGTACAGACTGGAGATGGGGGATAGGATCAGTCCTGTGAGTGAGTGTCATCCCCACATTCCCACTCCACGTGCACTGGACATGCACCCACTGAGTAATCACTAAGGCAACTGCAGAGGAGGACAGGATAATAGGGAAAACTTCTCTGTCGGCTTCCTGCACAGTACCCATGCCAGGATCAACTTTCCCACGTAAAGGATCAAACTGTAAAACTGCAGCAACTAGGCAGATGGTAAGTAGGCACAAGAATGGAGCAAATCTGGAAACAAATCCTGCACAAAAGATAAAGAAATGAATTGAAAGGATGTAAACATTACATACTTGAAATCCACAGATTGCGAAGCTTACTCATTTCCAAATTATTCTTATTCTGCAGGAAAACAATTTCCTAACATCAGAATATTTTATGCTACTGAGATAAAAATACTGGCTCCCCAATTTGAATGTCCGTATTCAAAATGCCAAGTGTTAAGACATTGAAAGATAAGATTGTAAATGCAGAAAAAGAGTGAATATTGATATTGCTCTTCTCCAACAAACTTATTTTTTTTAGGTTTGAACTCACCCCCCCCCCGCACCCCATGGTGTGTGTGTGTGTGTGGGGGGGGGGGTAACCCTCCCCCACCCTCCATACTTACATATATATATATATATATATATCAACTTGGAGATCATAATTCCTCAAAGAAAAAGGAATATTTCAAAGAATGGCCATTTTGGACCTATATTAAGTCAATTTCTTCTGTCATTCAGTCTTCATGTTTCAGGACTCACTCTAGCAGGTCATGACATTTCAACCAGTTACAAGTCATTAAATATTTCATTTTAAACAAGTCTGCTTATATTTCAACACTGGTTTCAAACTAACATTAGTGTTAATACCAGGACCCCTACTGGCACAAAAAGTGATAATCCATTTGTATTCACATAATTCCAATTTATTGTTAATGTCACCCCATCTTAAATTATTATTCATTACCTCAATTGCTCTAAATAAAAAAGAATGATCATTACCATAATCGGAATAGTGCTAAGCAAGATCATTAGTCTGAATAGACCTGCATATATCAGATCTGTGCTCTGTGATGCATTCTTTTATCTTCCAGCACGATTTACCTGCATAGAAAGCACTACATTTTCTACATGTTGAAAGATAATATTATGAGTGTTACATGTTGCAAAACAGTTGAATACATATTCCTTACCTGTGCTTGGATGTTTAAATTTATCATCAGTACATATAAACTCACAACAGCAATAGCTGTGGCAATGATAAGTACCATACTTATTCATAGCTTTCTGTGGGACCTGTTTTATATCTTTATAACATAAACGATTTTTAAGGCTACAACAGTTTTTATAAGCAAAACATGGATTATTACTGATCAGTGATCGGAGTTCTGGTAAAGCCCTCAAGATCCCCCAATTATTGGTAATAATATCCTTGAGACACTTTGTAAATTATAAGTGGTAATATAGTGTATTCTGTTCAACCGATTATCAACTGAAGGAACTGTAAAAAAATTAAAGAACTGTAAATAAATAACAGACATATTATTGTTGCCAATCATTTTGTTAACATCAGAAGTTATTTTCCTAAAGTTTAACCTATCTGACAACACACTGTTCGTATTACTTATACAGTCATCCCTATTCATTAACACAATTGAACCTCCTTTATCTGCATATTTAATAATAATAATAATAATAATAATAATATTTTCATCCTTCTGTAAATTCATCAATGCTTCATACTTACTTTTTGTGAGATTATAAAACTTAGAATGTTAAGTTGTCAATCTCGCCTTCATTCTTGCTTGATGGGTTCGGAGCTGATCCTCGGCTCCGACTCGGCACTTGCTTTAGCTCGAGAACTCCTTTTACCAGCACGAGGCAGCCCCATATCCCATGATGCAAGGCGGTAAGTTCCCAGATCTCGCTTGCTTAGCTTGGGAGGTCTTCTTTTTACCAGCTCCTGGTAAGTTGTTTCACTTTGTGATTTTCAAGCCCCTTTTTAGTCAAAAACTAATTTTTTGATAGTTTAAATTTAATTTCTATCCCTTGCTGACAGAAATTCCCTGTCTTTTTTAATTTTTTCTTAGTTATCCCATATCCCATCCCCCCCCTGTTAGGGTGTGTGTGTTGGTGTTTTTTATAGAATACCTCTTGGTATTTTGTGTAATTTAATTTATTTTTGACTGGTGTGTGTGTGTATTGTGTGTTGGCACCATGTCAAAGGAGAGGGTTTCAGGTTTTAAGAAGTGTGACTCGTGCTGTCAGAAAATGTCTCTGACAGACGGTCACACTTCTTGCCTGTATTGTCTGGGCCCTCTTCACCTGCAGGACTCCTGTGCTATTTGTCACTCCTTCAGCCAGAGAGTCCTGCAGGAGAGACATAACAAACTGGTTCTTAGGGGCCTTCTTAAGCCGGAGGGCTCTCCGGCTAAGTCGGCTCCACAAACCAGCAAGAGTTTCCAAGGCCCAGGCTTCTGTTTCTAAGCCTGCGGCCTCGGCTCCGACTTCGTACTGAGTCGAGATCGGCTCGGCTGGAGCCGATTCTGGCTTGACTAAGCCTTCGGCACCGATGGCTATCGGTGCCGAACTGTATTGTCCGCCGATGTCGGCTCCGATCGGCTCCGACACCCATGTGGCACAGGCATCGGTGTCGGCTCGATCGGCTCCGACACCGTTACTTTGGTGGCTGTATCGGCTCCGGCTGGAGCCGATACATCGAGGCGTTCTGTCGGCTCCGAGAAGTCTGCGCCGACAGGATCTGTAGCATCGGCTCCGGTGGGTCATTCCCGGAAGAGGGCGGGGGCTCCTTCCTTTGGGCCGGTACTTTCGGCTCCGGCTTCACCTCTTCTATCGGAACGGAGCCATCGGAGCCGATCTTCAAGGTCATCCAGGTTGTCAGACCATGACCTAGAGAGAGTGGTCAGCAGATTGCTCAAGTCACAGGTACTGGCCCAAATGCTTCACAGTCCGTCTCAGCAGACGACTGTTGGTCCACACCCCGTTACAGTTCCTCCTTCAACTCTACCCCAGAGCTTGGAGTTGGAGTCTTCGGGCATGGTTACTGCTACGGCTGGAGGACGGATACCCCTTCTGTTCCTTCAGCCTCTACTCTTATCTCCTCTTCCTTAGAGGGATTCGTGGTCGGGCTTCCATGGTCTCCTCCGAGGGGGTGAGTGGCATCGGACCCTTGTCCGAACCCGCTCTTCCCCTTGGAGCCTCGGCCTTGGTGAGCTCGGCTCCGACATCTGCCTCGGATGCTTCCTTTTCGGTGGTCCCTGGAGTTCCTAGCTCTTCAGAGCGGGTTCTCTCGGACCTGCCTGGGATGGGAGCATTCGAGGTGATGAAGAGTGTACTGGCCACTGGTATCAGTCAGCAGTCTCTTCCCGTAGCTCCTCCCTCTATTGTACCTGTTGACATCTCTGCCACTTCTCTTGCTACAGGACCCAGAGATCCTCCGCCTCAGGTTTCCCCATTGGGAATTTCCCCCTCTTCCGAGGATTCTCCTGATGTTTCGGGAGATCCTCCTAGGAAGAGGACTTGTAAGAGGAAGCATGTAGACTCCCCCAGTCTGTCACGTCGGATACTGACTTTGATGAGTCAGAGGGATCCCTAGATCCCCTCTGAGGATGTCTCCTTTCAGACATCCTAGAACTTCTGAAACAGAGGAAACTGGCCCACCAACAATCCCTCTGAGGATGAGTCAGTATACCTAGAGGCGTTTGGATCTCGGCCCTCCAACTCCTTGGTGTCTCCGCCTTTCGACCCCCTTATGCAGGTTATTGCCGCGAAGGCGTGAGCAGCTCCTGACTCTGTAGAGCCAGTCCCTAGGAGGCCTTCTAAATTTATCACTGCCCCTAGTGACAAACAATTCCTTACCAAGGGTGTCCCCGCTGATGCCATGGTGGTGGCTGCGGCCACCAAAAAGGAACTTGCAGATCCTTCCGTGCCTCTCCATCCTCCTAATAAGGACTCTAGGACCATGGATAGGTACGGTAAGTGGATGTTTTCCTCAGCGACCTTTGCTATGCGCTCGCTGAATTACCTATGTCACTTCACCAGACTCCAAAGAGATATCCTCAAGGAGCTGGGAGAAGTAGTTCAGGATCCTACAGCTGCAGGGGCTCAAGAAAAGATTGCTTCGCAGCTAGGAACCCTCAATTCCATTGCTAACTCCTCCATGCGGCTAATATCTTATGCTGCGGATGGAGTGAGTAGAGCCGCAGGCACAGGTGTGGCTCTTAGACGCCAAGCCTGGATGCGGCTATGTGATTTTGCGGATCCCTTTAAGGCGTCCTTCACAAATTCTCCCTTTGATGGGTCAGCTTTGTTTGGCCCTCAGGTGAAGGAAACCTTGACCAGGTGTGAGCAGGACGGCAAGACTCTTTCTGCTGTTGGAGTCCGTTTTCCACCCCTTCTAGGCCTTATCCAAAAGACAGAAGGGTGGGAAGATGTGGTTCCGTAAATCCCAAGGAGTCACGCCGATTCACGTGGTCAGTTTACCCCTAGAGGCAGAGGGGTAACAACAACAGACGCTCTAGAGGCAGAGGGGTCCAAGAACCAGGGAAACAGAGAGCCTCTCTCTGATAAGCCCTTTCAGCATCCCTGAGGTGTTGCCCGGCTGTCCCTCCTTGGAGGCAGTCGGGAAGATTATCACTGTACCGAGGAGCGTGGCATGCCCGGACTCAAGACAGAGGGGTACAGTCGATCATATCCAAGGGTTACATAGTTGCTTTCGGGGAAAGTCCCTTCCCTCAAGTTCCCTTCCAGATGTACCACCGGTCTAAGGGACATTGCAGAGTTAGAAATCGCAAAACTACTGCAAAAAGAGCCATTCAGCCAGTTACAATAGACCATTCAGAGCCGGAATCTACTCAAGGTTCTTTTGGTCCCCAAAAGACGGGAGACTGGAGACCAATATTGGATCTCAGCAGACTCAACAAGTCTGTCAGGAAGACAAGATTCGAATGGTCACTCTTCAGTCAATTCTGCCCTTCTTACAGAAGGACAACTGGATGTGCTCAATAGATCTTCAGGATGCGTACTATCACATCAAAATTCACAGACGCTCCAGGAGATTTCTCCGCTTCCGGCTGGGGTCCAGTCACTTCCAGTTCAGAGCCCTGCCCTTTGGTCTCACTACAGCCCCCAGAGTGTTCACCAAATGTATGGCAGTGGTCACGGCTCACCTGAGACGTCAAGGATTCCAGGTGTTTCCGTATCTCGACGACTGGCTCCTGTCAGCCACCACCAGGCATCAGCTTATACAAGCCAGGGATTACACAATAGACCTTTGTTCTCATTTGGGCATCTCAATCAACTTCGAAAAGTCATCCTTATCGCCCTGCCAGTCTATTACCTTCATAGGTGCAAACTTAAACACTGTTCGGATGTCAGCTACCCTTACAGAACAAAGAGTTTCAGACATTCAGACTCATGTCAGGATCATTCTGGCCAGCAAGAAAGTACAGGCCAGAATGGTTCTAAAAGTATTAGGTCTCATGGCTGCGGCCATTACTCTTCTTCCCTGGCTCGATTCTACATCGCCTCCTTCAGTGGATGCTGTTCACACAGTGGTCATACCAGCAACTCCCAATGCGTCACCAGATTCTGGTGACACAAACATGCAAAGAACATCTTGCTTGGTGGATCACATCGTCTCAGCTTCACCAAGGCAGGTGCTTTGTACCTCGTCCCGATAGCCACTGTCACCACGGATGCCTCCCTGATCGGGTGGGGGTCATTATCAGGGCAGGATGGTTCATGGGACGTGGCAACCGCTCGAGTACCATCTGCACATAAATGTCCTGGAGATGAGAGCAGTGCTTTTAACGTTGCAAGCCCTCAACGACTTTCTTCCCGTAGGGACAATTGCAGTCCACACAGACAACATGTCTGTAGTTTGGTATATCAACAAACAGGGCGGAACCAAGTCCTACCCCTTGTGTCGAGAAGCGCTCAGACTTTGGCAATGGGCGATCTCCTCTCATCGGTTTCTGGTAGCAACGCATATCCCTGGGAAAACCAACATTATAGCGGACAGATTGAGCAGAGCTATCCTCATGCCTCACGAGTGGTCTCTCAAGCAATCCATAGTGGAAGAGATTTTTCTGGAATGGGGTCGTCCATGTTGCGATCTTTTTGCTACTCCCCAAAACAGCAAATGTCCAGACTTCTTCAGCCTATTCGTGCTATCAGGCCATCCGGCCAGAGACGCTCTGACCCAGGATTGGCCCCAGGGACTTCTTTATGCCTTCCTCCATTTCCTCTGATCCCTCAGGTAATCCAGAAAGCTACCGCTTTGAGAGCCAAATTGATTCTCATTGCCCCTTACTGGCCTCGACAAGTTTGGTTCCGTTCCTCCATCATCATCTTTTGGTGCAGCCGTGGCATCTGGACCCAGTGCCAGATCTACTGATTCACCAATCCGGTCAGCTGCACCGGTCAATCCCTTCTCTCAACCTCACAGCATGGTTGCTCCACTTCCTTCCTTAGCCAGGCTTCCTTTGATCTCTAACCCAGTTAGAGACATCATAGTAGCTTCACTAAAATCCTCTACCAGGAGGATTTACACAAGCAAATGGAACGTTTCTCTTATTGGGCCAAGGCCCAAAATATCGATCCTTTACTGCCCTGTTCAGGCAGTTCTGGACTTCTTAGCAGAGATTTTTCATGCAGGCTCCTCTTCTTCCACAGTCAGAGTTCAATTGGCTGCTATTTCCAATTTTCATGTCGGGATAGCAGATCATAATATTATGTCCCATAGGCTCTGCAGGGCCTTCTTGAAAGGAATTTTCCTACTAAAGCCTCCAATCAGGAATCCTCCTCCTCAGTGGGATCTAAATTTAGTGCTGACATCCTTGATTCTTCCCCTTCGAGCCAGCTGTTTCTTGTTCCCTGAAATATCTTTCTTGGAAAACTTTATTCCTAGTGGCTATTACATCTGCCAGGAGGGTGTCTGAACTTCATGCTCTTTCGGTTCGACCCCCCTATTTGATTTTTCACAAAGACAGAGTATCTTTGAGAACTAATCCGTCCTTTTTACCTAAGGTCGCTTCAAAGAACAATCTGAATCAATCCATTGATCTCCTGTATTTTTCCAAACTATTCAGATAGAGCTGAACAAAAGCTACATTATCTTGACGTCCACCGTCAACTTAGATATTATTTGGACAGAACAAAAAATTTAGAAAATCTGATCAACTTTTGTTTCCTATGCGGATAATAAAAAGGCCTTCCTGTTTCTAAAGTGACTTTGTCCAGATGGCTTTCTTCGGTCATCACTGAAATTCATACTCAGGGTAAACAGCTGTGCTCAAAACCTAAAGCACATTCAACTAGGAGTTTAGCCACTTCTACAGCTTTTCAAGCTAGACTTCCTTTGGACACTATTTGTGCAGCGCCACTTGGGCCACTCCTCACACTTTTGTTTCCCATTACAAATTGGACTTGGCCTCCAGGGACAGAGCCAGTTTTGGCTCTACAGTCCTCAAGAGTTTGTTCCATTGAGCCACCCAGGATAGAGGTGCTAGGGACGCGGTCCCATCAAGCAAGAATGAAGGCGAGATTGACAACTTAACATTAAGAAGTTATGTACCTACCATAACGTTCCATGTTAGTTGTCTTCTCGCCTTCTTTCTTGCACCCTCCCTCCTTCCCCCTGGCCTGGACAGACCTTGTATAAGAAACTATTATGCTAAAGACCATTCAGACCTGGTCCTTTTTTCCATCTGTAAGTTTCTTCTTCCTTTGGGAAGTATTTTATGCTTGGTGTTATTGCCCTTTGTCAACAAACGAGATCTGGGTACTTACCGCCTTGCATCATGGGATATGGGGCTGCCTCGAGCTGGTAAAAGGAGTTCTCGAGCTAAAGCAAGTGCCGAGTCGGAGCCGAGGATCGGCTCCGAACCCATCAAGCAAGAAAGAAGGCGAGAGAAGACAACTAACATGGAACGTTATGGTAGGTACATAACTTCTTATTTAATATTTTGCTCATATAAATTTATATAATTGTTGTTCAACTACATTATAAAATGCAGTTATCATGTTTTTTTTATTTCAGTTACCAAAAGTGCTACCTGACATTTACTTAGTGAATCATAATATAATGAAACTTATCTCATCCTCAATTAAACCTCAAAAACTACGGCAAGAAAATTAAACTTGAGGTAGAAGTGATCCAACTTATTTTTCAAACGTCACAACCCTGTTTTGCCTTCTTATGTAGCCACCACCCTTTATTTGTCTTTCCAGTATGTAAAGGAAAACTTTATCCTAATGGAACATATACATCCACATCAACTACAAGTAACTTATATGTGAGGGACAGGGACTGTGGTCTTACAACTGACATCATTGCCACAAAGTAATATGTAAGATGAAGTTGGCCTAAACAGAGTTGTGTACATGTGCAATGTCAACACCTACCACAACCAAATAAGCTCTGCACTGACCAGGTACATCACATCATTACCATCACTGTCTTTCTAGGATCTTACCCATCTTTTTCAAGCCAAATGCCTTCCTGCGCTGTACTACCAACATCAGCTGAAACTTGTATGACCTTATTTTCTGTGTTTGCGTGTGTGTGTGTGTATAAACACACATGCACACATACATACATACACAGTACTTACCAGGAGGTGATAATGAGATTTCTGCAATATAAATACCACCTTCCTTTTTTTAAAGGTAATGCACTGCTAGCAGTCAAGCTAATCTGGCACCCCAAATTTGAAGTTACTTTTTACCCTGAGTATGGCAGTTACAGCATTAAGCAGTCACTCTTCAACAGGCAGATGTAAACAGCTGAGATTTTACCCAGTCTACACATATACATATATGCTAACAAAATAAATTGCCACACATAAGCTTCTGAAATTAAATAAATAAAACTATTTAGTTGAAATAAACTACACTCTACTGCATAAAATCGAATATACAAGCCCATGTACACTTTCACAATAAATATAAACTAAGTGGGCTTTAACAGAGAAATAGTAGATAACCGTCATGTAGAAAAACTCTACCTAGATGTTACGTGGTTCTATTGCTCCCAAAAGCTAATGAATTACTGAATTCTGTTTCTGTCTCTGACTTGCAAGTCCAACAACAGTTATAAACAGTTTTGCAAGGCAAAGTAATTCTGGCTTGAGGTTTGTCTAGTCTTCTTCTTTCGGCTTTTTCCCGGTTAAGGTTCGCCACAGCGGATCATCTGTCCACTCACATTGGCAGTGGAGTTTTATAGTGTCGAGTTGCCAGCCCGGCACCCAACCTTCCACAGAAGGCACACACATGCACACACTCACACCTAGGGCCAATTTAGAGAGTCCAATTCACATACTGCATGTCTTTGGGATGTGGGAGGAAACCAGAGCACCCGGAGGAAGCCCACGCGACCACAAGGAGGACATGCAGACTCCGCACAGAAGGCACCCCAGCCGAGGATCGAACCAGAGAACCTCTTGCTGTGAGGTGGCAATGCTAACCGCTACACCACCGTGGCCACCCAAGGTTCGTCTAGTCTAATGTGCATAATTCCAAAACAAAGCAATAACTGGTACTCAGCTATTGCTTTTGCCGTTTAAAACAGTCCTTCTATTCTGTATTTCCTGTCATTCACTTTGAATGTATATATCCTGTTTCCACTCTCATAATTCTGAGGGGGAAGGTGGAGTCCAAATATGGTAACAAATCCTTTGACCTAGAGTACTACTTCAAGAAGCACTGAGCTTTATGCACTGAAAATGTATGCACATTTGATAAGCCAGATCACATTTAACAGCTATGCTGCAGTTCATCTGAAAGCATTTACATATTCTGTATAGTTATTTTTCATTCTTCACATTTTAAATGCTGTAAGATTTTCTGAAAGCAGCAGCCACAGTTTCTTATGGAAAAACAAAACTTCTCTCTGCTTCATATAGCCTTTCTTAATTTTTAGAAAACAGCCTGTCACACTTTTCCTCATCTCCTTGACTCAAAATAACAATGCCTGTGGCTCCCCCAGGAAATTAAGCCAGGGGTTTATGGATGCATTTTAAGTTATATTACACAGTCTTCTGCTTACAACTGTATTTTGACTTACACTTGGAGATTATTTTCTGCAGACAGACACGTGTGAGTGTGTGTATGGAATCATCTGTCTTGACAGACCATCTGTACTTCCTTTACTGACTTCAGTCTGGTGCTGGATTATTATTATTGTGGGAATGTAATTCCAAACTCCATATAAATAGCTTTCCACTTGTCCACGGACTCCGTGTAGTCACTCAAAATAACTACTATGAATCTTTGACCAGAAAGGTAGGGTTGAAGCTTTTCAATAGTTCCAACTACTCTCAGGAATTGATTATGCAAACATAAATATGATTCTTCCCTTGGCTAGAGTCTGCTAAGGGACACTATTCCATGCTCTTTTCCCTTTTAAGTGACCTGGCAAAGTACAGCTCAGAGTCCATGGTTTGAAGCATCTGCATACACAACATGTTGGTTATAATCAGGAGTAGAAAGATAAAAGACAAACTCACCGAGTTATTTAAATACCAATTAAACAACAATTATTCAGTAAAACACAGCCAATAAAAATAAGTCAATTTATACATTGGTTAAAGAAAATAAAATTAATTGAATAGAATAAAACTAATTGTTCTATCTTAAATGTGACATCCTATCTTTAAGCACAGGTTTAAGTGAAATTATTTCATTAACACCAGGCAAAACATCACCTTGCAGGAGGGTGATCCATTCATATTTTTTCAACTTCAATTTATTATTTATATCACCTACCCTGATTGTTTTTTTGGAGCACAGTTAACACTCTAAAAGTAAAGCTATGTAACGCGCCATTCTCATTAATATGTTTGGCTAGTAAATTTGTTAAGTTAATCCTTTTTATATCAGATCTGTGTTCCACGATTCTATCCCTAAGCCGTCTAGTAGATTTTCCTACATAGAAGGTGGCACAATTCCAGCACGTTGCAAGGTATATAACAAATATTACATGTTGCAAAACATTTGATGTCATAAATTTCACCACTATTAGGATGTATAAATGTTGCATCACTATTAATAGATGTGCAACAGCTGCAATTATAGCAGGGAACAGTTCCCTTCTTTGTTATAGATTGGCACACACTCATGCACTTTAGATCTTTATAGCAAAGCTTCTGCTTTAAACCCTCACAGTTCTGATAAGAAAATCTGGCTTTTTCAGGACTAAAACCAGTAGTTCAGTCGAACTTCTCAAAAGACACCAATTGTTATTAATTATATCCCTAACACCATTACCCCACTTTGCCTGCCTGTTTCTGCTCCCATACTGTCTCTAATTTGCTTTCCTGGCCTGTTGCACTCTTTTTCCCTCTTATTCCTCCCTATCCTTCATCAATTGACTATATCTTGAACCTCTCTACTTGTATACTTTCTATTACCCCTATCACTGTCCCTCTGCTGACTATTTTTCCTTGTGCCTGTTATATTCTTGCATACTACTGCCTACCTTCTTATCTTTCTTTAACAAACTCTCCTTTACATATCTCTAAACTACGTAGCATATGAAACAGTAGTGTTTCAGCTACTCTGCTTAGCTGATAGACTTCGCTCTCCTCTCTGGCTGTTTCTGCCCCGCTTCGCTCCCCTCCCTACCCCCTTATCCCACCCACCCATTACCCCTAGCTTTATACCTGACATACCACACCTCCTCCTTCTCTCCACCTATCCTAGCCTCCTACATACCACTCCTCCTCTATATCTTCACTTACCCTAAGCTCCTACCTCACCTGTACCGCCCTCCTGTTAAACCTCCCTCTATTACCTCCTCCTACTCCCCTCCCCTCCCAATAACTACTCACTTACCTTGATATCCACCTGGTTTCATTTACTCACTCTATATTCTTAGCCTACATCCAGTTTATTCCTTTCTCTCTCACCTCAATATGTCTACCAAAACTTACAAACCAATACCCAAGACCCCTGTATTAGGAACTACCTTGGGAAACCTAACACTTCCACCTATTATTCTGCTTGCCCTCACACTACCCTACTTCCTAACCTGTTATGAATCAAATCCCAATTACCACTTCATCTACTCACCCAAACATACAGCCACTGATCTCATAAGCCTAAAACTTACTCATTTAAACATTACGTCTATCCCTAGCTACCTCCTTGCCAAATATCACAGACTGTCCCACATTAAATTTCTAAATCTCTTGATTAAGAAACCAAAATATTTACTGTACTCCCCTATCATAGCTTACCTTGAACATAGCCACTCTACCTTGGTTGACGGGGACATCCACCCCAACCCAGGGCCCTTAACCACTCCACCTGGTGTGGCAACCACTTCACTAAACTCTTCCCTACTACTACCAACCTCTAATACAAACACTCTACTCATAGGTCACCTTAATATCTGAAGTGTCAATAATAAAATCACCCATCTCCACTCCCTTCTACAACACCACTCCTTTGATATTCTTTGTTTAACTGAAACCTGGTTAAAACCCTTTACCAAAGATAATGAAATCTTACCTCCAGGCTATAACATCTTGAGACTTGACCGCAAAACTAAAGGCGGAGGAGTTGCACTCCTATTCAAAACAGAACTTAGTGTAACATTAATACCCTCGATAACCTGGACAATAACAAGACTGAACTTCTTATCTCAAAGCTACAACTAAACCCTAAAAGTCCATCTATATTATCTGTATATATCTACCCCCTGGAAATAATTCTACTACTATAGAAAATAACCTTAGTTGGCTCTCCTCCTCCTATCCTCAAGAAACCATAATTCTCGGAGACTTTAACCTGGACTGGTCCTCTTTAACTACTAATAACCCAGCTTCACATATTAACCTCCATGACTTTACTCAAATAATAAACGCCTCCACTAGGACCAATAAAACTAACAACAAAGAAAGCATTCTAGACTGGATTCTCATTAATAAACCTCTTATTAAATATCAGTCTGGAGTACTACCTGATGACTTTAGCGATCACAATCTAACCTATATTACTAGACAAAGAAATGCCTCTAACAACACACCTACCTACAGGATCCTACGTAATCTCAAATGTTTCAACCCTATACAATTTAGAACTGAACTAAGTGCTTGCAATTGGAACCAACTAAAGACACTTCCTCTTGAAGAAGCTGTACAATACTTTAATACTACATTCCTAACTATTCTAGATAATCATGCCCCATCACGCACTATCCGAATTAAATCTAAACCTGCCCCCTGGTTATCTAAAGATACAAGACAAAAATGCTACTTAGAAACAAAGCTTGGATAAAATGGCGAGCTAGCAAATCTTCTGCAGACCAACAGACCTTTAGATACCTAAGAAACAGTACTAAAAAAGCTATCTTCTCTGATAAAAGAAGTTATTATAGCAATCTCCAGCAAGCTAATCACAATAACCCTCAAAATTCTGGTCAACCCTAAACAGGCTTCTACACCCTGGACAGACTACCACTCCATCCCCTACCAGATCTGAAAAGAATTCCTCCCTTGATACTGCCAATACTTTCAACTCTTTCTTTATTGATACTATTAATTCTTTGGCCTCTCACCTCTCTAGTGACTATACTAGTATCCCCGACCCTGCATCCTCCAGACTACCAATCTTTAGGCTACAACCCATCTCCACTGCCTTTATACAAAATGTATCCACAAACTTAAACCCTGCACCCCTCGGCTGACCAACTCCCATCTGAATTCCTTCAAAAGCAGCCTCTGAAATTGCCTATCCCATATCTATTCTCATTAACAGAACCATAAATGAAGAAACCATACCTGACATTTGGAAAATCTCTCACATCATACCCTTGCACAAAGGAGGTAACTCCTATGAACTCTCTAATTATAGGCCCATAGCTCTCTTGTCCCCACTAGCAAAGATCATGGAAAAATGTGTTCATCATCAGTTAATGGACCACTTAATAAAGTACAACATTCTCACTAACTGTCAACACGGATTTAGGCCTTCTCATAGCACAACCACCGCTCTCCTCACTTTTACAGACCATATTAATAAGAATCGTAATAACAGCATCCTGTCTTCAGCTCTCTTTATTGACCTGTCTAAGGCCTTTGATATGGTTAACCACTCCATTCTCCTGAAAATTCTTGAATCTCTCTCCTTAGAATCTAAGGCTGTCCACTGGTTTAATTCCTATCTTACAAACAGGAAACAAGCCGTTCTTTGGGATAACAAACTCTCATCCCTTCTCCCTATCTCACTTGGGGTCCCCCAAGGATCTATTCTTGGACCACTTCTTTTCTCCCTCTTTATGAATGACTTACAAGCAGCGATTCCCCAGGCCACTTGTATACAATATGCTGACGACTCCACATTAATTTGCTCTGCTAAATCCATCTCTGAACTACAAATTAACACTCAAGCTGTTTTCTCCAAAGTTGAAACCTGGTTCTCAAACGATGCCTACTTCTAAATGCTAAAAACCAAACTCTTACTCTTTAAGCCCACTACCAGATCCCCTACATTAGACTTTACTATCCTATCTAGCAATGGAACTACTATATCACCTGACTTTACAACCAAACTACTAGGTGTCACAATTGACAATAACCTCACCTTTGATTGTCATATCAATAATACCATTAAATCTGTAAACAGAAAACTCGGCTCTCTCTATAGAATTAAAACTTTCTTAACCTCTTCAGCCAAAGCTACCCTTGCCCACTCTCATCTAATTTCTACTCTTCTCTATGCTTCACCTATTTATACTAACCTCAAGAAAAATATTCTCTCTAAACTATCTACCACGCATAATAATATAGCTAGATTTGTTACTGGTAAACCCTTCAGAACACACCACTGTCTGAATCTGCAGCAACTAAACTGGCTTGAACTATCAAACATGTTACTTCTTTCCCAACTCTCATTTGTTCATAGAGCATTTTACCAACCTCACAACACACCTATACTCTCCAACCTCTTCATCCCTACTCTAATCTAAACTCCCTCCGTTCATCTAGCAAACTGCTAGTTACCTTAACCAAATCTAAAAACCTAGCAGGTGATTCCCTTTTTTCAAATACCATTGGAAAACACTGGAATCAACTTCCTTCTGAACTTACTTCTATTGCTTCCACTGTTTTGTTTAAACAAAAACTCAGAGGTTACCTTAAAAGCCACTGGATGTGTCCCTGCTCTAATCCTGACTAAAATAATTTCATCTATTATTCTCGTTTCTCTCCCTACTCGTCTGTTCCTTCTGCTTCCTCCCTTACCTTTCTCTTTTCTACCTCTACAGACTGCTCCTCGTCATCGTTCATCTTTATGGCCCTAAATCTCTCTCTAACTACCTTATGTCTATTTATATCTGCTCTCTCTCTATTGTTGCATCTCTTTCTTTAATCTTATACTTCCTCCTTGGTATTAAAACATGTTAGAATGTTCAACATTGTGTTACTTAGATTCGCTAGAAAGTTAAGTGCTGTTCTTTCGGTTAACTTATTACATTTCCTTTTCCATGTTCTTTCACTTGTTTTTTCCTGTTTTTAGATATAGGTAATAATGTGTATTATGTCATTTGTCCTCATGATGTATCTCCTTTTGTCTATATGTGGAGCTTTTCTCCCCGGGCCTCTGCTGAAAATGGAAATATATCCAGTTGGACTAGCCCGGTCAACAAATGTAAAATAAATAAATAAAATAAAATTACTATACCTACTAAACATAGTAAGATAGCGTAATATATTTTCGGAGTCCATATCTGATTGTACTTGATTATTGGTGCATTGTTCACCAAAATAAGGGGGATATTCAACATCCTTGTTCTCAAGGACTTCTTTTTTTAAATCAGCCAAAAGTTTCCTATCATACCTTGTTTCAATAAATTCATCAATAGCAGCATCTAGTTGTTGTGTGCATTTTACTGTATCAGTATTAAGTTTACAAATATGTCTATATTGACTTACTTATTCCCTTAAAGACATGGGGAGAGTGCATACTAGTGTAATGTTATTGTGTCTTTCGGCTTTTCCCGGTTAGGGGTTGCCACAGCAGAACTCCGGTTCGCTAATGATTGGTTGTTGATTTTTACGTGCTGAGTTGCCAGCCCTAACGCACAACCTTCAACGAAGGTATGCCCATTCACACGTCTCCACACAGAAGACGCTCTAGCTGAGAGTCGAACCGGTCAGCATCTTACTGTGAGGTGACAACGCTACCGCAGCACCACCACCGTGCATACTAGTGTAATGAAGATATTTATTTGTATGTACAGCTTTCTTATACACAAAAGTCCGTATATTATGATTCTGCATTTCTATATCAATGTCCAAAAACTGTATGTGATTAGAAGAGCTAGTCATACTGAAATGTAAAAATTCAGTTCTAATGTTCAGAAAATTCATATATTGTTGTAATTCTTGACTACTGCCTTCCCACACGAGAAAAACATCATCCACAAATCTTTTATGAAAAGCCACCTTAGAACTATACTCATTGGGGGCATTATATACATATTCTATCTCCCATCTATTCAGTACAAGGTTCGCATACGTATTTGCGACCGGAGTACCCATCGCAACCCCAGAGACTTGATGGTAAAACTTACTATCAAACAGAAAGACATTGTTCCTTAGAACAAGGTCCAAAAGTTCACAAATGGTCTCCACCTCCCTCCCAGAAAGTGGTGAATGTGTACACAGCAACTCACGATTAGAATCAATACCATATTCCATGGGAATAACTGTGAACAATGACCTTATGTTGAGTGTGGCAAACAATAATGGTTTATTGTCCCTGACAGAAAAAATTCATATAGTTGTTGTAAAAAGTCACCACTATCTTTTATAAAACTTCTCACATATTTGAGATATTGAGATAAAGTGTACTGCAAATACATGGAGATTGGTTCAGTGGACCAGCCTCTGCCTGATACTATCGGTCTCATAGGGGGCTGGGTAATAGATTTGTGGATTTTGGGAAAGCCATAAAATATAGGTAACACTGGACATGGAACAGTGAAAAATTGAAATAGTTCACCACTGATATCATTCATTGCTTGTAAGTCAGATATACGTGTATTCATTACACTAATATGTTTTTTAACATCTAAACTCGAGATTTCTTTAAATGCAGAAACATCGAGCAAAATTATGTGCATAGCTTTCATATTTTCATCCTTATCCAAAATGACAATAGCGCCCCCCTTAACAGCTTTCTTGATAATAATATCATTGTTTTTACACAATGCTATGAGGGCTTCCCTCTCATATATTGTGAAATTGAAAAACATTTTAAAATGCCATTTATTACTATAATATCTGCGCAGTTGTAATTCACAAATATTGTAGAAGGTAGTTATTACAAAATGGCTAAATGGAATAAACAAACTGGAGCATTTACATCAACTGTTGGATGCTAATGAATTGCCAAACATTAGTTTCAAGTTCAAATTACAAAAGAATGCCCTCAGATCTGTTAATGCATTCACAATAGAATCAGTACTAGCTGCTATGAATTTCAAACCCTTACTTAACGAAAAAGTGGGTTAATTCAATAATGTCTTTGAAATATCAACAACAGAGCAGTTTTTCATAGTCAAATTTGAGAAGTGCTCCATACATGTACCTTCAACATTATAACAAAGAGTTAGCATCTTTGTTGGAACTTCGAGTGTATGCCCTTGTGTACTCTAAGATCTCCCTCGTTTCCGTTGGACTGACTGGCCCCTTGAGAATGGACGATTCCCTGTCAGATCTTTTACTTCTTCTGGCAATTTCAGTTGGAAAGCGGTCTGTTTGGAAAAAAAAAAAAACATTGCCAGAGTTATTAGCAGACGCCATTGTCGTGCAAGGGTTCGACAGTGAGGCAGATGATGTCATCGTGGTTGTAGGCGTCTCCTTGGTAGCTCGTATTATTGCAGAGTTATCCGCATTGATCATTTCATTTTCAGTAACTGGAGAGTTTAAAAAGACAGATGCATGGTCTAAGGAATACATTTGTCATAATGTTGAAGGTACATGTATGGAGCACTGCTCAAATCTGACTATGAAAAACTCCTCCGTTGTTAACATTTCAAAGACATTATTGAATGAACCCACTTTTTCATTAAGTAAGGGTTTGAAATTCATACCAGCTAGTACTGATTCTATTGTGAATGCGTTAACAGACCGGAGGACATTCTGTCGTAATTTGAACTTGAAACTAATGATTGGTAATTCATTAGCATCTGTTAACAGTTGGTGTAAACGCTCCAGTTTGTTTATTCCATTTAGCTATCCTGTAATAACTGCCTTCTACAATATTTGTGAATTACAACTGCACAGATATTATAGTAATAAACGGCATTTTAAAAGGTTTTTCAATTTAACAATGTATGAGAGGGAAGCCCTCATAGCATTGTGTAAAAACAATGATATTATTATCAAGGAAGCTGATAAGGGGAGCGCCATTGTCACTTTGGATAAGGATGAATATATAAAAGCTATGCACACAACTTTGCTTGATGTTTCTGCATTTAAAGAAATCTCGAGTTTAGATGTTAAAAAAACGTATTAGTGCAATGAATATACGTATATTTGACTTACAAGCAATTAATTATATCAGTGGTGAACTATTTCAATTTTTCATTGTTCCATGTCCAGTGTTACCTATATTATATGGTCTTTCCAAGATCCACAAATCTATTACCCAGCCCGCTATGAGACCGATAGTATCAGGCAGAGGCTGGTCCACTGAACCAATCTCCCTATATTTGCAATACACTTTATCTCAATATCTCAAATATGTGAGAAGTTTTATAAAGGATAATGGTGACTTTTTACAAATATATGAATTTTTTTCTACCAGGGACAATAAACCATTACTGTTCATCACACTTGACATAAGGTCATTGTTCAGTTATTCCCATGGAATATGGTATTGATTCTATTGGTGAGTTGCTGTGAACACATTCACCACTTCTTGGGAGGGAGGTGGAGACCATTTGTGAACTTTTGGACCTTTACCATCAAGTGTCTGGGGTTGCAATGGGTACTCCGATCGCAAATATGTATGCGAACCTTGTACTGAATAGATGGGAGATAGAATATGTATATCATGCCCCCAATGAGTATAGTTCTAAGGTGGCTTTTCATAAAAGATTTGTGGACGATGTTTTTCTCGTGTGGGAAGTCGGTAGTGAAGAATTACAACAACATGTGAATTTTCTGAACAACAGTACCGAATTTTTACATTTCACTTTGACTAGTTCTTCTAATCACATACAATTTTTGGACATTCATATAGAAATGCAGAATCATAATATACGGACTTCTGTCTATAAGAAAGCTGTACATACAAATAAATATCTTCATTACACTAGTATGCACTCTCCCCACGTCTTTAAGGGAATAATTAAGAGTCAATATGGATGTATTTGTAAACTTAATACTGATATAGTAAAATGCACACAACTACTAGATGTTCCTATTGATGAATTTATTGAAAGAGGGTATGATAGGAAACTTTTGGCTGATTTGAAAAAAGAAGTCCTTGAGAACAAGGATGTTGAATACCCCATTTATTTTAGTGAATGATGCACCAATAATCAAGTACAATCAGACCTGGACTCCGAAAATATATTATGCTATCCTACTATGTTTAGTAGGTGTAGTAATGGTGTTAGGGATATAATTAATAACAACTGGTGTATTTTGAGAAGTTCTACTGAACTACAGAGTTTTATTCCTGAAAAAGCTAGATTTTCTTATCGGGACTGTGAGGGTTTAAAGCAGAAACTTAGTTATAAAGATCTAAACTGCATGAGTGTGTGCCAATCTATAACAAAGAAGGGAACTGTTCCCTGCTATAATTGCAGCTGTTGCACATCTATTAATAGTGATGCAACATTTATACACCCTCTTAGAGGTGAAATTTATGACATCAAATGTTTTGCAACATGTAATACTTGTTACATTATATACTCTGCAACGTGCCAGACTTGTGCCACCTTCTATGTAGGAAAATCTACTAGACGGCTTAGGGATAGAATCGTAGAACACAGGTCTGATATAAAAAGGAATAACTTAACAAATTCACTAGCCAAACATATTAATGAGAATGGTGCGTTAAATACCTTTACCTTTAGAGTGTTAACTGTGCTCCAAAAAAAATAATCAGGGTAGCTGTTATAAATAATAAATTGGAGTTGAAAGAATATGAATGGATCACCCTCCTGCAAGCTGATATTTCGCCTGGTGTTAATAAAATGATTACACTTAAACCTGTACTTAAACATAGGATGTCACATTTAAGATAGAACAATTCGTTTTATTCTATTCAATTAGTTTTATTTTATTTAACCAATGTATAAATTGACTTATTTTTATTGGCTGTGTTTTACTGAATAATTGTTAATTGGTATTTAAATAACTCAGTGAGTTTGTCTTGCACTGAAGAAGGGTTCTTTTACCTGAAAGCTTTCCTCTACCAATAAATTTTGGCTGTATCAGTTTGTCTTGCTGTTCATTTGGACTCCACACAAGCTGCTACTTAACCACTGTTTTTGTTCTACATTGATATAATCAGGAGTACTTAGTACAGTTGGTTCAGTCAAGGCCTCCTTGGGTTTCTAGAAAGCATGCTCATAAGTCAGTGTCCAAATAACTTTATCTGGTCTGTTTTTTTTTTTTTTTTTTAGTTAGGGTCCATGAGAGGAATGGATATGGTACTATGATGAGGAACAAACTTTCTATAATACTCTATTGTTCTAACAACCTTACCTGCCGTTTGGTAGGAGGGATACGTCATGCCTGAATAGTACCCATTCTGACAGACTCTGGATGAATTCTACTACCAAGTCAAATACCAAGATAAATTGCTTCTTCTATTATTATCTGATGGCTCTGAAACCTTTGTAGTCAGCTCAGTCCTTTTTAATCTGCTCTGTGTCTCAGTGATATGCTATACATGATCCTGCCAGGACCAATTAAAGACTGCAGTAATACCTGCTCAGCATGTCAGTGATATGCTACACATGTTCCTGCTAAGACCAATTAAATATTGCAGTAATATATATGGAAGCTAAAGTCTAGTCTTCAGATGTAGCTAGAATGTGATCTACCTGCCTCTGAAATGTTGTTGGGACATTTTTCATTCTAAAGAATTTTTGGTGAATTCATACAACTAAAATGGGGTGACAAAACTGACCTGTCTCGTGCTGCTAGCATCAAAGGTACCTGTCAGTAACCCTTTTTCAATGAAACACTGCTAAGATACTTATGCTTGAAGGGTTGACCTGCACTAGTCATCTGGTATTCTTCAGCTTCTGTGGGGCTATTTAGTTGCTTATAGTTTACAAAAAACCTGCCCCCCCTTACTTTTTTTGTTACCAACACCCCAGGTAAGGCTCAGGGACTGTTAGGTTCCTGGATTACCCCTAGACATAAGATCAAATCCAACCCCATGGCTGACTTGAAATGTTTAGGCACCCTATAAGTACCTGTCTGATTAGCTTTTGAGTCCCCATGTTCACATGGTTTTCTACTACTTGTGTACCCTAGCTCAGCAAAGAATATGTCCCTAAGCACCTAAGGCACTGCTCAATGTCATGAACTTTTGTAAGGCATAGATGTTTTGGCAGTACCTTTTCATCCACAGAGTCATCAGCTCAAACTTTACTGAGGAGATCTGCTGTCAAATCCCCCTCTGATTTCTCTTGTAACCCATTGCATGTACTAGTTCCTATGGTTTCCATCTCAGTAATGATTCATCAAGTTGACAATATAGTGTCCATGTTTCTGCCCTCTGCCTAGCATCTCCACCATATAACTGACAGTGAAAGGACTGTCCCATGATGCCTCCAGCTTATTTGATTAAACAAGAATAAGCAGCATTACCTTCTGTCTAGCTGTATATTCCTGGGATCTTGTTATTTAACTATACCAGATCTTTGCTACTGTTGCGGCTGTGCAACATACTTTGTTCCAACACCATGAGTTCCCTAACCTTGTCCACGATGGACAACAGACTTCTTGTGGGAATCACAATCACCTTCTCACTCAGTGTGAAATAAGCCAACCCTACCCTTATCCTGTGACCACGAAGTAGCTCAGATTGGGGCATTTTTCTATTACTTAGTAAGGACCTGGGTAAGTACTTGTCCCACTCCTATATAAACTGGTCTACTATTGCTATCATCATTTTATTGAGAGAAGAGCTAAATCTCTCCACTATGCTACTTGTTTGGTATGGTAGGGGTAGTTAACAAATGTTTTTCTCCACAGCATTTCCAAGAATAATTCAACTGGCCTACAAAGTTAGCTTCTCTGTCTATCAGTATTTGCTGGGGAAAATCGTTCTACTGACAATTTCTAAAAGAGAATTTGGCACTTTTTTGTCTCAGAAAACAAAGGCACTGTTTCAGAGTATCTAACAGCAAAGTCTTACACTGCCAAGATTTAACCTCTAGTATTTGGGGTAACAAGAGATGTCACAAGATCCATGGCTACTCTGTGAAATGTTTTTTTAGTAAATTGCATCGGCATCAAAGCAGCCTTAGCTTTGCATCTCACCTTGCCAACATTTTCACACTGCTTAAATATCTTGCAGTTTCATCTCATGCCTATTGTGATGTCTATTAAAAACTGCATAATCCTATTTTTGTAAGCTTTAAACTCAAATAGTCTGCAAAAAGGAATAGCACGGTATATGCCCAAAAGAGCCTGATTATAGAACCATGAAATTATATCAGCTGCTCTATCACTTCTCTCTCTAATCCTCCTTCAGGACTCCATTTACTGTGTTATCCTCCTGCAGGACTCCATTTACTGTGTTATAACCTCTTGTTCCAATATAAAGTCTATCCCTATCCTTGAGAATCAGTAGCCTCCTTGACTGCTTTCCTCACAATGTGGAAGTTAGGATCTGAGCGCTGTGCTTGTCTCATCTCTCTTCTCTCTTTTTGTGATCCTCCACAATTTCACTTCCAATGGAAACCTTGAATGTTTGACAAAGGTGTCTCAGCTTCAGACTCATTGGTAATAACTCTCTTTTCCCCTGTAGAAATCCCTTCCACAGGTAGTTCACTATCTTTTGACAAATGTGACTCAGCCTCAGGCTTGCTGATACTATTTAACTCTTTCCCCTGAAGTAGTCATATCACCAGCCTTTACTAGAAGTGTGCTACTGGTTGGGTATTCCCATGTTACCTTCCCTACATAACTGTCTCCACGGCTGGCTTCAGTAAATTCCTTGTCCATAAGACAGAATGCCATCAAAGTCATTATCAATTAGAACATCTACTGGAGCATTGTAAAGCATGGACACCAACTTGTTTTCTTCCTCCCTTCCCAATCTAAGTGAATCTTTGCAAGTAGTAACTGAAAAGGTATACTTCCCATGGCACTATTTGGACTAGATAAAAGGAGCATTACTTGCCCAGGTTAACAACTAAAGCTTAATTGCAGTCACTTCTAAAGAACTGTTTTAGCAGTGGTTTGTATCTCATCCACCATGATCTTGTTAAATTCTGAAGCACAATATTAAGAAAATAAAATGGCACATCTGTTACCTACCTCATGTGGCTTATGTTCCAACCACTGTCTTTGTGGACATTCAGAATAAACATGTTCAGTGGAAACATCTAACTCCAGGTCCTTGGTGTGTACTGGAACCAGTGGCTTTCCCATATTGTCTGGAACCTGCCAGGGAGGAATAGATTGCCTAATGTTTTTATTTTTTTTTTTATCCCCATGCAAAGTGCTAGGTACTCCCATCTTGTACAGTTGTGTCCTACTGGCTAGGCAAATGTTACCATTTTTGCCAGTTTCCTCAGCAGCATTACAGTCCTGATATGTTGACCAAATTTTGTTCCCAGGCAAAATACTGACTTATCATAAGATCTCCAAACATTTCAAAAGTAGTAATTTGACATCCACTCACTCACCTATTTCTGCAATAAAATCACTGATCCAGTCTTCTGTTTTTCTCCTATGCTCTCTAAACCTTCTTGTTCAAGTATAAGACTAAAACATGCATAAACAGCATTCCTAACTTTCAACTAATAAATAAAGTCAGAATCAAACATCATGTTTAAGACATGCATTGCTTTACTAAACAAGAGTTAAAAAACACACTCGACCCTGGTCAGTTTGGTTTTGATTATACAAATGATCAAATGCCCAAATAAAACTATCTCAGACATTTCCTCCTTATATTGAGGAAGCAGTTTAGCACTGACGCTGTCTTCTAGGAACTAGGTTTGGCTAAAAAGGGTCCTTGAACCACTGTACTTAATAAAGTAGCAAATTAATAAATAAAATAAAACTAAGTAAATAAATAAACTCCCTAAATGAAACCCATATCCTGAAGAACAGGCTTATCTACAACAAATCCTGGTGAAGAACACACCCTAAAGCTTAATGCAAAAAAAAAAAAAAATGCAGCATGGAACCGAGAAACAAGAACACCTAGCATTGTCACCTATGTGGTATTTTTCTGGAGTATTCAGAAATTGTGACGATAGTGTGGCAGTCCAGAAATCACTGTACAAACACCAGAATTCTATTTATCTGAGAAAACAGAAAGCCAGAGTTTGTAAAAATGCAGCCCTGGATTAACTTTTTTTTCTGAAAAGCATCACTGAAGCAATGCACTGAAGTCAGAGACCACTTAAAAACAGGAAGAAAAAACATAAGAAGGCATTCTACCTTGTACTGACATACTTGTTGACATCATAAAATGAGTGGGAAAGTGGGAGGAGTGGGTTAGGAAAATGGATGTAGAGAGGCAGGGCAATGGATGGTGCAAGGGTTGTGGTGTCTCTCAAGTCTTCATCACAGAGAAGGGTGGCAACCCTCAGAACACCTTTGCAACTACTGCATGATAACCCCCTCAGATTTGATATCGTTATTAGTGATCTACTTGTGTTCACAGATAATGAGCTCTTTGAATTTCCACCAGACATAGCTAATCGCTAAAGGTATATCCACTAGATCAGAAGAACTCATTGTACCTCTTACTTCCTCCATTATAAGGCCCATAATACACTATAATGCCCTCTTTGACATGTACCTGTATAGGCATGTTTAAAAGCTGTAGGGGCCTCAGCAGCTTCTAACAAAGAAAATCTTAGGTATGTTGCCTCTGAGTTATCCAAAGTGACTGAAAGCCCTATCGTTTTTCACTAGCTATTATAGACTCTGTGTGGTTGCTAGAGTTACAGGGTTATGAAAGACTTCATCCTAGATAACTTAGCACATGCATCTAAAACTGGTAATACTATTAACATTTATTCAATGGATCTAAATCTATAGTGCAAAATAAATAGAAACTGTTGGTATGATAGCCATCTCTTCCACCGGGTCCCCTTCCTATGCACAAGATATTTAAGGGATCTGAACAAGGTGGAAAAGATCCTTTACAAAACCTGAACATTTCTTCATATTTCTAATATTCAGATCTTTAAAAAGACTGTACTAGTGGCTCTGTGTTTGTTTTAGTCTTTAAAACAGCGCTTAAATAATTCAGATCTTAGTATTTAAAAAGAATGTACGCATGGCACTGTGTTTGTTTTAGTCTTTAAAAAGACTCTTTTAATCATTCAGATCTGTTTTCACATCTTTAAAAAGACTGCACTCATGGCTTTATGTTGTTAAATAAACTGTACTCGTGGTTCTGTGTTTGTACCTATGGAACAAGGTCCCACTCTATGTTAAACAAAGGGGTTCTCTACTCTTTTCAAAGCCACCCTCAACAAGTGGATAGGGAGATTTAGATGTACCACACTGCTGTGTTCTATGACCTTTATAAACAGAGGGAAGAAATAACAGGAGTTCTGTGGGTAAACTCTTAATGACCTACTGAACATATGAATGTCCAGCGTGTACCCAGTAAGTCCATACAAACTTAAGGCTCAGTGTGGTGCCAGTGAGCAGCAACCTTGTGGTAGATGCCAGACAGCCAATAACATATCTGTCAAAGTGCTGATTGACAACCAAGGCTTGCTACTGCCATAATTATCTCCAGGGTTACTGCAGTATGGAGATAAGGAGAAATACCCCTCATAGTAACCCTTTTAAGGAAATACGCATTTGCAATGATCTGGCAAATAAATGACCATCCTCCACAACCCTAAACTCTAGTGTACTGTCACTCTAGAAGTACACAGGACTATATATGTATTGCTATCCAAGCTAAGAGTGCTCTATTGTCATTTGTCAGTGGCTAAGGCCAGATACAGCTGAAATCAGTCACAATATGTATTTTTAGTACACAGATTCAAATATTTCCTGTAGAATAGTACTACCACATACTTCTTCACAAAAGGAATGGCATGAATGGCAAATAATTAAGGAAGAGTAGGAATTAAATTTGGATCTAGTTCACAAAATATTGCTTTAAATAGGGTAGGATGCTGAATAATTATGTGCTTAGTTCTCATAGCACAGTGGGTGCAATGAGTCTGCAGTATTACTGCCTGTAAGACAGCTATAAGGATAACAGAAATCCTCAGCAATCATAAAATACAGTGCACAGTGTACGGGCTCCTGTCATTGTGTGCCTCCAATGTCCTCATTTGTATTAGGCCAGCAAAACTGTAGGAAGGGGGAGGGATTACTCTGAATTATAGCGATGAGTTCAGACAGAAGTAAACATGTTCTCATTTTATATATCTCTGCCAGCACTGCTGCAGATACACATCAATATTTAAAAATGTTTCTTCCCCTAGGCAATGTTCTGGTAGCAAGTTTGTCATAAGGACATGAAAAACCAGAACATTCTGTACAAGATTTTTAGAGTAGTTAACATAAATGACTAAGTTTGGGCAATCATGAAAACTGGTTTCTGAAATTATTTAAATAAAATGAAAGTTTTGAAATAAGTTGAAAAAATGTTTTACAATAATTGTTATTAGTTCTACTAGAATAAATAATAATTAAAACTTAACGCACTGTGGCTACCTAGTCTATCGTATCAATTATTCATATATTTTTAATATTCCAGCTGGTTTGTTTCTGACATTTTAATATGTTTCCCAGTTCTTTTATTTGTTACAGTAACATTCACTTGCAAATGATGAATATAACTCATTGACTAGAAATCCTATGATCCATTTTCCAAATGGGTCACTACAGTTGGTTGCTTAATGCCCGTTTCTGCATGCACAAATGATAACCAATTTATTGTGCAAGTTGGCTCAGACAGCATCTGATCTGTCTGCTGCCTGTTCACATATTTGTCTATTTGCAGCAGAAAGCAAACAGATAGAACTGGAGGAGGGGTTAGAAAGTATAAAAAAATTGATCTTGGCAACATACAAGCAGTTAAAGATTTATAGCATTAAAATATTATTTCACAAGACAACTCCCTCAGGTTAAGGAAACTTCCCACTATGTTTTAACATTTCTAATGACTATAATTGTATAAGCAAATGACAGGTTAAAACTGAATCAAAAGAACGATGTGCACAGTAGTCAGGAAATCCTTCTACGTGGCACACCTCATCACAAAAGGTTTCTCATCCAGAAAAAAAGAGGTCATTGTTCCCCTCTACTCATCACTCATTAGACCCTTATAGAGTACAATGCCCCTTTTGGTATGTACCTCACAAGACATCTACAACAACTGGAAAGGCAGCAGAAATACCTCACAAAGAAGATTACCGGTCTCAAACAGATGCCCTATGCAGACCGTTTAAAAAACCTCCAGCTTTACTCCGTCACATATCGCCTACTCAGAGGTGATCTCTGCCTAACATACAAAGCTATGTCAAACCCAGAGCTGCTGGACATGCTCCATTTAAAGAAATCCCAAGCCCTCCGAGCTACACGCTCTAGGGACCTAAACCTTCTCACCACATTAAACAGAACATGCCGGAGGGATAGATTCCTGTCCCAGAGACTTCCCATACTCTGGAATAAACTACCTAGCTATATCAAACAAAACTCCTCATTAGCACTCTTCAAGAAAAATCTTGATGAC
Source organism: Protopterus annectens (assembly GCF_019279795.1). NCBI lineage: Eukaryota > Metazoa > Chordata > Ceratodontiformes > Protopteridae > Protopterus > Protopterus annectens. The sequence continues at coordinate 179,214,643 of NC_056749.1, forward strand.
TGGATGGGAAATAGGAAATTCACCCCGGGGATCACCTCTGTGGCTCTGCTCAACAGTGGCACAGGAATATAATTTTCTTGGGTGGCAAAAGCCAGGGTACCTGTTTGGCTGGGCTTGTATAGGCCCCAGGGCCGATAGCCTAGTACCTACCTATGAACCTATGATGGAGATTAGAGCAGATGCACAGAAGAGACAAAGTTCACAAAGGCAAGTGGAATAAAGGGAGAATAAAAAAGTGGAAGCTGCAAAGGTCTAGCTTTAATACTTGGATGGAAAGAAATTCCCTAACCCAAAACCAATAAATTAAAATGCCACAGAAAACAAAAATGATACTGTCAGCATTTGAGTGCATTTTCAAAATTTCTTTTAGTCTGTTTGATCATTAGAAATGGTTCTGATAGCAAACTACTAGAACACATGAAAAAAAATTAAACACAGCTCATCTTGTACAGATGTATTAAATGACAGATGAAGTACACATATATGGATGATTGTCCACAGCAGTGCTAGCCACCCATTGATGTAAACCTTGCCTCTAGATTATTGTCACTGTTGAAGTGACACCTTGACCCCATGTGCAAAAATGGGAAAAGGGGTTATGGATGGATGGTTAAAGTGTATACTTTTGCGAGTTTTTTTGAGTATGAGGAATACTAAAGGAAGGGATTCAGCACAATAATCTCTACTCACCAAATGTGTAGCAAGTTACTATGGATATTCTAGGTGTGTTTAAAACAAGAGGTTAATGAAAGAATTAAATGAAAACCGTTGCCACTTCATACAACAAACTGCTTCAGTTACTTTGACATCTTCCAAAGTTGAAAAAAAAACTCTCACTATTACTCCCACACCAAAAAGCAAAAAAGTTACACTGACAAACCATTCAGTAAAAATTGTGAGAAAGACCCAGCCAAATTAGTCTTTCCTGTGTAAAACCTTAAATCCTCTGTACTAAAGACCTGTGGGATATATGCAAATAACCCTTTAAGGACATATTACTGTTTCAGCTACATGGCTTCTGAAAACCCTCAATTTTTTTTGTCTCTTCTTGGATATATTCAGGACAATAAACCACATTAACTGCAGACATTCATGTTTCAGCCTTTTTTTTTGCCTCATCAGTAGAGCACAAGTGTATTGTATGGCTATACTTTAAAAACATGGAGCTTAAAATCAAGCCTGACAACGATAAACATTAGGGTTCTTGTATATATCCCAAAGAACATCTGAACCAAAGAGTAAAAACGTCAGACAAACCATTGTGCAAAAACTGCAAGAAAAACCCAGCCAAGCTAAAGTTTTCACTGTAAATACACAAATGCTTAAACCTTTCGTAGTAAAGACCCATGGGCTCTATGCAAATGACCCCTTAAGCACATAACAGTATTTCAGCTACATGTCTTTTGAACCAAAGATGAACAAAAAAAACATTCTTACTATTACTCCACACAGTGTCTAGAAGAAAAGTTTCAGGCTGTTGCCCTTCATCTTCTACATCAGTGAAACAGCCAGTCTGCTCTTTTTTTCTGTTTATGTTCGAATATCTAAGTATCTCGCTCATATGGCCTTTACAAGAGAGAAGGTATTCCATGTCTTTGTTCAGACTTTACATCACTTGAGGTTCATTCTAAGCATCTTCCCTAGGTCTCTTGGCTGCATTGCATAGTCCATCTGTATATAAATCTTTCATTAACAAGATGCACAGAGCCATATCCACGATGCAGTAGTTAGTGCATTAAAGGTACAAACAAGAAAAAAGAAACTATTTGTTATTTAGATTTACTGATGTTGCCTTATGGAAGTCAACTTAGCGTTAGAAGTCTTCAGTTTCTTCGAGATACATTGAATGAGGAACTCTAATTATACAGCAAATAATAACAATCTTGACTTTAACAGAGTGCTTTTCTTGTCAACTTAAATCTGTGAATTTTTAGAGACTTTCTGAAAGTCTTTTAGTTCCAGACAGGTTTTCAACAGCTATATGGTTTTCCTGCAAAGACTAACTTTTGTTTCACACCAGGATTAGTACTGCTATCTGGTGGAAAAAATAAGCAGCATTGAAAGAAATTCAAAGTGGTTCCTTTAAGCAGGAAACCTCAGTAGGTAAGAGTATTTGAGATGCATAAAAAGTGTATCAACATAGCATTGTGAAAAATGTATCAAAATCTGTTATCTAACAATACTGGTAATAAACACATGAAAGCGTCAAAATAGTAATAGCAGAATATAAGTAGTGCCCTGCATATCCAGTTAGTTCTGTCACCAATAGCCAAAGTATTCTTATATATATGCGACTCCAACTCAGCTGAAACTGCATTCAAGTTATACTCTCTTTCTGAAAGCCCTTAACAGTTTATCAAGTCTTATCAGTTCTTGATGATAATCAAAATTGCCAGTGTTGTCTCATTGTCTATGGTGCATTTTCAGACTTTACTGTGTTTACAAATTTCACTGTATTTAGTGTTCCAAGTATGTTAACAGCATGCTTACTACTTTATTTTCTGGTCAATTAAATCTTACAGATTCAAAAGCATTTTCAGACAAAATATTGCACTGTGCTTAATTTATATTTGATATTTAACTTGTTAATCTCATTTCTTCTTGCCAACAGTAAGACTTGACTTACTTTCTTATCGTTTCTGTTGCATTTGCAGAGTTGAATATCAACTCATTTCATTTAATGGTATCAGTAAATAACTGATTTTTTTTATGTTTCTTTTCAACATGAGTTTTTGGATACCCTTGTTTTACTTACATTTTATACATTCTTGGAAATAGATTTCTACCACAACTTCTATGAAACTGATTAATAGCAGGATACTTCTTACTCAATTGCTTACAACCAGTCTTAGCATACAAAATACCCTTAATGTAAAAACAACTTATTGCTCCTTCTGTTTTGAAGATCTAATGTTATGATAAATATAGTAGCAATTCACATAGATTCAGTATCTTATTTTAGGAGACAGTTACTGCAGCAGAAAATCATACCTTCAGCACAGAATCCCATGCAATAAGGAAATGAGGTGCAAGAACTGCTACAAGGTCTCCTGTAGTACCACTGAGATCAAGACAAAAGATGGGGGAGGCGGAGCCTAGATGGCCAACTGAGAGCAGTGAATTTTGAGAGCTCCATAAACTAGTACAATACTATAGGAAAAGTTTATTATTTTCAAGTTTTAAACATCAGAAGTCTATAGATAAACTACTAAACTACATAAATATCAATTTTGGTGGAGATGTACAAAAATTGTCCTGTCAAGTAACTTGGAGATATACTGAGTCACTGAATATGAACAACTCAAGGAATTGTCATCCAGATGTTGCTTTGAAAAAGAACTGCAATTGATGACATCTACCTTACAGAAACTATCTTTGAAAATGGGTGGCTTTAAAAATGACTTAGAAAACCTCAAATTAAATTCTCAAACACAGACTGATACTCTTAAGGAACTATTACAGCAACACCTTACAAAAATAACAAATATAGAGACTTCTCTAAATGACACTGAAGGAAGACTCAAAGAGGAAGAATTCCAAAAAGAATTTCTGCTTAAACTGAATACATGGCTGCTTAACAAAATAGATTACTTAGAAAACAGGGAAAGGAGAAACAACATAAGAATCTTTGGTCTGTCTGAAAACACTGAAGGAGAAGACATTATTTCATTCTTAACTACCTGGATTCCTGAATTTTTAGACTTGAATGAGAAACTTTCATTTGGAATTGAAAGGGCGCTTAGAGCACGGAGGAAACCTGCTTCTAACTCAACAAATACTCCACCTAGATCCATTGTTATAACATGTCTTTCATTTCTGGACAAGGAACTAATATTAAAATCTGGTTGGAGAAAATCACCCTTAAAATACAATCACAGCTTGATAAGGTTTGACAATTACTCTTCCAGAATACAAGACTAAACGAAAAAAGTCTGGCCAATAATAAAACTGTTAAAACAAAACAATATTAAAGCACAGCTGGCTTTTCCAGCCAAGATAAAAATAATTTTTGGCAATGAGGTGAGAACCTTTAATGACTTAGAAGAAGCTACTATATTCATCAAAAACAACAACATAGTGTCTATCCCAGAAGAAATGGAATGGATGGCCCCTGCTCTTAACAGAATAAAAGAAACAAATCATTGGACTGATGCTAGAAAGAAGAAACAAAAAAATGATTCCAAGATAGCTGTCCCAAAAAAATAACTCTTACAACTACATTTCTGAAAGTATCACCTGCTATGGTACATCACTTGTCAGTTGTCATCTGTTTTTATTTAAAAAAAGAGGGTTCTTAAACAACTGAGAAACAGTAAGGATTTATTCAGAATGTTCAAATAGTCCAATAATTATTTACAAACAAAGGTAGGTCAAGATGGATTACTATTTACATTATATATAAAGCCAAACAAAGCAACATATAATACAAACAGAAGTTTCTGTTCCCCTACTTGAACTCAGTAAATACTTATCTTGTTCATTTTTCATTGATTTTACTTATAATAATTTAAGTAATTCATTAACTCATTCAACAAGGTACCATTCATCAGAGTTCAGATTCAAGTGTAACAAATTAACATCACATATAATAGCAGCTACAGTAGAGTGTTTTGAAAAAAAATGCTGTTATGGAGACTAATCCCTTCTTCAGTTAAAGTATGATTTAGAAATGTCATGTATATCCTGGTTGAATAACAGTAGCAAGCTCTTAGTATAAATGTCATTATTATTCTGTCTAAACATAGTTAATATCAATTATGGCAGGTATCATAGTTTCGAGTGCTGTTTGATCAATCCTGATATGGTGTGAGTGGATGCACCCGTGTCTGGCAGCTAGTACAAATGTCATTATTATTCTGTCTATACATAGTTAATATCAATTATGGCAGATATCACAGCTTTGAGAGTTGTTTGATTAACCCTGACATGGAGTGTGTGGATGCAGCTGTTGTATGTTGCCGTTTTTGTCACTGGGAAGCAGTGGGTTGAGGCTTGTGATTGAGGTTTACTGATGCTTGTGTATTAGGAAGAGACATTTGGTGTTTTAGCCTGGATCCAGGGGTAGGGGGTGGATACAACTGTGATTTGGGATATATTGGCAGAAAATAGTTTGTTTATGCATCTGCTGAGTGAGAGTTGGGAAGGCTGGAAGAATGTGTTATCTCTTGTTGTGGTGGCTTGTTGGGAGGTTTTTTTAATCCGTTTGCTGTCATAGGTTTATAGGTAGGTACTAGGCTATCGGCCCAAGGGCCTACGTAAGCCTAGCCAACAAGGTTCCCTGGCTTACGCCATCCAAGAAAGTTATTTTCCTGTGCCACTGTCGAGTAGAGACACAGAAGTGATCCCTAGGGTGTATTTCCTATTTCCCATCCACTCATCAAGATTTTTCTTGAAGAGTGCTAATGAAGAACTTTGCTTGACATAGATGGGCAGCCTGTTCCAGAGTATGGGAAGTCTATGGGACAGAAATCTATCCCTCCAGCATGTCCTGTTTATTGTGGTGACAAGGTTTAGGTCCCTAGAGTGTGTAGCTCGGAGGGATTGGGATTTCTTTAGGTGTAGCATGTCCAACATCTCTGGCTTTGACATAGCTTTATATGTTAGGCAGAGATCACCTCGGAGTAGGCGATATGCTACGGAGTAAAGCTGAAGTTTCACTGTTCTTTTCCTGGCTGTTGCCTCACTGAAAGGGAGGGAATTTAGGCTTTAGGTTGCAATGAAGTGAAGCTTTGCTTCAGGTGCATTGCATGCCTCTGGTATGGACTACACAGACACACTAACAGAAAAGTACAGTCATGTACACTTACCGTAAATGTATTTGTTAGAGTGTATTCACTGTTGCAGTCATTACATTTGGGTTACTGGTTACAGGTTGCCCTCACTCGGCCTGATTAACAAAGTCTTGGGTCCTGCGTCGGTTGCTGTCTCTTCTTCTGTGACATCAGGGGTATAAAACATGCAGCCGACGTCATTACATCAGTTTTTCTTACCCCAGATGTCAGGTGCCCCCCTAACAGGAAGCAATTAAATCTATAAATATACAAGGTTATACCTCAAACAAAAAAGCAAATACACCAAAAAGCTTTTAAGCACTGAAAAGGAGAGAAGAGGTATAGCCAAACAAAGTCAGGGGGCTGGAGGGAGGGTAACCAGGACTGCAACAGTGAATACACTCGAACATCTACATTTATGGTAAGTGTACACAACTGTACTATGTCTTTCGTGTTTCACTGTTGCAGTCATTACATTTGGGTAGATTCCCAAAGCTAAGGATGGGAGGAGGAATTTAGATAGCATTAGGACCAGCTATAAGGCCCTGCAAAACTGCAGTGGCAAAGTCAGCTCTGGATTTAGAGAAAATTGGCAAAGGGTAATGCTTGGTGAAAGTATGTACAAAACTCCAGGTAGCAGCTTCTAGGATGTCCCTGGTAAGAACACCTCTGAGAAAGGCTGTAGAGGTAGATGCAGCCCTGCTTGAGTGGGATCTGATCTCCTGTGGGATAGGTTTTCCATGGAGCTTATAGCAGAAGTGAATGCAATGGCCTATCCATTTGGAAATAGTTTGCAGTGAAATAGCCTTCCCTTCTGTCCCTGGAGCAAATGCCACCAGCAGTTGTTCAGATTTCCTTTGAGGTTTAGACCTGTCCAAGTAGAATCTAAAGTTGTCTGTGCACATCTAAGGAGTGCAGTATCGGTTTTCCTTTGTTCTGTGGATTAGGAAAGAAGGTAGGCAAATGAATGGACTGATTAAAAGCCACACTGGATACCACCTTTGGCATGAAAGAGGGATTGGTCCTGAGGGACACTGTCCCATGAAAGATGATGAAATACTCCACTGTCATAAGGGCCTGTAATTCAGATACCTTTCTTGCTGAAGTGATGGCTAAAAGGGAAGCTGTTTTCCAAGAAAGGAATTTTAAATCTGCAGTAGCAGCTGGCTTGAAAGGAGGAAGGGTGAGTTTCTCCAATACAAAGTTAAGGTCCCAGGCTGGAGTTGGAGCTCTCCTAGGTGGTCTTGGATTTTTGGCCCCTCTGAGGAACTGCTTGAGCAGTGGAAGAGAGAAGAGGGGAGGGTCTGTGTTATAATGAGCTGAAATGGCTGAGGCATGAATTTTTATTGAGGAAAACGACAGGCCCTTCAGAAGCATCTCAGTTAAGTATTGTAAAATCTGAGGTAAATTGGGCACTGCTGTGCTCATCCTTTGAGATTGGTTCCAGGCACAGAATCTTAGGCACAGAATCTTTTCCATTTTTCAGCATAAGATTTTCTAGTACTAGGCCTCCTTGCCTCTAAAATGACATCCAACACTGGTTTATTGAGGGATGGTAAAGGAGAGCTTAGGTAATTAGCCAGGCTGCTAGGTTCAGTGTTTGAAGCTGAAGGTGCAGAATCTGGTTCTTCTGCTGAGACAGCAGGGTAGGAATCTGAGGCAGGTGCCATGGGGCCAACAGTGACACACTGCGCAGGAGGAGGTACCTCTGTTGGTGTGGCCAGGCTGGTGCAATCAAAATCATCCTTGGTTTGTCTTGTTTGATCTTTAGTAGTACTTTGGAGAGCAGAGGCAGAGGAGGAAAGGCATAAACCGATAGGTTTTTCCAGCTGAAGGACAGAGCATCCACTTTCCAAGCTTGTCTGCGGGGAGTCCTTGCACAAAATTTTTCTAATTGATAGTTCTGGGGGGAGGCAAACAGCTTTATATCTGGGCTCCCCCAGGGCAAACAGGTCTATATCTGGGCTCCCACATTTGCTTGTCAACATGTTGAAAATCCTTGGTTCCAGTTTCCACTCGTGTGGGACCATGAGGATTCTGCTTAGTCCATCTGCCAGTGTATTTAGTTTTCCTGGCAGGAATTGAACTTGTAGATGTACTTGGTAGCTCAAGGCTGTGTTCCACAATGCCATGTCTAGTCTGCAGAAGGGGTAAGAATGTGTACCCCCTGCTTGTTTATGTACCACATAACAGTGGTGTTGTCAGTCTTTACCATTAATTGTCCTGGAAGAATGTGGCCCTTGAAGGCTGTCAGAGCATTCTGTACAGCTAACATTTCTTTATGACTGATGTGAAGGTGCATTTGAATTGGGTTCCATTTGCCCTGAATGCACTTCCCTGCCAGGTGCGCGCCCCCCCCCCCCAATGCATAGTCCGATGCATCTGTTGTTAGGGTTTGGGCGGCAGGGGGTAGTGTGAATGGTAGTCTGTTTTGGTGCATACCTCTGCCCACCAAAGGAACTCTAGGCGTAGACAAGGAATGATAGGATTCATTGCTTCTAGATCCTGAGAATGTTGACATTGTAGGCTTTTTAGATACCATTGTAGGTTCCTCATATGCAGTATTGCATATGGAATTAGAAGAATGCAGGAGGTCATGAGCCCCAAGACTTGTAGTATTTGCCTTGCAGATAGCAGGGTTTTTGTGACCACTTGTTTGAAGTAGGTTGTGAAGTGAATTTATTTCTCTGGAATGAGGAAAGTCATCTGGGAAGTTGTATTCAAGCTTGCTCCCAGGAATATCATTTGTTGACAGGGTACCAGGTGTGATTTCTTTTCATTTATGGTGTACCCCAGCCAAGTTAGCACCCTCTGTACAAAAGCCAGATGATTCAAAAGTATGTCCTGGTTTTCTGCCTGAATTAGACAATCATCCAGGTATTGGTATATTTAAATATTTCTTTGCCTGCAAAATGTAATGACTGGAGCTAGGCACTTTGTGAATACCCTGGGCGCAGTGGATAAGCCAAAGGACAGTGCAGAAAATTGATAGCGCGTGTAGCCTGCTTTGAAGCGTAGGTATCTTCTGCAAGATTCCCTGATTGGGATGTGCAGGTATGCTTCCTTTAAATTTAGTGCTGCCAACCAGGCATCTTTGCTTATCATAGGAAGCAACTGGTGAAGAGTCAACATCTTGAATTTTGAAATCACCAAAAAGGTGTTTAGAGTAGGCAGGTCCAGGATAGGACGCCATGAATTGTCTTTTCTGGGTACCAGGAAAAATCTTGAGTAGAAACCTTATCACTTTTTCTCTTCTAGTACCAACTGAATAGCCTCTATGCTTAAGAGAGATAGAGTACTTGCTTTTGGGCCTCTTCCCACTGCTTTGGAGGTAGATCCGGCCAACCGCTTGGAGTTGGTGATGTGTGGAAGTGAAATCTGTATCCTTGGGATACCATATTAAAAACCCATTTGTCCTGGGTAATGAGTTTCCAGTTCTTTGCATGAAGTGCAATCCCCCCCCCCCCCAAAGGGGCAGTCAGCTGAGAAGTGTTTGGAAGTTTTAAAAAGAAGTCAATGAGACAGTTTACCATAGGGGGGAGTTTTATTACTCCCAAATTTGGAAGTGGAGGCCCCCCACTGCTTAGTCCTGTGAATCCCCTGGAACTGAAGCCTGGGTACTCTGCTGGATCTGGGTTTGAACTGAGAAGGTCTGGAAGAGGCAGGCAAGGACCAATTCATAGAAGGCTAATGCCTACTAAATCTTGGAGGTTGTACTTGTAAAAAGTCTTTCAACAGTTTGCATATATTTAGCTTTTTCCTCCATCTTTTTAAGAACTTCTTCTGCCTTGTTGCCAAACAGGTGGCCCTGATTTAAGGGAGCATCCAGTAATTTCACTTTAACATGATGTGATAAGGATTGTTCCTTAAGCCAAGCATGCCTTCTAAGTATAGACCCAGTTATAGCAGCTCTGCAAGATGCCTCCAGCAAATCAAAACCACATTGCAAAGTATGTTTTCCAACTTGTTCAGCAGAATGCATTAAATCCTGTAAATCCTTAGTTTCAGCACAATCAGGAATCAACATAATTTTCTCTTTAAGCAATTCAGTAATATACTGTTGATACTTTAACATATGAAACTGGAAGTTTAAGGCCCTAATGGCCAAAGCTGCATGCAAAGTACGTTTTCCAACTTGTTCAGCAGAATGCATTAAATCCTGTAAATCCTTAGTTTCAGCACAATCAGGAATCAACATAATTTTCTGTTTAAGCAATTCAGTAATAAACTGCTGATACTTTAACATATGAAACTGGCAGTTTAAGGCCCTACTGGCCAAAGTTGCACAAGTGTATACCTTCTTACCCCATCTATCCAGCACCCTGGAGTCTCTATCAGAGGGGGTAGGATTTTTGGCAGTAGTAGCTTTAATGCCCTTGGGTCCCTGTGAAATGGTTTCAGGATCCGCAGTAGGATTTTTGAAAAGGAACTTGTGAGAGTCAGGAACCCTGTAATATCCATCAGGTTTTCTGGAAGCAGGAAGTAAAGAGTCAGGGGCCATGCTAGATTCCGAAAAAGGCATCATCAACAATGTCCAGTATAGGAGGTATAGCTAAAGGCCTGTGCTGGGGCAGGAGTAAGAAATCCCTAAGCCTCTTTTTAGAATCAGAGAAATCCTGACTTTACCAATGAAAAAGCTCCCTGACGGTATGCAAGATTTCACCAAAAGAGAAATCCTCTGGGGGGGGATAGAGTCCTCAGCATCAGAATCCCCATAGGTAGATATGGGTAAATCCTGGTCATCAGAGAAAACAGAAATTTCAGAATCCTGGTCAGAAGTATAATAAGCAAACTCGGTCCTAGGTCTCTTAGAGGGGGAAGGTTGGCTTCCCCTGATTAAAGTAATAAGGTCTTCAGTCATTCTTATCATTTGCTCTTTAGGCATAGAGGCCTCACCATGTGGTCTGGGCGTCAGTTTTCTAGACATGGTTCGAGTTTTAGGCCTTGAAGAAGAAGATGGAACCAGTTTAATATGCAAGTCAGTAGGCCTGAATGCACCCTCAGATGCCGGTGCTTGCACAGCGGCTCCAGATCCATCCAAGGTAGAGGCATCCGCAGGTTCCACAGTTGAAGCATCTCGTGGCATACCGGACTCCTAATGGGTCTCAGTAGAGGCCTGTGAATCTGAAGTAGCGGGTATCAGGGGCTACAAAAGTGCCTCACTGAGTACCGGCGAACTGGGCGGCCTGTCTCTGTCTTTATCTTTGCGTTTCTTCTGAATGTCGGTAGTCAGATGGCTTACCGAAGACATATCAGGATAATTGAACCGAGCACCAAAAAATTTAGAAGCACAAATATACCGATGATGGATAGTTTGTGGTTTAAATAAGGCACAAAACTGACAGCGAGGTACGTCGTGGTCAGGGCCTAGGCAAGGAAAGGAATACAGTACGAATGAAAATCTTTATGACGTATCTGTTTTCCACAAGAAATGCAAGTATTTACTTTTACTGACATCGGTTTAGAGCAAGAAAAAGTTTACCCAATGGGGTACTTAGCTTTTAATTGAAGACTTCAGTTCTGAAACTCGAAAATGAAAATTTCAGGAGTCGGTCGACCAGCACTTGCGAACTGCTTCTGCTTCGGGCACCGCACGGCAAAAAAGACTGATGAAATGACGTCGGCTGCATATTTTATATCCCTGATGACCTGACGTCAAGGAAGAAGAGACAGTAACTGACGCAGGACCCAAGACTTTGTTAATCAGGCCAACTAAGGGCTACCTGCAAACAGATAACCCAAATGTAATGACTGCAACAGTGAAACACAAAGAACATCAGATGCTCCCAGGTTGCTATGGTAATGGAGACAGAGTGACGACAATGCTTAGCGGCTGTGAGAAGCCTCTGAGATAATTCTCAGCAATGAAGTTTTTGTTTTTTAAAAAAATATATAATAAAGGGGCTGTTTTAAACCACATGTACACATATTGATGGTCTCCTAACACTTCATTTAGCTCATTAAATTGATTCTTGACAAAAAATTTAATAAAAAAATAAGCTCAATTTTATATTTAAAATATATTTTGGTCGAAACACATTAAAGACTTGCATAACAGTAGAATTCTGAGTTACTGAGAAAGACTAAGAGAACTTGGTCTTGTGCAGTACCCTTTGCAGTGGTCTGGGAGGTGAGCTTGCTCGGACGTGTTGGCCATATGGAGATAGCTGATTCTAGGGGTGTTGGGGTTGCTGAGAAGCATTAGAGAGTCATCAAATTTCTTTCATGGAAATATCTTTGGGAATGGAAGGTGTGTTGAGTGGTTCACTGGCAGAGTGTCCACTGCATGAAACAGGCTGGTAAAATGGAACATGACAAATATTGGTTTGGATATTTTTAAGAACAGCCTGGAAACACATCACATGAACTAGTGAATGGTATTCTGGCAAAACTGGATGGGCAGTGTTGCCCATGCCTGAAGTACTGATATGTGTGTATGTAAGGATGGAAATATACTTATAACAAAAAAGAAACTAGAAAGGTCTCATAATTCAATTAAAAGTCTATGGACTGTATAAACATGCTTAGAAGGAGCTAATAGTAAGAATAAGCAGTACAGCTTGTGGTCTCTCAAATAACTAAGCAACAGCCAAAAAAAAAAAAAACACAATAGTTATGTAATGTCTGATTTTAGTAAATCTAGACATAAAATTGTCATATAAGATGAAGCAGTCTGCTGAATTTAGATATTAAAGACAGGATGTAATAACATGGGCTTGTGTATAATAACACTACTATGTTAACTTGTCATAAATGACATACACTACACTGAACATCAAGGGGAAGCATGATGGTTTTCTTATATAAGTAAATATGCATAACAAGTCATGTAATTGCTTTAACTTGAATTGTAGTTTTTGTAACCCATCTTGACCATATATAATACTTAAGTGGTTACCAAGGTAATCAATGTTTTATACAAGACATCAAACTTACAAAGTTGTTCAAGAGGAACAATAGAAGCCTGATCCTGAAATGTCACAGAATGCAACAATCATATTCTGAACAAATAGTATTAAACTGACAATAGACACTCAGTTTAATAGCATGGGCTTGTGTATAATAACACTACTGTTTTAACTGGTCATAAATGACATACACCATATTGAACATCAAGGGGAAGCATGATGATTTTCTCATATAAATAAATGTGCATAACAAGTCATATAATTGCTTTAACTTGAATTGTGGTTTTGTAACCCATCTTGACCATACATAATACTTTAGCCGTTACCAAGCTAACTAATGTTTTATACATGACATCAAACTGAAAAAGTTGTTCAAGGGAAACAATAGAAGCCTTAACTAGGAATGTCACAGAATAATCACTCAGTTTAACTTTTGATTATACAAAATCGAATGTTACCATTTAAATCTAAACATTTTCAGTATATGCCATAAAATGGCAATTTATGAATATGGAAAGGTAACCTGTAATCAATCACAATAAGTGAATTTATTTTTAACGTATAATTTCACTCATTTTATAAGAAAAAATGACAGATATGAAAATCCTTGTGTGCAGGAAATGGGGGGGAGATGCACCAATAATTAAAATGCACTAACTTTCATCAATGTTCACATAAAATAAACTTGATGCTTTAAGTAAGTTAGCCACAAACAAAGTGATTACTTAAATGCTGGCAAACAATGAAATATAACTTCTGATATATCCAGTAAAATACATTGTATTATAAACATTAGGTATAAATATTACCATCTATTTATATTAAGTCATAAGTTTTGAAAGACTTCATCATTAATGGTGAATATGTTAAATAACTGTGTGCTGTAATCTTTTACTGAAGTTTTCTATACGATACATCCTACTTTACTAAGATTGAATTACTTATCTCTCTTGTATGTATATATTAATTGCTTATACAATAAGTAGACGTTTATATTGTATTAGACTTTTGTCTAATCTACAATAGTACTATATCTGTTCAAATAATATAAATATTGCTTATTCCTATTACAAATATTCTCTATATAATAATTCAATTTATGGAGCTCAGATGTTCTGGATTGTCAAGGTATGGGTGATAATCTGATGGATTTAGGTTTATCCATCAGATTAGGAATGATTTTCATTCCATGGCTAGTGCGGATCTTATTTTTGTTAACATTTATTAATTTAAATTTATTTCACAAAAACATTTTTAGTATGCCTGACCAAAACATTACTTTATTGGTAAACACTCAAAAGTACAAAACTGATAATTCCCTTTAAAAGCTCAAACATATAGTTTATAGTTATCAGAGGAAAATGTTTAATAGTCACAATAAAACAAAAAATATATAGTCTAAAAAACCTAAGATGGATTTAACTTTATTATCTTTAAATATCAATGGCTTAAACAATCCTAGCAAGAGATCAAATCTACTGAAATATTTAAAACTGAACAAAGCACAAATTGTCTTCCTTCAAGAAACTAATTTCAAAACAAATGACAATTACAAATGGAATACTAAGGAATATATTATATTGATGCAATCCACTTATAAGACAAAGACAAAAGGGGTAACAATTTTATGGAAAACAAATGTGATTCACCCAGAAATCATTTAGAAGTATGAAGATAAAGAAGGCCTTATGGCATTAGTAATAGTTAAATATAATAACAGCATATGGACCCTAGCCAATCTATACTGTTCCCAGGCATTGAAACAGAAACTGTTAAAAACACTTGGATTTCATTTCCAGTAATTATAAAGGCAGCTTAATACTAGGAGGAGATTTAACTGTATATTTCATATTTCTGAAACTACAAATAAAAGACCGCTGCGTACATCTGCTGCATCAAAAGTTTTAAACAAGTGGGTAGAATAATTTCACCTTGCAGATACTTTCAAATTTAAAGAAAATAAATCTTTGTTGTTTTCCCGTCAAGATCACAGATTTGGTACCCAAACTAGAATAGATAAAACATTTGCTGCCCATGACTTGCACTCTAAAATCATTAATTTCTCGATCACTCCCTGCCCCTTTTCAGACCACAATTAATTGATACTAAAACTTCAAAAATGAGTACAAATCATTAATTTTTAACTCCAGAATTCCAGAATATATAACTAAAATTAAAGAGTTCAAACCCTGGTTATTATCTGAATTACAGTTCTTCTTAGATATTAATTACACCACAGAGATAAATAAAATAATGATATGGGACTCATTAAAAGCTTACATATATGGTAAAATCCTAACTTGGTATAAAAAAAAAATCAGAGAATGGGATTCTGAATTATTAGATCTACAATCCAAACTTTTATTAGTAAAAGCTGAAAAAAATCTAAATCATTTGGAGACTAAAAAGAAAGTAAAAGTATTAAATAATAAATACAATGAAATTCTAACACATAAAACTAGTTTAGCTTTAGAAAAGCTACACATTAATACCTTGGCCACTTCTCCTAAATATGTACATAATTTATCCACAAGAATCAAAATACAATCAAAAGCTAATAACATTAAAAGTATCTTCTATGAAAAGAAAGGGAAAAAAGTCTCGGATATAGGTGGCATTCTTGATGGCTTTAGAAATCGCTATATGGAACATTTCCAAAAAGAAAATAAACATATTGATCAATTAAATCTAGATGAAAAATATTTTAATATAAAAAAACCAAAAAAAAATTAAAACTAGATCTGCAAGCACCCATACCATACAAAGAGATTACAGATACAATAAAAGAGGGTAAAAATAATAAAGCTCCAGGTATAGATGGCATAATTATGGAAATATATAAACTTTTTCCTTCAAAGATATTATCCCTCTTCCATAAAACTCTATTAGAAATTCAGTCACAAGCTTTAATACCACCCTCTTGGATATATTCCTTAATCACACCAATCCTAAAGGAAAACAAATCCCCCATCTCTGTACCTCATATAGACCTACATCATTATTAAATAATGACTATAAGATATTCATGACAATATTAACTAACAGAATGAAATACCACTATCCAAAACAATAAGTAATGATCAAACTGGATTTATATATCATAGACACACACACATAATATTAAAAGGACAATTTCTCTTATAGATTATGTTAATAAAGAAAATAAAGAAACACTCATAATTGGCTTAGATATAGAGAAAGCCTTTGATTCCCTAAATTGTGACTATTTATTCAAACTGCTAATGCTATTTGAATTTCCTGCATCCTTTGTTCTTCTCCTAAAGAAAAAAAAATGTTATATATATATACATACATACATACACACACACATACACACATACAGATAATTTAGTGAATGTCAAGTTAGTTCCTTTTACCTCTTAATCTACACATATAACAAAATGCACTAAACAAGAATGTCCCATGTCACCGATTCTATTTGTTCTGGCTACTGAAATATTGGCAGATTCAATTCTTAACAAAACAAAAATCAAAGGAACAGATCTTTATAAACAATACAATTCTAAAGTAATGCTATTTGTTGATGACATATTACTAGCATTACCTAATACAAAATAAACATTAGAAGAATTAGATATATTCACTGACAAATTTCACATGACTTCAGGACTCTATTTCAATAAATTAATTTTTTTATTTTTAAATAAAAAATAAACTGCAGACTAAGGGGGATCACATCAAAGGGAAACAAGAATATACTTTAAAATATAAAGGAACTGAGTTACACAAGGATAATAATGAATTAGTCTCAAGAAACTACAATAATATCAATACAATTAAAATATCTGTGGAAAAATGGAACAAAACAATATTAACATTTGAAGATAGACTACAGTTAATAACAATTGTTTTATTTCCCAAAATCCTATACATAGCCTTGGCAATACAACTGTTACCAAAAATGAATATACTTAAAGAAATAAATTCATTCCTAATAAAATTTGTACGGTTTCCCAAAAGAAACATAATAGCTTTAATACATCATATCAAACCATGCAAACAAGGATGATTAAACGTTCCTAACAGACACATATATAAAAGCATCAATATCTAAAACAATCTCAGACTGGATAAGTTCAAATTACTCTGCAAACTGGAAGAATTACTAACTGTAAAATCAATAAATGAATCTGATTTACAAATAAAATAACAGATATTTGCCATGGCACATATTATCTATCAGTATGCAATACAACACAACTAAACCCACTAAAACTCGTATAATTATTACATTGACTCATTTAGGGAATTATTAATGCAAATATAGATTTAAAAATCTGGTTTGATCTTTTAACACCATTTACAGCCACAAAGAACTTTCCACATAAAATATATATATATATATATATATATATATATATATATATATATATAAATGATTAATTCCTGGGAACAGAAAGAATTTGCTTGCTGGCTCCAATGTATCAAAGAACTAAAAGTTTTAGATATGCAAGTAATAAAAACAACATACAAAATCCCAAAACAGGACTGGCTAACTTTACAGAGTATTCTGTCATATTTGCAAGATATAAGTAGAATAATTAACAATTCATTTAAAGAAATACCTAAATTTACAAAATACATACATGAAATCATATATAATGACTTTGACATGGGAAACAGTATTTCAAAATGTTACAAAATATTGATAAAATATATAAAACACCACCCAAACCTCATACTGAAATATATAACAAAAAGAAACTCAATACAGTTAACTGAAGATATTAAAACAAATACCTTATTATCGATAAAATATACATCCTTTACACAATACTGGAAATGCTTTAATTGGAAATGCTTGCACAGAGCATTCTTAACCCCAGACAGAATCAGTAAAATTAGTTCTTCCATAAAAGGAATATGTTAGATGTCAGCAAGTACACAATGCAGACTGGAACCACATTTTCTTTGATTGTGTTAAAATTAAGCCATTTTGGAATGGTATTAACTTTCTACAAGCTTTAGTTAATTAATCATTTTATTTAACTAAAGCTCTTGTATTATTAAATGTGAATGAAGGTCCTCATTTGAATAGGTCAAACATATATCTAGTATGGACTATACTTGCAATTTCAAGGAAGTGTATAACAAGAAGATGGAATACAAACACAATACCAACTTTGGAAGGCTTCTACAGCCTACTGAAGACCACAGCATTATTGGAAATTAAAATTGAAGAACTAATAATTTATTCAAAGCCAATGATCAACAACCCTTGGGGAAAAGTCTTATCATTGACTGACACTATACAATAACTGATCAGACACTCTGATAATGGATTAGACATACTTAAGTAACTGTATATATTAAGATCTGTTATAGTGTCAGGCTAATGTAAATAGTGTACATAGTTATTTAAGATGTCATGTATAAATACTATGGAATTCATTCAATGTATTTGAAAAATAAAAAAAACGAGAAATGTATCATATTTTAAAATAAATATTCCTTCCTTCAAAAAAAGAAAAGACATGGTAAGACTTAATAAAATGTTGAACATAAATTGTGCACAGATACACAGTGCATTTTGTTTAAAATTCTTTTCTGAGCTTTTTACCAATGTTTCAAAAGTAAGTTGAGGTATGCATATTGTTAATATATTGAAAACACAAAGTTAAGTCTCTGTGTCAAATGAATCTGTCATGTAAATACAAAAAATAAACAGCTGTTTTGGGCCATAGTATTTAAAATATTCTCCTAATATTAAATGTCATTTGGTTTATGAAAATGCTAGGAACAGTAAAACAAATTCATAATTTGTAGGCAAGGAATGAAAGTGTTACTGTACATATTTACAAAGACAGGCATTATGAATATTGTATAGAGCCACAGAAATTATATCCATTATACCTGTACTGGAATATTTACAGGCTTAGGATATTTGCCAGAAGAATACTCAATGTAAATAAATCCTGAAGTTATACCACTAACACATTCTACAAATAAATAGCACTGACTCTCATGAGCAGAGGTGTGCAGGAATTGAAGTGAATGAAATGCTTAGGTGGCAATAAGAAGCAATTGCAGTCAAAAGAGTGGATGAGTAGTATGGTTACTGCTGTATGGCAAGACATGATTCACATTTGTATAGATACTAATTATCTCAACAAGTGATTAATACAGAACACTATTCAGTGTTGCAAGATGAAGGAGTAGTGTTAACAATGACAAATGACAAGTACGTTTAAGTACTAGATGCAAATCATGGATTCTGGCACATAAAGCAATACAAAGAAAGACACAGATCTGAGTATAATTAAGACATCATTATGAAAGTACATACTTCTTAAACCTCTCTTTGGTAGTTTGTCAACCAAACAGGTGTTCCAAAGAGCTATTGTGTAGGCAACTGAAGACATAGATAGAGTTGTAAACATAATCAGCGAAAAACTAGTGAGCAGTCAAAGACAAGATTAACAAGGTACCACACTAACTCTGCTACTGAACAGGAACATATGAACATATCAAGTAAGCAATCAATACCTAGCCATATACACATTTAAGCAGACAAACTTAAAAGTTCTTGCCACCCTTTTCAGGCAATTAATACTGCATGAATAGATTAAGAAATAATAATATCAAGCTAAACATGACAAAATATGATTAGTAGACTATTGGCCCTGAAGACTTATAAGCCTAGCCAAGAGTTTAGCCCATGTTTAGACAAGTCAGCACCCCAAACCCTGTCCAGCAGGGACACAAGTGGAATCCCAGGGGTGTATTTTCCGTTTCCCATCCAGTTATCCAGGTTGCACTTAAAAAGGAATAATGAGCTACTCTGCTTAACATGGAGAGAGAGTCTATTCCACAGATGAGGGAGTCTCTGCAACACAAATCTGTTCCATCAACAAGTCCTATTGATGTTACAGACCAGGTTGAAGTCACACGTGGGTTACGCGAGTGAAGCCTGACTTGCGGATATGCTGCAGTCCCATCAAGGCGGGGTCAGAGATTGCTTTGTATGCCAGACACAGGTCACCTCTGAGGAGTCTGTATGAAACAGAGTAGAGGGGACAGGGCTTTTAGCCTATCTGTGTAGGCTAGATGCTAGAGACCCTCGATTCTTCTGGTGAGGAATCTCTGTGGTCTCAAGCTCCTGCATGTGCTTTGAGAGGTACATGCCGAAGGGGGCACTGTACTCAATAATTGGCCTTATAAGGGAAGAATACAGGGATGTTATGACCTTGATCCTGGATGAGATACCCTTACTTATGAGGTGGGCCATGTAGAAAGCTTTCCATACAACATACTGGTCAAAAGTCAGGTTGCTATCAACTTGGTGCCCAAATCCCAAAACAGGACTGGCTAACTTTACAGAGTATTCTGTCATATTTGCAAGATATAAGTAGAATAATTAACAATTCATTTAAAGAAATACCTAAATTTACAAAATACATACATGAAATCATATATAATGACTTTGACATGGGAAACAGTATTTCAAAATGTTACAAAATATTGATAAAATATATAAAACACCACCCAAACCTCATACTGAAATATATAACAAAAAGAAACTCAATACAGTTAACTGAAGATATTAAAACAAATACCTTATTATCGATAAAATATACATCCTTTACACAATACTGGAAATGCTTTAATTGGAAATGCTTGCACAGAGCATTCTTAACCCCAGACAGAATCAGTAAAATTAGTTCTTCCATAAAAGGAATATGTTAGATGTCAGCAAGTACACAATGCAGACTGGAACCACATTTTCTTTGATTGTGTTAAAATTAAGCCATTTTGGAATGGTATTAACTTTCTACAAGCTTTAGTTAATTAATCATTTTATTTAACTAAAGCTCTTGTATTATTAAATGTGAATGAAGGTCCTCATTTGAATAGGTCAAACATATATCTAGTATGGACTATACTTGCAATTTCAAGGAAGTGTATAACAAGAAGATGGAATACAAACACAATACCAACTTTGGAAGGCTTCTACAGCCTACTGAAGACCACAGCATTATTGGAAATTAAAATTGAAGAACTAATAATTTATTCAAAGCCAATGATCAACAACCCTTGGGGAAAAGTCTTATCATTGACTGACACTATACAATAACTGATCAGACACTCTGATAATGGATTAGACATACTTAAGTAACTGTATATATTAAGATCTGTTATAGTGTCAGGCTAATGTAAATAGTGTACATAGTTATTTAAGATGTCATGTATAAATACTATGGAATTCATTCAATGTATTTGAAAAATAAAAAAAACGAGAAATGTATCATATTTTAAAATAAATATTCCTTCCTTCAAAAAAAGAAAAGACATGGTAAGACTTAATAAAATGCTGAACATAAATTGTGCACAGATACACAGTGCATTTTGTTTAAAATTCTTTTCTGAGCTTTTTACCAATGTTTCAAAAGTAAGTTGAGGTATGCATATTGTTAATATATTGAAAACACAAAGTTAAGTCTCTGTGTCAAATGAATCTGTCATGTAAATACAAAAAATAAACAGCTGTTTTGGGCCATAGTATTTAAAATATTCTCCTAATATTAAATGTCATTTGGTTTATGAAAATGCTAGGAACAGTAAAACAAATTCATAATTTGTAGGCAAGGAATGAAAGTGTTACTGTACATATTTACAAAGACAGGCATTATGAATATTGTATAGAGCCACAGAAATTATATCCATTATACCTGTACTGGAATATTTACAGGCTTAGGATATTTGCCAGAAGAATACTCAATGTAAATAAATCCTGAAGTTATACCACTAACACATTCTACAAATAAATAGCACTGACTCTCATGAGCAGAGGTGTGCAGGAATTGAAGTGAATGAAATGCTTAGGTGGCAATAAGAAGCAATTGCAGTCAAAAGAGTGGATGAGTAGTATGGTTACTGCTGTATGGCAAGACATGATTCACATTTGTATAGATACTAATTATCTCAACAAGTGATTAATACAGAACACTATTCAGTGTTGCAAGATGAAGGAGTAGTGTTAACAATGACAAATGACAAGTGCGTTTAAGTACTAGATGCAAATCATGGATTCTGGCACATAAAGCAATACAAAGAAAGACACAGATCTGAGTATAATTAAGACATCATTATGAAAGTACATACTTCTTAAACCTCTCTTTGGTAGTTTGTCAACCAAACAGGTGTTCCAAAGAGCTATTGTGTAGGCAACTGAAGACATAGATAGAGTTGTAAACATAATCAGCGAAAAACTAGTGAGCAGTCAAAGACAAGATTAACAAGGTACCACACTAACTCTGCTACTGAACAGGAACATATGAACATATCAAGTAAGCAATCAATACCTAGCCATATACACATTTAAGCAGACAAACTTAAAAGTTCTTGCCACCCTTTTCAGGCAATTAATACTGCATGAATAGATTAAGAAATAATAATATCAAGCTAAACATGACAAAATATGATTAGTAGACTATTGGCCCTGAAGACTTATAAGCCTAGCCAAGAGTTTAGCCCATGTTTAGACAAGTCAGCACCCCAAACCCTGTCCAGCAGGGACACAAGTGGAATCCCAGGGGTGTATTTTCCGTTTCCCATCCAGTTATCCAGGTTGCACTTAAAAAGGAATAATGAGCTACTCTGCTTAACATGGAGAGGGAGTCTATTCCACAGATGAGGGAGTCTCTGCAACACAAATCTGTTCCATCAACAAGTCCTATTGATGTTACAGACCAGGTTGAAGTCACACGTGGGTTACGCGAGTGAAGCCTGACTTGCGGATATGCTGCAGTCCCATCAAGGCGGGGTCAGAGATTGCTCTGTATGCCAGACACAGGTCACCTCTGAGGAGTCTGTATGAAACAGAGTAGAGGGGACAGGGCTTTTAGCCTATCTGTGTAGGCTAGATGCTAGAGACCCTCGATTCTTCTGGTGAGGAATCTCTGTGGTCTCAAGCTCCTGCATGTGCTTTGAGAGGTACATGCCGAAGGGGGCACTGTACTCAATAATTGGCCTTATAAGGGAAGAATACAGGGATGTTATGACCTTGATCCTGGATGAGATACCCTTACTTATGAGGTGGGCCATGTAGAAAGCTTTCCATACAACATACTGGTCAAAAGTCAGGTTGCTATCAACTTGGGTGCCCAAATCCCTCACTACTGATTGCATGCTTAGGACATTGTTATTAATGTGATAATATGTGGGGACATCACTCTCCCCAAAGGGGGTGATGATGTATTTTTTGGTATTCAGCCTGAGGCCATGTTTCTGGCACCAGTCATTTGTTTGGGATGAGACCCTCTTGGAGGATGTCCACATCACTTGGGGAATGGATGACTGTGCTCAGCTTGTAGTCATCTGCAAATCTGGTCAGCCATAGCCCACTGGTTTTGGCTGCACCTCAGAGAAGTATATCCTGAATAACAGAAGCTCCAAGACCGATCTCTGGGGTATGCTGCTCATTACTGGTCTACTGCTTGAGGTGACTTCAACTATTTCGATTAAGTGGGTCCTATCAGTGAGCCAGTTTACTACCCATCTGATAACATATAGATTGATGCCTAGTTGAGAGAGTTTTCTATTATGCCTGAGTGGGGAATAGTGTTGAAAGCTTTGGCCAGTTCAAGGTAGGTGGTGTGCACAGTCTTCCCCTCGTCCATGGCTTTGGTGACTGTCTCAAAGGACTCAACCAGATTTAACAGACATGACCTCCCCTTGACAAAGCAAAACTGTGTGGGATCCAGTGTTTGGAGGTTGCCAATGTCCTTGTTATTGAGGTCCATGATAATCTATTCCAAGGCCTTGCAGATCAGGCTAGTTAGGCTGATGTGTCTATAATTTTCTGGACCGGTGGACACTCCATCTTTGTGTAAAGGGATTGACAGCTACTGTCCTCCACTGAGCTGGGACAACGACGGTACTCAGGCTTTGGTTGAATAGGGTGCCTAATGGTGCTGCAAGTTCATGTAGGATGCAGCCTGGGATGTTATTAGGCCCCATGGAGGATGTATTTTTTGCCTTTGAGAGGACTGTCATTACCTGTTCCCGAGAGATAAGGGGGGGGGCAGGTACGGGGGATGTCCTGATTTTCTGATAGGGGGGACAGAGGGGTGACGTTTTTGCAGAATCTGTTAGCCAGTAGGTTGGCTACATCTACAACATTTTTGTTTGCGGTATCCTTGACCACCAGTTCTGAACAGATCTGGGTGCTTCCTTTACGACTGCGGACATATGTGAAGAAGGCCTTATGATGGCCTCTAGTAGATGTGGCCAATTTGGACTTGAAGTTGGCTTTAGAGGATTTCACTAGTGCTCTTATTTGCTTGTTCAGGCTAAGGAGAGACTGCTTCCAATTGGGCATCTGCTCCTTCTTGGTCCTGGACAGCAATTTTTTCCTTTCGTTATACAGTTTATTTACTGCAGGTGTCCACCAGACAGATTTACTTTTGTCCTGTCAATCAGACTTGACATATGTATCACCTTTTCATACTGATGACTTTCATATATCTATGTACTAGAGACAAAGTACCAAAACTAATCACTTTTCTGAAAGCAAAGTGGCTTTCAGCAGTTTTATACATTTTTAAAACATTAATTGGGGATTTTTTTTATTCACTGTGCAATAGTAATTCCACGTAAAACATAGTCACAAAGTCCAGAATTGCCTAACATGTTTCATTAGCTAAGCAAGCAGACTGATGTTTACTCTTTAGTTACTCATTTAAATATTCATGCTTTAAAAACAAGATCAACTTGTACCATTGAATACTATGTTTAATTTTATGATGTAAGTGATGAATAACTCCTTAAAATGTATATTTATTACTCATGCAAGCAATTATCATAATGGCTGGATACTAAATATACTCATTTAGGCATATAATATGCATCTGTGGCTGGGAATTAAATATGCATGATTCTTTGGACTTAAAAATAATAGCAGCCAGTGTTTTGCAGTAAGAAAATTATAACGTACTTTGGAAATCTAAGACTGCTTTTGCTTTCACTTAACAGTATACATAAGCAAAAGAGTGGAAAGTGAAAGTAAAAAGAGAAACCTTTATAGGGCGATTCTTAATGCTGAATTTTATAAATGTTTTCCTGACTTAAGCCATAACTGCAATTAATCATTTAGCAAGCAGATACAAAGTGGTTAAGTTATTAACACACACATCCTTTTCACTTAGAATACACCTCTAACAGGGCAGTCTTCAAGCTAATGTAACAAATATCATGTCTTGCGCAACAGGAACAGATGCTGCTACCCTGGAACATTAATTAGCATTAGCCTGTGCTGTAAATGCAAACACTGAGCTCTCTTATCCTTTTCCGAAACACTGACACACACACACACACACACACACACACACACACACACACACACACATTAAAGCACGTGTGTGTGTTTCATAAAAGGATAAAAGAGCTGCAATGTTTGCATTTACATCACAGGCTAATGCTAATTAACTTTCCAAGGGAGGAGTACCTAACATTGTTTCGCAAGACAGGATATGCATTCGAGATATGTATCTATATATCTTTATATATGTATCTAAGTGTATCTCTCTCTCTCTCATATATATATATATATATATATATATATATATATATATATATACACACACATATATATATATATATATATATATATATATATGTGTGTGTGTGTGTGTATGTATATGTATATATAAATGCGTACATGTATGCACATACAAAAACACATATTTGTCTTGATTTAGCTCAAAATAAGTGGTTGACTTTTTCCATATCAGAGTGTTTGGTTGTTTCAACAGCTTAAGGTATCATATATATGTTACACATGTGTTTTTACTGCTGTGCATGCAATCACAGCATTAAATAAGAACAGGCAGTTCCCTATGAAGATCAAAAATGACAGGTCTGGCTGCTGCACTGACATTTTCCATACTACTGTTTTCATAAATTTCTTAAAGATTTAAATATATTTCTGTGATTGTGACACTGTGTGTAATTTTACAGAAAATGTCTTGAGTTCTCCTGGCTGTGCCTCAGAGTTGCAATGTTGTAGAAATTTGATGTGGTGTATATTTTCCTAAATGACAAACTGGAATGGTTACATTGTATCACTTCCTGTCTAGGCAAAATTAAATTATTTTTGGCTTCCAGAGGTCTTTGGTACTTTTCCTTTGTTGACTGGAGTTCACTACTTTCTGTACCACCATACAACTGTTACTAAATGTAACTGTTTTTTCTCACCACTTTAATAATGATGTGGTGAAGGAGAGACACTAGTAAAAACCACATGCTAAATAAAATGCTAAATGATATATAATCCCAAACCACTTTAAATGAAACTTGGTAAGGGAATAGCTCTTAACTCGTATTAACATGGAACACATAGGTGAACTATAGGATAGCATTTGCCTTATTTGAGTCAGCACTGTCAAATAAATGAAACACAGCTAGTCTGCCACACTATTTAACTGCTGCCACACTTACTACTGTTCCATAAGCAACTGATAATGCACTACAGGATGGGTGTTATTGGGGAATTACAGCCAACCCGGGAGGGTTGTGAGGTCTGATGCCACAATTGAATGGCCTCTACATCACTGGAAGCCCCATTATTTCCCTTATAACACACACCCTGGAGGGCACTGCTGCACTTACATAATGGGTTGTCTCTTAAATTGTTCCATGTTTGTTTTTTTTATTAGTACATACATTTTTATATTGCTGATGTAAAATAGTTTGTCTAATGTTACAAAGTTATTTTATGTTATGTAATTGTTGTTGGAGGAAGTATTTTACATCCAAAATATAAGTTAATAAGTATTTAATGTCCACACATACATACAATCACAAAGGTACAGATGCAGAGGCTAAGACAGACTCTCACATATACACACAGAAATACACATATGAGCACAAAGACATGCACATACACAAGCACATAAACACACCCACACACACTAAACAGCAAAACTGCATTTAGTGAGCATAAAGATAGCAGTCATTTTTTTTCAATCCCTGCTTCAAGGTAACTTAATATGCTGCTATGAAGCAGTGGACTTATTTTTTTTACAGGGAGACATCTGTACATTAAACACCCTCTTGGAAATTGTTGATCCTCCAACAGGGTGACAATGTACATTTAGTCCA
>NC_056749.1:179246442-179256442 GCF_019279795.1 Protopterus annectens
CAAATCAATAAGGATAAAAAATCCTACTACAACTCTACCCAAATCAATAGAAAATCCAACCCTTGTAGGTTTTGGTCTACTATAAACAAAATTATTTGACCAGGCTGGACTTCCAACCCCTCCTCTTTCCCAAATAAATCTCTTCTGGAAACTGCTATCCTCAATAAGCACTTCATTGACACAATTCAAAAACTAACACCCTCCAGCTCCAACACAACTACTCCCCCTACACTTTCTAACCCACTCAACACAAACCTCTTCTCCTTTCAGCCCGCTCCCACTTCCCACACTAAATCTCTTGTTCTGAAGCTTAAACACTGCTCTCCCTCCACAGGTAATTTTCCTCCTACCTTTCTCAAAATAGCTGCATCTATAGCCTATCCTGTATCCATACTCAACAACAGATATATTCAAGAAGCAACAGTCCCTTTCATCTGGAAATCCTTCTTCACCATGGTGATGACCTTTGTGCAGAGGGAAACAACTGACCCATCCAACTATAGACCCATCGCCATCCTATCCCCTCTATCTGAAATACTCAAAAAATGCATTCACTTAGAGCTTCTCAGCTATCTCCTCCAGCAAAACCTCCTTATTCCCACTCAACATGGTTTTTGGCCAAGCCATAGCACAGCTACTGCCCTCCTATCATTTACTCATACGATCGCTGAGGCCGACGACAATAACCAACTCATATCCTATCTCCTTTTTGACCTCTCCAAAGCTTTTGACATGGTCTCCCACCCTTTACTGCTATCTAAGCTATCTAATCGCACAAACCTCTCTCCTGCCACCCTATCCTGGTTCTCTAGCTACAATCTGTCAGATGGCTCTCATCCTGCTCTCCCTCCATTTCAGTCACATCAGGTGTTTCACAGGGTTCTATCCTGGGCCCACTTCCATTTAATATTTTTACTAATGAACTAAACACATCCTGCAAACAATTGTCCCTAATCCAATACGCTGATGATTTGACTCTCATCTCCATCTCTAGCAATATTTCTGAACTTCATACCCAAACACAGGACACCTTTCTATCCACTGAAAAGTGGTTATCTGATAATATTCTCATACTAAACCCGAAAACAAAAATCCTACTCTTTCTCCCACGTTCTCTCTCCCATCATAAGTCCACCTTTGTTATCACATCCTCTAATAACACCATCATACAACCTGAACCCCACACAAAGCTTCTAGGTGCCATCACTGATGATGAACTCAAACTTAACTTACATATACTCCATTGTATAAAAAAACTCACCAGAAACTAGGCTTGCTTTATTGTAACAGAAAATATTTAACTTCTAATGCTAGACTCTCCCTGGCATAGGCTCTTCTCCTCTCCTGCCTGGCACAGGCTCTTCTCCTCTCCTCCCTTCTATATGTGCCCCAGTCCTAACTAACATTCAGTCCACAACCTTGTCCAAACTTCAACAAACATACCATAAAATAGCTAGATTTATCACCAACTCCCCTTACAACTCACATCATTGCCTTGCAGTCAACCCCCTCCAATGGCTTGAACTCTCCCCTTACAACTCACATCATTGCCTTGCAGTCAACCCCCTCCAATGGCTTGAACTCTCCCAACAACTCCTTCTATCACAATTTCAAATACACTCTGTACTATACAGACCATCTTCCTGCCCAGCTCTCTCCTCCCTGGTATACACCTACACCCCCTCTAGGACCCTCCACACTTCAAACCAGCAACTTCTGGATATCTACCAACCAGAGAAAAATGAGGACAAACTACTCTATAAATGCTCCTTGGCCCAAGCTTGGAACAAACGACCTATACACACACACTCCATTATCTACCCATTACATTTTAAAAAAAAGAGTTCAAACTTTATCTACTTAACAACAAGACATGACCCTGTCAGGACCCTACCTAACTTCTCGTCACTCTTGTATTTCATTCCCATCATATGTGTATTTGTACTAGTCTCAACCTTTTTCACCTTTTAACTTACTGGTATTTTATCTGGTAAATGCAATCTCTAAATACTGATAGCTCACATTTTGCTGAAGATTTTGCTATTTATGTGCAATGCTACTTGTATATTTTTATTCTGTATGTTTCTCACTACTTTTATCTTTTTTGACCTGCTGTATTGGTAACTGTACTATGTTGGTGTGTGAATGTTTTTTATATACTGTAAATTGTTTTTGTAACAGGAGCTTTTCTCCTCAGGTCTCCATTGAAAATGGGCTACTAGCCCAGCTGGACTGCCCCGGTTTACAAATGTCAAAAAATACACAAATATACAAACTGCTATGCATGTGTGAAATAGTTGCTTATAAGATGTCACATTAAGAGGCTATGAATAGTTTGTTAAAAGTTTTATAGTATTCATGATATGGGATAAAATACCTACCCATTGTCAAGGTAGCAGTTGCAGGTAGATTCAGTAAAGAGATGATCTTAAAGTGCATCTTTGAAGCTTTTAATGGTTTCTAGATTTTTGATGTCTGTAGGGAGATGGTTCCAGGTAGCAGGGCCCTGTCTAGAAAAGACTCTCTCACCTGCAACAGTTTTTAGTGGAGGGCATACTAGAGTGAAGCTGTTTTTAGTGGAGGGCATACTAGAATGAAGCTGTTGTCCTGTGTATTTCTAAGTACACAGGGGGTTATATTGTAAAGGCAGTTACATTGTTAAATGGGTGCAGTAACCACATTTAATTGTAAATTACAGTACCTAGAAGAAAAGTAGCCCTATGAGGCTCTGAAATCCATTTGTAAGTTTTTAGCAAATTGCATTAGTGTATTTGGGAGTCTGCTAATAGAATGGATCTATA
Organism: Protopterus annectens; assembly: GCF_019279795.1. NCBI lineage: Eukaryota > Metazoa > Chordata > Ceratodontiformes > Protopteridae > Protopterus > Protopterus annectens. Next base: position 179,249,244 of record NC_056749.1, read on the forward strand.
GATTTTATTCTCAGCAGTCTGCACTCTGAGTATTGTGGACTGAAAATATAAAGAGATGATGAAGGCCATGTTCAAGTTTGGGTGTTAAAATATATTTAGCAATGTTCCTGTAAGCAGCAAGTGAAAGGAGGTCTCGGATGCAACATAGTTTTAATTAAGCAAGAACTTTAACAGTAACAAAATCTGTGTGTACAGTAAAGGAAAGGGTAGGAATGAGTACTAGGCCTAGGTACCTCTGTTCAGTAACATTTGGTATTCTGCTCCCATTAAGATCTGTTAAGAGAATAGGAGGAATACTGGGTAATTACCTGGCTGAGAAAAAGACCACGACATTAATTTTCTTGGGGTTAATTAGTAGTTTGTTAGTAGTGGACTAATAACTGAGTGAAATTGTCCTGTAACTTGGTTTGCAGATCAGAGTGGCTAGTACAACATTACTAATTTAAAATTTGGTAATTCTAGAGAGAGGATCATCAGCAAAGAGAGAGAGAAGAGAAGCGAAGGCAGGGGAATAGAAGGGACAGGAAGAGAAGACAACCTAGTATACACCCTTGTGGCACACTTGTATTAAGTTTATCAGCAGTAGTGGATGAGACATTGCTATAAATTAGATGGTTCTGTTTTTCAGATATCTGTGAATCCAGTGGATAATATTATCTCCAAATCTGAGTCTTTTGAGTTTGTTGATGAGAAGAGCATGGTTGAACATTTCAAAAGCCCTGGTCATGTCAACAAAGAGACCTGCAGTAATAAGTCCCTGCAGAAATAAGTTTCCAAAATGAATAATATTTGGAAATTCAGCATCCAATAAATGGCTCTCCTAAGAGATATTGATGAATTCAGGATGTGGTAACTATGTCGACAACTTCCCTATGTCTGAATTTGTGCTGACATTTGCTGATCATTCCCCTTTATATTGAACTGTGCAGACACCCACTTTGTATGTTTACCAGTCACATTTTTAATCAGTAAACTTCTGTCACACAGCCACTTTGCATTTTAAACAATAACACTTGAAAATTGAAGAATTTTTTTATCTTAATAATTTGTTAAATGGATAACGAAGCAAAGACCTCTTTTCATGGGAGATCCAGAACAATTATCTAGTTAACAGACTTGTTCAGAGTCATACAATAGGCACACAGAGGCTGACGAAATCAGACACTGGATTAGAGGAAAAATATTGTTAACGTCCTTAATTCTTTGGACTAAAGTGCCCGATAGCTTTAGCATCGCCAGTTAAAGCTCTGCTGTATTGTAATATTGTCAACAAAAGCTATTTAAAATAATGTTTAGAAGATATCTAAACAGGATAAAACAAAGGATATCATAATTACGCATCCTATTGTAAAAGAAAGAAAGACATACTATTAATTTTCTTGTTTAAGGGATGGATTTATATACTTTTATTTTGTTTATGGGGATCATAATGTGAGAAGCACATGGGAAGGCTGATTCTATTAGTCCTTGTTGTTTGTGAAGAAAGTGTTAATGTCTGCCCAGCTTCAATGTGATTCATAACCAGTCAGACCAGGTTTTACATGACATCTGAAACCTCCACGTGAATGTGGATGGAAACAAATGCTTACAAGCTTGAAGGATTTTTATATGCTCATCATTTCCACGTCTGTCACCATTACAGAAACATAAAAATCACAGTGCTCAGATGGCACATTTTATCTATGCTCTATTTAACTTATTTTGTATCACAGTGCCTTGCTGCATGGATCATCGGTGCCTAATGCCTGTTAACAAAAACTGAGCAATTTACTTTAATACACAAATGGCAGCAGCGTACTGGTGCTAGAGAGGTAAAACTGATACAAATAAGTCCTACCGCCAGAATCAGGGGCAGAGTCAGAAATAATCAGAGGCACTTTTCAAATATTAGAACTACTGACAGAAAAGTTGATAGAATAAATTACTTCAATTAAGAAGAATTTTCTGAAGTAAATAAAGTTGATGACTTTAATGACAGCCTGCAACCATCTTGTCTCAAACACCACAGAGTTTTGGGAGAGACTGGTCAATGCTTTGATACACAATCAAGGACATTCCTGAAAATTAGGGACCACTAAAGAGTTCTAGTCATAAGCAAACTAGAAATCACAGCTGAAGTAATGCCTGTTTGTTTAATTATTTCATTCTGTGGACCTTTTTTCCCCAGGCCTCTTTTGAAAATGGGCACTTTCTGGCCAATTCGGACTTTCCCAGTAAATAAATGTCAAATAAATAAATACATAATAACTCATATTGTTACGAAATCAAAACTTACTCTTACACACCCAGTCATATACAATCACGTACTTAATGTACTGGATAAATATGTGTTCACTTATTACACAAACATTAACCTTCACATAGAACACAGTATTCAGCTTCTTGCAGTGTGAAAAAAAAAAAATAACCTGAAATGTGATCTGTTTCAAGATGCATATCTGATAGCAAACAAATACCTTATGATGAGTCTGAAAAATTGTCAGGTAGCTGCTTTTCTCTTTTAGAGAAAATGGTGTATGGCTGCAGTCTTATTCAACAAGCACTGGTTCATAGCAAACAAATACCTTATGATGAGTCTGAAAAAATGTCAGGTAGCTGCTTTTCTCTTTTAGAGAAAATGGTGTATGGCTGCAGTCTTATTCAACAAGCACTGGTTCACAGATTTATAGGTTTACACTAAGCCAGTGTTATGTCAACCACTATAGGCTTAGCCAAAAATGCCGTGGAAGAAGGTAAACTAGCACTTCCGAAAAAAATATTTAAAACATGGATTTTGCTACAAGGAAGCGAAACACTCGAGAAATGGCAGTAAAAGATAAAACAGAAAAGGAATAGGCTGGACTCAGATGTGATAATAATTGTTTTACATTAAGAAGTTGTTTTACATTAAGAAGGTTTGTGGTCTGCACTGTGGTGGCAGAACAGGTAGCTTACATCCTTCTAAGTTGGGAACTGCTGATTGAGGGCTCAGTGTCTGTTATTCTAAAAGTGTATTAATACTGGTTTAAGCACTTGGGCTTCAGGCCAGTTATTTTACATTAAAAGGGTTCGTGGTCTGCACTCTTGTGGGAGGAGAGGCTGGATTCTGCCCTTCTGAGCTGAGAATTTCTGGTTAAAGGCTTATAGTGCCTGCATATTTGAACTGCTTCTTACTGAAATTGGTACACCTTGTTTGCTGTAGCATAGACTAGATCCAAGCCTGCTGAATCTAGCTTTGTTTGTATAACTTGAACACTAATCCAGGCATTCTTTAATGTATTCAATTGTATTTATTACTGCTTGGTAGTAACTTGATTAAAGTGTAGCTATCATTCCAAGTCTTTTGGATTAAGCACTTGGGCTTCAGACCAGTTGTTTTACATTAGGAAGGTTTGTGGCCTGCACTGTGGTGGCAGGACAGGTAGCTTACATCCTTCTAAGTTGGGAACTGCTGATTGAGGGCTCAGTGTATGTTATTCTAAAAGTGTATTAGTTCTGGTTTGGGCTTCAGGCCAGTTATTTTACATTAAGAAGGTTCGTCGTCTGCACTCTTGTGGGAGGAGAGGCTGGAATCTGCCCTTCTGAGCTGGGAATTTGTGGTTAAAGGCTTATAGTGCCTGCATATCTGAACTGTTTCTTTCTGAAATTGGTACACCTTCTTTGCAGTAGCATAGACTAGATCCAGGCCTGCTGAATTTAGCTTTGTTTGTATGCTTGTTGTTTGTTTGCTTGTTATTTCCCTGAAACGCTAATTCCACCTAAAACGTGGCTTTTCAGAGCTTCTGTGGATCCCTAGTGATATCTGCATTGCTTACCGTACTTATTTCCTTGTTTCACTTGAAAGAAAGTTACTGTTTGTCGTTTTTGCATTTAAGTTACCTGTAACACATTGCATTTAAGATACCTGGCACTTGCTCACTAAAGCAATTATATAAGTCAGCACTAAAAAATTAAAAGCACTACAACCTCACAAACTCCCCTTGAGTACCTTGTTCCCCACTGGCCCTTTTTTTTCAATTATAAAGGAATTCCCAATACTATTCTAGCATGTCCAAAGGTCAGTTGTCAATCTCCTCTCCAGTCCAGCTGGTGAATCTGGGAATCTTGAGGCAATGTTACAACTGCCTCATGTACACAGACAACCCTCTCCTCCTCCCAAAAAATTCCAACACATGTGAGAGATGCAACCATATAGCCATATTGGAGGCAAAGCTCTCTCAACTCAGTACTGGCGAAACCAGTAAGGAGGAGAAGGAAACCATACTCACTACAATTCCAGTCTCACACAGACCTACCAAGACAGCAAACCAAACACATAAACACACAAAAACATACTCGGAGGCTCTAAATAAAAATCTGCCTAAGCAGCAAAGACCTCCAAAGCAGACACCCAAGCAACCACTACCTCAAAACAAAAACACATGCAACACATAGCTCACAAAACCAGTGTGCTGAACAGTCACAGCCCTTAAGGCTAAACAACACACCTGATACACTTGTAATAGGTGACTCTATCGTCAGGCACACGGACGTCCCGCTCACCAGGCTGAACAAGGAGAAGGTCACGGTGAGCTGCCTGTTGGCCGCTAGGATCCGCCACATAACACAAGCACTCTGGTCACTCCAAGGCAAGTACAAATATGACTCAGTTATTGTCCATGCTGGTGTGAATGACCTGAGATGTACCTCCCTGGACTACATGAAAAGAGACAGAGGAGCTCTCTGAGCATGTAGCCCAGGCCGGTATGACCCTGACCTTGAGTAGCATCTTACCCTCACCAAGAATGATGCCACAATATGAAGACAAGATGATCAATTTCAACAACTGGCTTAAGTATTGGTGTCATTCAAAGGGGATCCAATGCCTGTCAGCCTGGGATGACATGCTCGACAAGCCACAATGCTTCGCTAGGGACGGCTTGCACCTGTCACCCCTGGGCTTTCGGATATTGGCTAAGGCTCTTGCTACCACCAAAGTGCCTTTTTTAGGCAAGGCTCAAAAGACAAACCCACCTCCATAGGTATCACAAGGGATAAGAAACCAAGAGTAATGCTACTCAACACCAGAAGTCTAAACCTCAAGATGCACGCACTCAAAACTCTCCTTAGCATGGAGAACATAGATATCTGTGCAGTAACAGAAACCTGGTTCAAAGCTCCCGAGAGCACCCCAGCACTACCAGGTTATACCTCATACCATGCTTTTCGGCCCCAAAACTTGGACCAAACCACAAAAGGGCAGGGGGTATCAATATTCGTCAAAGATACCCACTCCTCCAGGTTGGTGGCACTGCACGAAGCATCAGAGACTATCCATGTGCAACTAACAGTGGGTAAAACTGCCTTTCAGTTTATAGCCTGCTACAGACCACCCTCCCAAACCCAGAAACCCCACTCGGCCTTCCTGAGAACTCTGGAAAATATGAAGGTCTCTCCAAACACCATTATATTGGGTGACTTCAACTACCCAAACATAGACTGGGAGCATTACTCTAGCTCCAACACCCTAGCCCAAAGGTTCCTAGAATTTATAAACTCAAATGCTATGGAACAACTTGTTACCACTCCCACAAAAGGGGAAAACATACTGGACCTGATCATCACCAACATGGGGACTCTATGCTCCAGACCAGAAGTGTATCCCTCACTGGTAAGATCAGACCATAAACTAATCTCACTGGATATTCATAACCCAACTCCACCCCCTGCCCTGAAAACCACAGTGAAAAACTTCTCTAAAGCAAATTTCACACTCCTCAAAACCGAGGTGGAATCCTTCAAAGCCCCCGGGCCTGTGGAAAATACGGCCCAGACCGCAGAATCCTTTATAAACGCATTCTATGAACACCTTCAGGAATGCATGGATCATGCAATCTCAAATAAAACCAAGACCCAATCCTCCAAAGGCAGACGTCCTGTCTGGTGGACCCCAGCCATAAACAAACTATACAATAGAAGGAGGAAGCTACTACATGATAGAGCAAAATCCCAAAAAGGGAAGGCATCTCTGATCAGTATTAGCAAAAAACTGCGGGCACTCATAAAATCGTCTAAGGCCAGCTTCAAGAGAAAAATTGCACAGGACACTAAGGATAATCACAAGGCTTTCTTTGGTTATGTTAGGAACCTGGGTGGGAATTCCCAGATAGGCTCAGAATTAGTCCAAAATGACAAAAAATACACCGAACCCACAGACATTGCCAACATCCTAGCTGACAGGTTCAGCGCAAACTTCTCCCCCCCTCCCCACCAAAAGGGCAAATATCTATCCCAGCAGTGTGCTGCCCCCCTGACATCTCAGATGCTCAGGTAAGAGCTGCCCTCTCCAAAGCAAAACACACAGCATCAATGGGACCAGACGGTGTCCCGGGCTGCATCCTACATGAACTCCAAGAAGAGCTAAAACCAAACAAACTACTGTTCAATCTCAGCCTTACTACAGGATATGTACCCAAAGAGTGGAGTACAGCAACAGTGGTCCCTCTCCACAAAGGTGGTGCCTCAACGGATCCTGGAAACTATTGCCCCATAAGCCTGACTAGCTTGGTCTGCAAAGCTATGGAAAGGATCATCATGGACCTCATAAATAAAGATATTGGGGACCTACAGACACTGGATCCTATCCAGTTTGGCTTTGTTAAGGGCAGATCCTGCCTCTTAAACCTGGCTGATTTCTTTGAAACAGTCACCAAGGCCATTGACGAGGGGAAGGTGGGTCCACACAGCCTACCTGGACCACGCAAAAGCCTTCGATACAATACCCCACTTGGGCATTATAGATAAGCTCACCAGCTTAAATATAAACCCCTATGTCACTAGATGGGTTGCAAACTGGCTCAAGGACAGAACCCACATGGTTAGAATTTCTGGAGCCATGTCAGACTCCAAACCAGTTACAAGTGGCGTTCCACAAGGCTCAGTCCTGGGACCTCTCTTGTTCGGTATATATTTCTCAGAGGTACAGGCCAACACGGAAGGACTGTGGCTGACCAAGTTCGCAGATGACTGCAAACTGGGCACCATAATAGACTCTCCAGCCGACACAAGCATCCTCCAAAAGGGCCTCACAGAAACAGACAACTGGCGCCAGAGCCATGGCCTCAAGCTAAACGCCAAAAAGTGTATAGTCATCCCCTTTGGCAAAAACAAAGTGCCCACAAATTACCACATAGGTGGTAATCCATTAAGTACAGAAGAAGTAATTAGTACCTGGGGACCCA
>NC_056749.1:179261442-179406442 GCF_019279795.1 Protopterus annectens
GAACTGCTCTGACACTTCTTCATCCCCTTCCTTCCCTACTCCCCTGTTCAACACCCTCTATCCTAGTTCCTGCTACCCTTCTTCCTTTTCCAACGTCCCTCTCACAAAAAATCTGAAAAAATAGGGTGTTTTTCCACTGAGAAAAACATAGTACACCTCCTCTCTGACCTCCTCTGGCACAACCCTCATGATGTCTTCTTTCTGTATGCACCTTGTGTTCTGTCATTTTACAGCTGTTCTATCTCCCCTTACACACATTACAAAGAACCAATCAGGGTATACACATAAGGACACTCCTATAGTCACTACATTTGCTCCATTTTCTGTTTTGAAAATATATTCCAGGCAGCTGCACTGAGCATGTCTTACCTTTACCTCCCACTATTGGTTTATGCAGGCCTGAGCAGTCCCACTGTTATCTCGACTTCTGAAATAGCTTACATTAATTAAGACTTGGATGAATTCATGTATAACTAAAACATTTTTACCCATTTTAAGAACTTATAAAAAGTGTCCGTTCCTTCAGGCAAGCTTTCTCTTTGCCATAGTCACAGCAGATATCTGGAGCTCGATGTGTTTGCATATAGGTGTAGTTACAAAACTACAAACATTGGGACAATGAATACCAATTTATAACTTTCTTAGTATTATCTTGTGCTTCTCTTTTTTGCATAATCAATTTTGTTAGTTATGTATTAATCTAAGAATAAATGTTTTAATACTACTCATTATACTAGACAAAAATATTCTACAGTCTATAGTTAAAAGAGAGATTAATCCAAAGGATTTACATTCTGCTGGATTTTTGTCTTGTTTCAACATTAAGACCATAACACAATATTTCCAAGAATAAAATGCTTTATTTTTAATTGCATTAGTAAACATTTATGTAACACGTGACTTACTTTCTGGGTGAAAAACATACATTTCTGGAATAATGCCAACTATTCCCAGGACTTTATTTTATTTTTGTAATTTGATTATTAATTTCTAACAATTAATACATTTCATTAAACATTTAACAGTATCCAGTGATGCATCCATTGTCACTGTTGAAGTGATACCCCGACCTCGTGTGCAAAAATGGAAAGAAAGGGTTGTAAATGGATGGATTTAACTGTATCTTCTGACAATTTTATATTTTAATCATGAAATTAAATAATTAAAAATCGCAAATATTAATCTTACACGTGTTAGTAGATTGTTTGTCAAACTGGTTTGTTTTTAAAGGTAAATTACAGTCGCCACTTATAGATAGCTTGGAAAATGTCAAACTTTTTTTTTTTTTTTTTTTTTTTAAGGTAGATTAACTATTTTTAAAAAAACACAAGGTATCTGTAAATGTTCACAATCACTTAATGACAGCTTTGTTTTAAAGGTTCATTGCCCTGTACAAGCTGGTGCCCACATTCGACCTGTCATCCTTTGTTTCACATGTGAAGGTTTATGCATGCAGCATCCCAGAGTATAGCAAAATAATATCCTTTAAATACGAATATTTATGCCATGTCTTATTTGTATGTCTGCTTATTTTTACACTTGAAAGTTGCATCCTGAGACAGCAAGTCCTCACTTATCCTCTGTTTACATACTAGACAGCAGAGCCTGATGGTCAGCTATCACTCTGTTTTCATAAACAAACAAGAGCTCATGCATACATGACCCACTGGAACTTTATGTCTTTCATCACTTTCATGTCCTACTTCAGAACATTCTGTGAGGGGTTTTGGAAGAAGCAGATGTAATTGTTCTGCAATACTGTCTTGCAGACCTTATCCATACTGTTGCACCATCTAGATTTGCTATTCTTTAAAACAAATGGAGTTTAATATATATGTTTGGGCATTATGGGGTCTTGCTGTAGAAAAACAATTTGTATCAATCAGATTTTTACAAATACAAGCCTCCTTCAACTCCTTAACTAAAGAACAAAAAGAAATTGTTGAAATAAAGTGCTTTCTAAACTGGCATTCATTACCAAAAAAAACTGTATGCAACCTTGTAGGACTCAGAGCTCTCGACCATGTTTCCTAACACTTTACAGCTGGGGCAATTGCCCCCTACAGCCCACCCCTGCTTTGCCACTGGTATACTGCATTGAAAAATAATGGGTCTATATCACACAGTCGAAGTTTAATAACTTCGAACATGGAATATTCGAACCATCCTGTTCGAAGTTAAAAAATGGATAAAATACAAAAAAAAAAGAAAAATAAACTTGTAAGTAGGGGGGGGCAAGACCCCCCCTGCACCCACCACTACTTAAATATACCAACTCCGAGATTACACCACATTGAGCGAAACGGAAACCTCCCCTTACGGAGATTTCTGCTGAAACGTGCAAACATCTACAAATTCAAACTTAAGGTCTCGACCATGAAGTTCAAACTTGCAGAAGCTTGACTATCTGATAGGTACCCAAAATAACTCATAATGAGAGAACCTATTCTCATGGGTCACATAATGTCACAACATATGTTACATCATCCACTACCCACATAAACCTTCATGGGTTTACACAGACCATTTCCACCCCCCACTAGGTTCAGTAAAAACAAAGCCAAAGAAAGTATCCTAGTTTGGATACTTATAAATGGCCACCCTCAAATGTACAAGCCAGGGACACTACCTAATGATCTAAGTGATCACTGCCTCACCTATATTATTAGGCTTAAAGCCGACATCCCCATCAGCCCACCTATAAAACAATAAGAAACGACAAGAACTTTAACCTTGACAACTTCCAAAAAGAACTCAAAGCTTGCAATGGGTCTGTTCTGAAACAACTTCCATTACAAGAGACAGTGGATTACTTTAACACTAAATTCCTGGCTATCCTTAATTTACACGTTCCTACCCGCATCATCAGAGCCAAAACAAAAGTTGCACCGTGGCTTTCTAAAGGCACAAAGACCAAAATTATACAAAGAAATAATGCCTGTGCCATGTGGCATGTTACTAAAGCCTCACTAGATCAAGTCAGATATTGACAATTAAGGAATGAGACTAAAAAATCTATCATTCTAGACAAAAAAAAAAAAAATATTACTCCCTCCTGCAACAGAAATACCAACAAAAACCTCAAAAGTTCTAGGCTGGAATAAACAGCCTTCTCCACCCAGGCCATACCACCACTCCTACCCCATCAACTGCCCTTGACAAATCTTCTGTAGAAATCGCAAACACCTTCAATAACTTCTTTACAGAGACTATCCAGTCTCTAGCTACCTATCTCACTCCCACATGCTCAAACTCCAGTGCTGATACACCTACCTCTGACCCACTCAATGCTCAACTCTCTTTAGCTTTCAACCCATACCTACTCCCATAATCTGAGCCCTAATTAAAAAACTAAAACCTACTACATTAGCTGCTGACCTCCTACCTGCTGAATATCTGCAAAAAAACATGGATGTCATAGCACTCCCCATTTCTATCCTGATTAATAGATCCATTTCTGAGAGAACTATCCCATCAATATGGAAAATATCACATGTAATACCTCTCCATAAAGGAGGTAGTTCCATAGAGCCGTCTAACTTTAGACCTACAGCCATTCTGTCACCACTAGCTAAAATAATGGAAAAAATGCATCCATAAACAACTTACGCACTATCTTATTCAAAGCAAACTGCTGGCTGACTCTCAGCACGGCTTTAGGCCATTCCACAGTACCACCACAGCTCTCCTATATTTCTCTAATGTCATCAGTCTTAATTGTAATAACAAACTATCCTCAGCACTCTTTCTAGATCTTTCAAATGCCTTCGACATGGTCAATCATCAGCTGCTGCTCAATACCCTGGAATCCATCAGCTTAGACCATCATGCTATACAATGGTTTCAGTCCTACCTACTCGCTGGACAGCAGGCTGTCATATAGCAAAAATAGCTGTCAACTCATCTCCCTATAACCCTAGGAATCCCACAGGGCTCCATACTAGGTCCCCTTCTTTGCTCAATCTTTATTAACAATCTTCACACCACTATCCCAAATGCAACTTGCAGCAAATATGCAGATGACAACACTGATATGTTCTGCCTCCTCTCCAACACACCTACTGTTCCTAACCCAGAATACTTTCAACACCATAGAAAGCTAATTGCCAATTGCTCCTAAATCCTAACAAAACCAAACTGCTGCTTTTCTCCCCTACCCATAGGTGCCTCCTTCATTCTTCACCATTAAATCTAACAATGACACCATTATCTCCTCAGATGACCACACTAAGCTTCTAGGTGTATTAATAGACAACAACCTTAAATTTGATACACATGTTAACCATACTATTAAGTCCATTAACAAAAAACTTGGCTCCCTGTACAGGCTCAAACCTTTCCTCACTCCTCTTGCTAGGGCGGCTATTGCGTGCTCCCATCTTCTCTCTACCCTTATGTATGCCTCCCCTGTATTCACCAACCTGTCCAAAACTGATCTCAACAAATTATCCTGCTGTAACAACCACATAGCTAGATTCGCTACTGGCATGGCATATAGGACTCATCATTATCAAAACCTAAAAGCTCTAGGATGGCTAGAATTTCCTACCCTTCTGCAGTTCAACCAGCTTATAGTAGCACACAAAGTCCTCAACCAACCTGAAAACACCCCTGCCTTTAAAAACATTATCAGCCCCCATAGTGCCCTCAGGCCATTATGCTCATCTAATAAACAAATGGTACTGATCCAAAAATCCAACAACTCTGCAGGAGATGCACTGTTTGCCAACTCACTTTGTTGTTGTTGTTTTTCTTTTGGCTTTTCCCAGTTAGGGGTCGCCACAGCAGAACTCCGGTCTGCTAATGATTGGCAGTTGATTTTTATGGTGTTGAGGTGCCAGCTTGACACCCAACCTTCAACGAAGGAATGCCCATTCACGCATGTCTTTCGAATGCCACTCGACCACGAGGAGGACACGCAGACTCCACAAAGAAGGTGCTTCAGCCGAGAATCGAACGGAGAACCTCTTGCTGTGAGGCAACAACGCCTCCGCTGCACCACCACGGCTTGTTTGCCAACTCAGTTGGTAAAACTTGGAATCTACTTTCTGCTGACCTTACCGAGGAAACTTCACTACCCCTATTTAAAAAAGGCCTCAAAAATTACTTTAAATCACACTGGCTCTGCCCTTGCTCAAAACCTGATTAGCACCTCCACTAAAATAAGTGTTCCTTCCTAAACTGCTCTTTAGCAATCTACCCATGCCACATTACATATGTATGACTGTACATATTGGCAGATGTTATCTGTTTGTATCCTGTGTTTAAAATTTTTGATATGTTTTCTGTGTTTAAAAAGTTTGATGTGTATTAACTGTCTCTGTTTTATGTGGAGCTTTTCTCCCCGGGCCTGCCCTGAAAATGGACATGTATCCAGTCAGACTATCCTGGTCAACAAATGTAAAATAAATAAATGTATACAGCCATGAAAAGAATAAGATATCTTTTTGCTCCAAGGACTATTTATATGTTTAGGTATCCAATAAAATTCGTTCCCTGGGATCCATTAACACCTAAACTAACTGTATAAGGTTCTGAGTGAAAAGACAACACAAGCATAACTCCTACCCTCTTCCTTCTAATTTTAGTTTTCATACTGATTTTCTTGCAGTAAATGCGGTGGTGGTGCTGCGGTAGCGTTGTCGCCTCACAGTAAGACGCTGTCCGGTTCGATTCACAGCTAGAGCATCTTCTGCGTGGAGACATGCGTGAATGGGCGTACCTTCGTTGAAGGTTGTGCGTCAGGGCTGGTAACTCGGCATGTAAAAATCAACTACCAATCTTTAGCAGACCGGAGTTCAGCTGTGGCAACCCTAACCGGGAAAAGCCGAAAGACACAACAACAACAACAACAACAACAACTGATTTTCTTGCAGTCTTAAATATCAAGGGGGATTCATTAAGGTTATCAAAAAGTGTAGATTACATATACACTTAGTGTAATCTTTTTGAGTGATTAGAAAGCACAAACAAATATGGTAGGGATGTTCTTGAATACAGATAGTGTACACTTAATGCAGGCATTAACGAATCTTGACCTTCATTTGCTACTGTACACGCAACTTTCATAAACAAACAGCTATATTCATCCTTGACGATCAGTTAATAAATGGAAGAACTTGCAGGTAATGCACAATTTTCAGTGAAGTGCATGTATTGTCCATACCTCTCAACTGAACAGATTTTTGCCACATATTTTTAGTCCATTTTGCACAAAATTGTGGTTTTCTATCAAATTAGTGGCAAATCATTAAAGATTGAAGTTAGAAAATAATGGCTGACATTTGAGTTTTAGACTTCATATCCTTCAGAAAATTCATGCGAATGCAAAGCCTGTTATTCTATCAACTTTTGAAGTTTCTAAGAGCAATATTTAAAAATTGTCCCTATTTTTGGGCGTTTGTCCCACTTTTATTTATGGCTTTGTCCAGATTTCTTGCTCTAAGAGGTTGAGAGATATGATTGTCTCTGCAACTTTTTATGATATGAATGCACCCTTTAGAAATGACATTTATGTAAATAATATAAGGGTTATGGAGTTTTGACCAGTGTTATTATCACATATGAAGTGTACAACCACCATAATTCTAAGTAAATATTACTTCTGTAGGAATATTCTTGGTCACAAGTCAGTGTCATCCTCACATGAGAAATGTCACAGAAAACGTTAATGAAATACAGCTGTGCATGTTTTAAAAAAGCATCTCTGATGCAAGCTAGAGGTTCAGTCACTTCTATTTTACACTAATGCTATTTTATCTTAAAAGAAAGATGAACAACAGTTATTGGCTGCTGCTGCTGCTGCTTCAGCTACTTTTCTAGCTGAAATTCTACACAGTCTGTTGAGACTGAAAGACCCAGTAACAGGTGCAGCCCACGATAAGCAGTACCCAGAGGTAATGTCCGTTCCTAGCTTTCAAAGGATGAAGAACATGGCAGCCAGCCAGCTTCACTTAGCACTTTGAAGCATGACATAACATACAGATTCAGAACAGGAAACGGAAAAGCAAAAGGAAAGTACACTGTGTTCATTCATACTAGAGAACATCCCTCCCCCTCAGCACACGTGCGAGCGCACACACAGCAGAACTGAAATCTGATCCATAACAAAGCACTCCAAATCTCATGAGTGATATAACAAGGAACTGGAAAAGTCTTGTTACATTTCATTCTTGGTTGCCTTGTTTAATGCACAGCCAGTACAGATGGATTCTGTTAAAAACATGATTCATAGGCGTGCATGCGCACACACACACACACACACACACACACACACACACACACACACACACACACACACACACACACACACACACACACACACACAGAGTAAGCAGCATTTTTTTTAACATTCATCCCCAAAAATAAACAACATTTGAGAATTCTTAACATTATCTCCCTCAAACATGAAACACTGCCTTTAAAATGTGAGAAATAGGGAAATGCGAAACATTACTTTTTAAAGAAAGACAACTGAAAATAAGAACATACATAATTCCTTTAAAATCTTAGCACTAAATCTGTAAGCAATCATCCTGATATAGAATTGGAAAGGCCTTTTGGTGAACTAATGAGCATTCATTTTCTGCTACTGTGGTCCAGTTACTAAATTTACTTGGTAATTAATATGATTGCTGGTGTAATTCACTGCAAGATCTATGAGATTTAAAGGAAAAGAAACCTATTTTTATATTTAAATTGTCACTCTAATAGCATTTAGTTTAATTCCTGTTGTGCTAATATTTTCAGGTGATATTTTTTTTAGGTCATCTTAAAGCTAAGACCTTTTACATGAAACATATTTGCTGCTATTTTTTTTTTTAATTTTAAGAGTAGATTTACATGGTCTTTCCTTCAGGATTACATCTTCTGATAGAGCACATTTTTAAATATTAAAATAAGAAAAAAGAATGAAAAAATCATGTAACATGTTACACTGCATTGCGATTACTCATATGTATCAATGAATTAAATATTAAAATAAGAAAAAAGAATGAAAAAATCATGTAACATGTTACACTGCATTGCGATTACTCATATGTATCAATGAATTATGCAGCTTACTATGACTAATAAGGATGAGGTCTGGTTTTACATTCAATGAGTTTAATATTTACAGTGCCAAAAAGTGAAAAAAGTACATATATGATTCGACACAGAAAAATGTTGTTTATTCATTTGTTAACCTAATAAGTGGGCTGGACCAAAGATCCAGTCCATTTCATTAATGACCAGGTCATAATGGCACAACATTAGTAAAGCTTAAGCAAGCAGATGCTACATATAAGACAAGCATTTCAGGTAAGGTGATATACAGTAGTAAACCACATATGGATAGATATGGCTAATAATTTAAAATAGTGTACTCAGTAAAAGATACATACTGTGGGCTGTATTACCATTGTGAAATAGTGAGCAAGCATTAACTGGATAAAGTGCTTCATAGAATGAACTGACTTTCTGAAGAAAATATATGCTTTAGAGCCTCAGTCAGTTGGAAGTTCATGTGTATACATGTTTAGGGAAAAAAATGTTGTTAAATATCATAATATATCACAACCATGTAGACAAGTCAGAATTATAAGAATCCAGCAATTTTAAATGTGTTTTCCAAAATGTTTGCAATAAGCTGAGGAGCGTGCATGTGTATATACTTTACTTTGCTGGGGCATGGCTTTCTGTGCTGTCTAAGCACCAGCAACCAAGAAACTACAGGTGTGTAAGTAAACTTATCGTAACAGTAGATGTTCGAAGGATAACTGCTGCAGTAGCATAAGCTATATGGGCATAAGATGCAACAGTCATCCAAATTCCAAAGCCTCAGAGCACCTTCCATACACTCAAATCATTAGTCAGCTCAAGCTGAGCTGCCTAAAAAAAAACAGGTTTGAGCACCAACTCTTTACAGCCTTCCTACGAACTGGGGGGGGGGGGAGTGAGAAGGCTGAACTCTGAGAGGAACAACAAAAAACAAATAACACCCTGGCATAAAAAAAAACACCATAACAAGGAGGGGTTCCTATTATAAAGACAGAAATGCATTTTGTCTAATGCGTTTTCATCTAACCCAAAATAGCGAACAGGGTTCAGTGAATTCTTTCCCTGGGAAAGAGGTCGCTTGGCTGCTTCGTTACTTTGCCGTGTTCTGCACTGTAGTGTGGTCTCAGAGATTCCCTTATCAGGTATAGCTCCCGAATATAAATGTGCAACAGTTATTGACCTTAGGGTTAGGGTGTGGGTTAAGGTAAGTGCATACATGTTTTAAACTGTTTACTTTTTGGGGGGGTTAGAAGGAGGGTTAAGGTAAGTGTGTATATATTTTAAACTATTTACTTTTTTTTGTGTGTTAGATGTACGGTTGAGTTAAGTGCATATGTGTTTTCAGCTGTTTACCTTTTTTTGGGGGGGATAAAATTAGGGTTAAAGTAAGTGGGTATGTGTTTTGAACGGTTTACTGTTTTTTTTTTTTGGTTGGAACAGCAATTTCTTCCTTAAGAAAGAAATCGCTGTTCTGAGGTGTCGACATTTTCAGATTTCGCTGAAATAGGGTCGATTAAACATTGTTCGTTGTTTTAAGCAATCAATGTTGTAATATAGACCCAACAAGGAGGATGGAGGGACTGATTAGCTACTGCAGCAGTGATCATTTGAACATCTACTGTTACGCTAAGATTACTTACCCAACTGTACTGTGTGCATTATAATGATCACTGTTGCAGTAGCCTAAACTAGAAAAATTAGAAGGTGGAAGGGGAAGGGCCCAGAAGTCTCTGGAGAATGGTCCTAGCTGTGCTTGACCTAGACCTGGAAAAGGAATATAGCTTGTAATGCTTTGTTAAAGTATGTGCAGAGGACCAAGTTGCATCTTCCAAAATACTTCTATGGTCCAGCCCTTTCCAAAAAGCCATTATCATTAGGGTCATTGCAAAAATATCCCAAACAACAAACTAAAACAATAAGTGAGAAGGTCACTGAAAAACCAATCAGTAAAAACAAAATGAAAACTCCAGCAGATAATGGACATCAGTTGGGTATAACAGCCCTGTGTTTCTAATGCTTAGTCAAACACTCTGCTTGTGTTGTGCTGATGAGGTCATAACAAGGCTGAAATATGCATTTCCACAGCTAATGGGGTTTGGCTTTATTGGCCTGAAATTGTCCATTAAAATGATGAAACAAATCATGGGCATTCAGAATCAGCAGTTAGCTGAAACACCTGATGTTTATAAGAATCATTTGCATATATCCCATGTGCCTCTGATACAAGAGGTTTGGGAGGTCACTCGGTGGAAGTTCTAGCTCTGCCGGAGTTTTCATTTTGTTTTTACTGATTGTTTTTTCAGTGACCTTCTCACTTACTGTTTTAGTTTGGGATATTTTTGCAGTGACCCTACTGATAATGGACATCAGTTGGTTATAGCAGCCCTGTGTTTCTAATGCTTAGTCAAACACTCTGCTTGTGTTGTGCTGATGAGGTCATAACAAGGCGGAAATATGGATATCCACAGATAATGGGGTTTGGCTTTATTGGCCTGAAATTGTCCATTAAAATGATGAAGCAAGTCATTGGCATTCATAATCACCAATTAGCTGAAACACCTGATGTTCATAAGGACATATATCCCATGTGCCTCATTTCTGAGTTCAGGAAAGAGCACAAGGGCATGGATAGCTTAGAATAAAGTAAACTCAGATACCACTTTAGGCATAAAAGAAGGATTAGTGCTCCACGGAACTCTGTTTCTGAGGAAAATGAGATAAGGTTGACCCACCATAAGAGCTTGTAACTCATACACCCTTCTTGCAGAACTTAGAGCAATCAGTAAAACTGCTTTCCGTGTTAAGAAACTCAAGTCAGCCAAATGAGCTGGTTCAAATGGAGCTAGAGTTAGTTAGCTTCTTTAACACAAAATTAAGATCCAAAATAGGAACCACCAGTTTTCCTATTATTCAATACTCCTTTGAAAAACATTTTTACATGAGACTGCAATGAAAGAGCAGGTTCCATGGGCAGACATGCTGGCATGGGCAATAAATGAACCTTGCCAGAGGAGTAAGAGAGGTCATAAGAAAGTAACTCACACAAATATTGCAAACACAGAGACACTAGCCCTGAATGGGTGCTGATTATGTTATTGGCACCAACAAGAAAACCTTTTCCATTTGCTAATACATGTTTTTCTAGTAGCAGGCTTTCTGCTTCCATTAATACCTGCTGCACATATTCAGTAAACAGGTAGCTAAAAGGTATTAGATCCTATCATGTAGGCAGTCAGTTGTAGTTGTGTGGGGTTTGGATGCATAAGACATCCTTGTTCTTGTTTAAGTAAATCCAGTCTGTTAGGAAGCTTGTGTTAATTCTTCTGGCCCAGTAAACACTGGTTCTTCCTTCTTTTGGAATTGGGCAGAGGCAAAGTCACCACAATGATCTTGGAGAACTCCTTTTGAATCTTCATTAGTACCATGGATATCAGTGGAAATGATGGAAAAGCATGCAGCAACATTCCTGTTTAAGGAAACAAAAAGGTATATACCTTTCAGGCCTTCTTGTATGGAGTCCTGAAGCAAAATTTTGCCAGCTGATTGATCAGAGAGGAGGCAAAAAAGTATATTGAAGGACTCACCACCGATTGAGCAAATCTTTTAAGACTACCCCCAGTCTAGTTTCCACTCATGAGGCTCTGTCTTTTTTCCTCCTCTTCTTGCCTACCATACAATGTTGTTCTGATAGAATGTAGGACTCCTGTAGAGTGACATTGTGCTGTAAAGCTATATCCCACGATAACATGGCTAATCCGGTTTCTCTTTGCTTGTTTATAGGTTCATAAGTTCACAGGTAATTGTTAGGCTACCTACTCTTGTGGGCTATTTTAATCCTAACCACTTTCCCTCTCAAATTTGAGAACCAAACCTTGTACCTTATGACAAACACTTTAGTCATTATACCAACCCTCAACCTGTTCATAAGGCTGGGTGAAACTAATATCCAGAATATATAAGTAACAAATCTTCATTTCACCAGAAATAAAGAAATGTTTTTATTTTACCAGGCAAAGCAGCATTTCTTTTACTGTATATCAGGGTGAGGCCTACACTCTGTATACTGGCAAATACAGTTGGAAGTCATACATATCACAACTGAGATGTGGTGAAATTATTGAGAGTAGAATGTTATAATTGACAGAAGTCTCCAACAGGAATTCCCAACATTTTTATTGTAATCAGTCTCAAAGAAACTGACATAAAGTCTCTTACATACACAGCTAGAAAATAAAGCATTTCAGAATTCTTTTGTTGCAAAGTCTGTTCGTATACAGTTTCTGCCTTAGGGGCTATTTGACCTCTGGTCAAAACTTTAGGTAAAACTAACATCAAGAATATGTACACACAGAGAACAGAAGTAAATATATTTTTCAATTGTATCAAGATATGGCTGCAGTCCCATGCTCAAATTCAGTGTTAGGCTGCATTAGAGAATGGGTATACTACAAATCTTCATTCTGATCGGAGAACAAATGTTCTCCAGCAATGTGTCAAAGTACAGGTAATGCCTTGTAAAACAGTTTGTGCACCACATCATTATGGTATATTCCATAGATACCTGAAGAAGTCCTGGGAACCAAAAATGATTCAGATAGTTGAGTGCCTTGATAAGGGCAAGCATGTCTTTTATATTTATGCGCTTGCATCTGTCTGTGTTGTCCCAGATAATTTCCACTTTTATCCCCCTTGGCCTGCTCCTCAAGTAAAGTCGAAGGCATCAGTGGTGAGTGACTGCTTTGCTGCAAGTCGGGAGAAGGGGAGACCTGTATCTAGGGATATTTGATGTCTCCACTGAGTGATTTTTCTTCTCTCACAAATCCCAGAACTGGAATATGAAAAGGCAAAGGGCATTGGCAACAGGACCAAACAGACTTCAGATACCATTGTACCCTTATCATATGGGGTCTTGCCAGAGGTATAATGAGAATCATGATGCCATGAGACCCAGAAGCCAGCTGAATTAACCAATACTACAGGTACTGGATCAAGCCTGGGATACACGTACACAAATTTGAAAGACTGAGGAACTTTGGACATTCTATCTGCTTTCTTAGATGCAATGGGCTGGCTGTCATGGAATCCACAAGCTATAACAAAGACATCCTCCAATGCTGACAGCACTGGGGGGATGAAAGAAGGTTCTAAGAATTCCAGTTTTAGCTTCCGATAACATGCTCCCCTGTTAATCTGAATCAGAAATCTGAGGAGAAAAACCTGCATCTGTCCCATCAAATTCCCCTCCAGATTCAATTTCTTGAATCTCCTCAGGATAAGAGGAATCCCTTGTTCTTTTATTAAAAAAATCAGCTGATAAGAAGGGTTGACAGCCTGAGATAGACTTAATAAACACCTGTCCAGTGAAACTGGTACAGGAGGTGATAAATGTTTAGTTTTCGGTTTCTTTTTCACATGAAAGTTGGGTTCAACAGGATTACTAATTGCAGCAACAGTTTCCCCAGGGATGAGCACAACATTCTGGCTAAGTATGGGTATCTTCCCTGCCCCTTCCCCCAAGACCAAAAAAAATGCCTCTCTCTTGCCCATTGAGGCAAACAGCTGCTAAGGGCATGGCTAACTCCTGGTCCATATTTGCTTTATGGGAAACACCAGAGTGATCCAGGGGAAACATTAGTGGACTGGGGAATTAGCTTTGGCTATAGCAGAGTTACCCCACTGCAACTGAAGCAAACTGCTAGCCTGCTGTGGTAGCAAAGGGTGTTTGTTTAATTTTTCTCTTGATGGCTGGATGAAGGACTGACTCTGGGATCAGTAGCTAGTTCCATGGTCAAGTGAAAATGGTGCGTCTTTCTCAGAGAATCCAAGCAGTACAAGGCAATAAAATGTATAAAGTAGTTAAAAGCAAATGTTCCAGTTAAAAAAAAAAGTAAAACTTACTGTAATACACTTTAGCAGCTCCCAAAATAATTTAAACACAGTTTCTCCTTAGAAATATATTTTAGAATGTTTAAACAAACTTTTAAATTGTCAGAAACAAATGTTTAAAAGTACAATAAAGTCAAGTGTCAGTCAGCAAAAACATGTTTAATGTAGTATATTTAAATCTAGAAAGTGGAGTAAGTAATAAAAATATTATGGGGAAGGTTTTCCTGCAAAGGAAGCTTATCTGACCAGTAATGGAACAGCATAAGCCAACCACTGATCTCAAAAGCCAGCACAGTGGCACTCTCTTTGGTGGCAGGAAAGCTCTGAAGGGCTTGGCAACCAAACTGTCTTTCAAGTCAGCTTGGCTTAAGCTGACTGATGGTTTGGGCATGTGGAAGGTACCATGACACTTTGGAAGTGGCTGTTTTTTTATAGCCTATGCAGGATATAAACCATACAGCTTGGCATACTACAGCAGTGATCAAAATGATGAACATTAGAACCTTTCTTTACTTAGCATTTTATACAAAGTTAGCTAAAGCTAGACAAAACACAAGTACAAACTCTGGTGTTCAGGCAGAAAGGAAGCATCAAGATCATTGGTCAGAAGGAAGAAAGGAAAATGGCACAGCAGCTGTGAGAGAACCTTTTATGGCAACTGGTATGGAATCGGGGGATAAAAGTTCTGGTTCAATAAAGAAAGGGATATAACAAGGCAAATTACTGATGCTGTTAGGGAAAACAGTATACACACAGTCAGTTTAATGTAAATATGAATTATTGCAATACAATGCTAAGCATTTACTGTGGGGATGGGTGTGGATAACAAGTATACTAACGTCAATGTATGTGATGCCCTTGTACATACAAATGATTTGGTAGGAAGGCACTTTTTACAAGTGTGTGTGTGATATATGGAGTGATTTCTGTACATTAACAGTTGTACAAAAGATGCAAATCTACTTTTCCTTAATACAATTCTGTTTGTCAGTTATACTAAAGAGGACTGATGTGTACAACTCATCCGTTTCTTAAAACAAATTATCAAAGCAGTTACCAATGGAATTTTATGGGAAACAAAGTATTTTAAGGGATTGGTAAAACATTTAGGTTCAACTAGTAATCTGAGTAAATGATTAGACAATTCCGTAATCAGTATTAGTAACATATTTAAATGCAAAATAAGTAAAACCTGATTAGTGGTTAATTTGTGTATTCTGGAAAAGACTTTAAAAAATGTAATGTATACATGCTGAAGCACATTTAAGTCCTGATGAAGTAAGTAAAGGCTGTATGTATAAAAGCACCAACTCCAAGTACTTAGTATGTGCAGTGCAGTGCAGTGTCATATTGTACAAATGCACAAAACACTGGGAATGAACCCAGCCCTAGTGTGCAAGACCCAGATATAAAAAGACAGTAAATTAATATCAAAATGTTGGAAAATAACTTGCACTACAGAAGGCAAGAAAATAAAATGACTTGCGCCGATAAAGACGGCGACCCAGTGGATACAGGTGCGAAAAAATGAACAAAGTTGGACTATGGCTATGCATAACAGACTTTCAACAGAAACTCTTTGTATAATTTCTGGCAAATTATGAAAAAAAATCTTACTGTTGTATGAATGGTCTAAATTGATTGATGCTATGTATTATGAATGGTCTAAATTGATTGATGCTATGTATTATGATTGAATGTTTTATGTTTGACTGTCTTGTGTTTTCAAACCAGGGCTGAGTCTAAAATGGGGGAAATATTCAAAATCCAAAATTGCTAAAACTTGGAGAGTTCCCCCTTTCATTTGGGTTACAGCAATCTCACACTTAATAAAGGGATGTGGAGGATCCCACCCCACACATTAATGAGTACAAGAGGACTTGCCCTTCTGCAAAAAAAAAAAAAAAACAACAAAAAATACTTTTAATGTGTAGCAACAATATTTGGAGTTCATTGTTACTTTCCATCTATAACAGTTACATTTTTGTAATTTTAGGACTCATACTATTGAGACTGATTTCAGAAAGGGCACTTTTAATGGTGATATGTAGTAACTTTTTTGATTCAAAAATGGAGAGCCAATGAACAAATATTAAAACAGATAGGAAGATTGAATTTGTTTTTAACAAACTGTGTGAAAACAAAAGCAAATGCAGTAATATTATATGGAACTACCTTAACTGGTCTCCTTCTGCTTAAAAGAAGAAGAGGGTGAATCACTGTTTTGAAGTAAAAATAGAAGTGTATGTGTGTATGTATGTGCACGTGTATGTGTGTTTATGTGTATGTATATAAACATGCACGCACATGTCATAGCAAACCAGTGAGTAATAAAAGTCATTATAATAAAATCAGTAAAATTAGTGGGACGTTACAGGAAAGAAAAAACTATAGGGGGAAAATGCATATGGTTAAATATTAACAATTTTTTAAAATAAATTAAAATATGGTACTTACTCACATAGAAAACTAGGCAATGTGTACTAAGGGAACAGAAGTTTATTATGCAGCTAATGATGTTTCAAGTAACAAAACACATCTCAAATGTTCCTGATTTCCAGTGATGTCCCTGATTTTGGCTCATAATTTTGTTTTGACCAGCTGCTCTGGTACCATAAAGAGAGAGAAAGCTCTGACTATGACCCAGACAACCTGGACTTGATTAGTGGCTTGGCTGACTGACAGAGAGGGATCAGCTAACCTGTCCTGGGTAGGAGGGTGATCATCGATGACACTCCTTATGGGGAGGCATGGCCCAAAGTGTGGAGTTACCCTCAGATATAGATGATGAGACTGGCAGGAAGGGAAAAAAGTGGGTGGGACATATAAAAATAACCTCCCCAGATGTCAGAGCCCCCAGGATGTCTTTAGGGTCTACAACAGCAATACCAGAGTAGTCCAGAGGGGTACAAGAATAGCTAGTAGACGTGGTGTGGCCATGTTGCACTTGGGGCTGGGCCAGTAGGATGAGTTCCAAGGGGACCAAAAAAATTTGCTTTGACCCTTCTAAAATCAGTCACTTTTTGAGAAAGGGTGGTGGATTATACTTAGTAAATAATGGCAGTCACAGCAGTTACGGACTTCTTTAACCGTTCAGAAACTGCACATTAGTTCAAGCTCTGCTAGTCTGTTAACTGTTTAAAACGTCACCGACCTGATATGTCCCTGATTCAAGACATAAAATGTTGAAACCTCTGTGGTACCAAAAGGGAAAGACTGCTGAACCATCTCAAAAAATGTTTCAGAAAGATTGTGGAGACTTCTGTTAAGTATTTAAATGTGAAGCACTTTTAATTACAGAAATATTTTAAATGCATGAGAGGAATGCATTTGACAGTATAGTGTGGATGAGCATCTTAAATATACAGAATAGCCGGCATATATACTATGACATGACTATAGTGTATGTTGTGAAAACATAAAAAACAAACTGCAATCTAAGGAAGATTTAACACCTTAACAAGCATTAAACATAGCAGTATCTGTGGAAAAAAAACACCCACAGACAGAGGAAGT
The DNA here is from genome assembly GCF_019279795.1 of Protopterus annectens. Taxonomy (NCBI): domain Eukaryota; kingdom Metazoa; phylum Chordata; order Ceratodontiformes; family Protopteridae; genus Protopterus; species Protopterus annectens. The sequence continues at coordinate 179,278,885 of NC_056749.1, forward strand.
ACAGCAAGTTATGGGTGAACTACATAGAATATCTAGTGAATTTCCTAAAATGTGAATGTTTTCTTTGTAACAGACAATCACACAAAGCTAATACATACTTGTCCACTGAACTAAATGCTATGGAAAAAGACACTGAGACAGTATATCAGATGAGAAATGACAAAGTGAAACTGAAAGGCAAACACTGTGCAGTATAATCTAAAATGTACAAAATGGTGTATGTAAAAAGGAGAACGGTCAGGCAAAATGGAAACAAACACAGAGCTCAAGATGCACAGCAAGACTCAAATTGACAAGAATTCAAAAAAAGAGTGTCAGAAGTAGCAGTTATAAAGCTTAATATGGAATTGCACACAAGAGGTGCAGTATACACAGTTTTCAAGAAATGCACCATCCTAATGAAGTAGGCGAACAGATTCATTACAAAAAGGTATTTCAATAAACTTCAGTATGTCACACAATTGTTTGCTAAACACACTCCAGTACACAGAGTTACAGAAATGCACCTTAACAAAATCACATACGCATAGCTGGACTAATGACATCAAATGTCCTTTAGTATCTCTTAAGGCTGCACACATAAAACAGAAGACACCCAGTTTTCACAAAAAACATTCATATAGTTCTTTTCTCTGTAGTTTTGTATCTTCGGGTTAAAATAAGTAGCAAGATATCTGGGGTGTGGGGTTCAGCATCCCCCAATGGACATTATTGGGAGTGGGGTCTATAAAATCCAGATCAGCACATGCTCTGGAAATGTTTTTAGGTGTATTTCGAGAATGCTGCATGTCTCTACCTAGTCAGTGATGTTATTACTAATGTCTTTTAGGGTACACAGTGGTACAACTGCTAGCTTTCACTTCTTTTCCATGTTCAGTTCTCCATTTCAGTTCTTTGCTAGGACGTCTTCCCTGTGGAGTATGTGTATCCTCTCTGTATCTACACTGATTTTCTCTGGGTGCTCCTTTTCACTCCAACATTCCAGACACATGCCATAGGTAAACTGGTGCTCAACCAAACTGCTAGATGGCATGTATATTATGCAAAAATGAATGACTGTGTGCATCCTGTAAAGGGTCAACCTCCCATCCAGTGAGTAGTAGGATACAGTCCATGTCTATCACTACTCAGAAAGGGATTAAGTGGGTAATTACAGAATAAGTAAATGAAAATGAATAACGTGTTTTCCATAACATTATCCATGGATAATGTGCACTCTCTGATTATGTGCATCACTAATGTGAAGTAAATCTATCATTTCTATGGGACAGAATGTAAAATACAGGATTATTATTAGGTCTCCGATTGTAATTGCATTATTATGTGTTTGAGACATAGATGACAAGAAAGGTGCTCACTGGTGAATTGTGGCATCCATACCAAAAATACATAATTAAAGGTTATGATTGTAGACCCAATCATAATTCTTTGTAGTACATACAGCATTATTTGTTACAAGTACTAATGGTTAAAAAATGCAAATCATTTTCCTGGCTTTGAAAGTTGGTAAAGCCCTCAGCGAGTACTATCAACAGACAGTAATGGCACACCTATCAGCTTATTTGTTTACTACTTGTGGGTGGGACAAAGAATTAAAATCAGGGAGAGTTTTTAAATATTGGTCTAATTCCTTTAACATGCGAACAGAATGACATTTTTGCATAAATATGTATGTCTTAACAATAAGAAATGTGAAACACCATTTGTGTCATTTCTCAGATTGTAATTCTCAGGCATCCGGCCTCAGAACACCCCTGGGCAGGCATTATTTACACAATAACACACACCCTGTTGGGCATTATTGCTTGCAAAAAAAGTAATGTAGAATACATAAAAGTTAAGGGAATTTTTGGTTTGCTTTTAAAAAGAATAAGGAACATAATGTTGAGCAGGATGATGAAGAAGCCATTGTAATGTCTGAAAGTAATTTCAACAATTGGCCAAGTTTCTGGTGTCATTCAAAGGGGGATCCAGCATCTGTCTGCCTGGGATGAGATGCTCGACAAGCCACGTTGCTTTGCAACAGATGTCTTACATCTGTCACCCTTAGGCTTTCGAATACTGGTCAAGGCTTTTGCCGCCCCCATTGTGCCTTTTTTAGGCAAGGCTCAAAAGACAAACCCACCACCGTAAACAGCACAAGTAACCAAAAACTGAGGGTAATGTTACTCAATGCCAGAAGTCTAAACCTCAAAATGCATGCACTCGAGGCACTCCTCAGTATGGAGAACATCGATATCTGTGCAGTAACAGAAACCTGGTTTAAGGCTCCAGAGAGCACTCCAACACTACCAGGCTATAGCTCATACCATACTTTTCGGCCACAGAACCCGGACCGAAACACAAAAGGTGGGGGTGTATCCATATTCATCAAGGATGCCCACACCTCCAAGTTAGTGGTGCAGCACAATGCCTCAGACATCATCCATGTGCAATTAACAACGGGCAAAACTGCAATTCAAATTGTAGCTTGCTACAGATCACCCACCATGATCCAGGACCCCCAATCTGCATTTCTGGAGACACTGGAAAACATGAAGGTCCTACCAAACGCCCTAATATTGGGTGATTTCAATTACCCAAACATTAACTGGGAGAACTACTCAAGTACTAACTCCTTGCCCAACGCTTCCTAGAATTTATAAACTCGATCAACTGGTCAACACCCCCACCAGAGGTGACAACATATTGGACCTGGTCATCACCAAAATGGGTGACCTGTGTTCTACAATGGAGGTCAACCCCTCGCTGGTTAGATCAAGAAAATCACCATGAAAAACTTTTCAAAAGCAAACTTCATGTTACTTAAGGCCGAGGTGGAAATGTTCACAGCCCCCATGCTATGCTGTCCAAGCTGCTGAATCCCTTACAAAGGCACTCTATGAGCACCTGCAAGAATGCATGGATTGTGCTATCCCAAGCAAAACCAAGACTCACTCTTCCAAGAAAAGGAAACCAGTCTGGTGGACCCCTGCCATAAATAAGTTATACAATAAAAGGAGGAAACTAGTACAGAAAAGAGTAAAATCCCAAGAAGGAAAGACATCCCTGATCAGTATAAGCAAGAAACTGCAATCCCTCATAAAATCATCCAAGGCTAGCTTTGAAAGAAAAATTGCCAAAGACTCCAAGGATAAACACAAAGCGTTCTTTAGCTATGTCAGGAACCTAAGTGGAAATTCTCAGATCTGCTCTGAGTTAGTGCAGAATGGCACAAAATACACTGAACTGACTGATATTGCCAACATTCTGGCAGACAGGTTTAATGCAAACTTCACCCCCTCACACCCCCTAAAGGGCCCATAACCATACCAGAGGAATGCAGAGCCCCAACAATCACTGACACACAGGTTAAAACAGCCCTATCCAAAGCCAAAAACATAGCTTCAATGGGACCGGAGGGTATCACAGGCTGCATCTTACACGAGCTCCAAAATGAACTAACCCCTCACCTAAACCCACTGTTCAAACTCAGCCTCTCTACAGGCTACGTACCCATAGAGTGGCACACCGCAACAGTTATCCCACTCCACAAAGGTGGTGCCACAACGGACCACCGAGAACTATCAGCCTGACTAGCCTGGTCTGCAAGGCTATGGAGCGCATCATGGAACTCATTAACAGAGACATTGGGAACCTCCAAACATTGGACCCTACCCAGTTTGGCTTTGTTAAGGGCAGAGCATGCCTTCTAAACCAGGTGGACTTCTTTGAGACAGTTACCAAGACTTTAGACAAGGGAAAGCAGGTCCACACAGCCTACCTAGACCTCACAAAGGCTTTCAACACCATTCCCCATTCTGGTATTATAGACAAGCTCACCAGTCTGCACATAAACCCCTACGTCAAGAGATGGGTTGCCAACTGGCTCATGGATAGAATTCACACAGTGAGAGTTGCAGGCTCTAGGTCCGACTCTAAACCGGTTACAAGTGGCGTCCCCCAGGGCTCAGTCCTGGGACCCCTCTTGTTTGTTATATACTTCTCAGAGGTACAGGCAAGCACAGGAGGAATTTGGCTGACCAAGTTCGCAGATGACTGCAATCTGGGGACCATAACTGACTCTCCAGCTGACACAGACATCCCCCAGAAGGGTCTCACTTGAGACGGATACCTGGTGTCAAAATCATGGCCTCAAGCTAAATGCCAAAACGTGCATAGTCATCCCCTTTGGAAAAAACAAAGTACCCATTAACTACCACATACGTGGTAGCCCCCTAAATATAGAAAATGTAATAAGGGATCTGGGGACCCAAGTAGATAGTAATCTTTTCTTTGATAATCATATTGCCAAGGTCATTAGAAAATCCTTCTATGTGGCCCACCTAGTCACAAAAGGGTTTGCATCTAGAACAAGAGAGGTTATTGTGCCCCTCTACTCATCACTCATCAGACCCATCATAGAGTACAACGCCCCATTTGGGACGTACCTTACAAGACACCTGCAACACCTGCAACAGCTGGAAAGACCACAGAAGTACCTCACCAAGAGGATTACTGGCCTCAAACAGATGCCCTATGCAGCCCAAATGAAGAAAAGTACAGTTTTGTACCTACCATAAATGTAGATGTCCGATAGGTATGCATCTGCAGTCCTCACATATGGGTTGTCCTGCCTCAGGCAGCCCTTCGGTTGGCCGGATTCCAAAGTCTGGGTCCGGCGTCGGCTGATGTCACCCTTTCCCCGATGTCAGAGCGCCTGGGGTATAAAAGTGTCAGCCGACGCCATCTTCCTCAGTTTTTCTTGCCCCAGATGCCAGGTGCCCTCTAAGGAAGGCTAAATTTGGAGAAATGCAATAAATTCCAAACATGCACAGAAATATATATATATAAAACAAATACACCATAATAGATAACCCCAGCTAGCTATGAAAGGGATAAGTACCCAAGAAATACCACAGAGGGGAAGGAGGGAGGGTAAACCTGACTGCAGATGCATACCTATCGGACATCTACATTTATGGTAGGTACAAAACTGTACTATGTCTTTCAAGGATGCATCTGCAGTCCTCACATATGGGTAGAATACCATAGCCAATCTGGGGGTGGTAGGATCTATGTAAAGGATGGTGTAGCTAGAATGCCCTGCAGGACTGCCGTAGCAAAGCCTGCTCTGGATCTGGAATATAAAGGCAAATTGTAATGCTTGGAAAATGTATGCACGGAGCTCCATGTAGCAGCTTCTAAAATGTCCTTGGTAGCCACCCCTCTTAAGAGGGCTGTGGAGGTGGCTGTGGCTCTGGTGGAATGAGGTCTAATGTTAGCTGGCACAATTTTTCCATGAAAGGAGTAACAAAAACGAATGCAATTCCCTATCCATTTTGAAATTGTCTGTTTGGAAATTGCTTTTCCTTGTGCACCAGCAGCATATGCTACAAACTGCTGGTCAGTTTTTCTGTAACTTTTAGTTCTGTCCAAGTAGTTGTGCAACTGTCTGTGAATGTCCAGGGTGTACAGAAGTTTCTCCCCTTTGTTTTGTGGGTTTGGAAAGAAGGTAGGCAGGTGAATAGCTTGGTTCAATGAGACCCTGGATACCACCTTTGGCATAAATGAAGGATTGGTTCTCAATGAGACTCTGTCCTGATGAAAAATAAGAAATGGTTGTACTGTCATGAGGGCCTGTAACTCAGATAGTCTTCTTGCTGAGGTTATGGCCAGAAGGAAGGCAGTCTTCCAAGACAGGAACTGTAGTTCTGAAGATGCTGCTGGTTCAAAGGGAGGCAGTGTTAGTTTTTCCAACACGAAGTTAAGGTCCCATGTAGGCACTGGTGGTTTCCTTGGAGGATTGATGTTTTTAATTCCTCTTAGAAACTGTCTTAGGAGAGGATGAGAGAAGACAGGTGGATCAGTGTTGTATTCTGCTGAAATTGCTGAAGCATGAATTTTAATGGAAGAGTAAGACAGGCCATTGTGGAGCATTTCTGCCAAGTATTCCAGGATATGTGCCATGTTCATCACTGTCGCATCTAGGCCCTTTGTGGTGCCCCAAGTGCGAAATCTTTTCCATTTTGCTGAATATGCCTTTCTTGTGGAAGGCCGGCGAGCTTCCATGATGATATCCTTCACTCTCTTGGATAGCTTATCCTGGGGAGGAGTCAAGGTATTCTCCAGGCTGTTAGTTGCAAGGTTTTCAGGTTGGAATGCAGAGTTTTGTAATTGTGCTGTGTCAGGAGAAGTGGCCATAGAGGAAGAGGCCACGGTTTCGTGAGTGACATGCTCTTTAACAGTGGGTACCAGTGCTGTCTTGGCCAGTCCGGAGCTATCAGAATCACTTTTGGCTGCTCTGTCCTGATCTTCAGTAAGACCTTGGTCATTAATGGAAGAGGTGGAAATGCATACACTGTTGGAGTTCTCCAGCTGAGAGAGAGGTCGTCCACTTTCCATGCTTGTGGGTGGTATGTCCTTGAGCAGAATTTCTTCCGCTGGGAGGCAAAAAGATCTATGTCCGGCCTCCCCCATGATTGTGTTATCTGAAGGAAGATGTCTGGGTGCAGCATCCATTCGTGTGCATCCATGATATTTCTGCTTAGGCTGTCCGCCAGTATATTGTCTTTTCCTGGCACAAACTGGGATTGCAGCTCTATATTGAGTTTCAGGGAAAGTTCCCATAGATTCATTGCCAGTCTGCAAAGAGGGTAGGAATGGGTACCTCCTTGCTTGTTTATGTACCACATAACTGTAGTGTTGTCTGTCCTTATTAGCAGGTGGCCTTGATGCAGAAAGAGTTTGAAGGCCTCGATTGCATGCATCACTGCCAGCATTTCCTTTTGGTTTATGTGCATGCGTAGCTCTTTTTGTGACCATAGTCCTTGAATGCATCTGCCCTCCATGTGCGCTCCCCATCCGTGGTCTTAAGCGTCCGTTGTAATGGTTTGGCTGGCTATTGGTTTGCTGAAGGGCAGACCCCTGTTTGACTGGCTTGCTTGAGCCCACCACAGAAATTCCTTTTGAAGGCATGGAATAAGTGGCATCAAAGTTTCTAAGCTGTGACTGTGCTGAGTCCATAAACTCCTTAGGTACCATTGTAGTTTCCTCATATGCAGCCTTGCTTGTGGAATCAGAAGAATGCAAGATGCCATGTAACCCAGGGCCTGCAGGATTTTCCTTGCAGTCAGCTGAGTTTGTCTTGTCAGATTTTTGAAGTAATCCGGTAGTTGTCTTTGTTTTTCTTCTGTGAGAAAAGCCATTTGGGTGGTTGTGCCTAGATTCGCACCCAGAAAAGTTATTCTTTGGGATGGAACAAGTCTTGATTTGTGAATGTTGACTGTATATCCCAAGGCCTGAAGTAGGTGGATGGCATAATTCAAGTGTTTTACCAAAGTTTGTTGGCTGTCCGCTTGTATAAGGCAGTCGTCCAGATATGGGTATATTTGAATCCCCTGAAGTCTGCAGTGTGCAATTACTGATGCCAGGCATTTCGTGAATACTCTGGGCGCAGTAGATAAGCCAAAGGGCAATGCTGAGAATTGATAATGCTCTGAACCTGCAAGAAATCTGAGGTGTCTTTTGCAATTTTGTCTGATAGGGACATGCAGGTATGCCTCCTTGAGGTCTAGAGTTACCAGCCAAGACCCCTTGCCCAGCATGGGAAGGAATTGCTGTAGAGTCAGCATTTTGAATTTTGGCACAATGAGATAAGTATTCAGTGCGGACAAGTCGAGAATAGGCCTCCATTGTTTTTCTTTTCTTGGAACAAGGAATAGTCTGGAATAAAATCCTTGGCCTTGTTCTGAAAGAGGAACCTTTTCTATAGCTTTCATTTGCATTAAGTTGGAGATTTGTTTCAAAGCCTCTGCCCTTTGATTCGATGGCAGGTCTGGCATGCCTTTTCTTTTTGGTAATGTGTGAAAATGGAACCTGTATCCTTTGTCTATTATTTGTAGTGTCCATTTGTCCCTTGTAATACTGTGCCAATTTTCTGAGAATAAAGAAAGCTTTCAAAGGTGCTTCCAATTGAGCCCTGGTTGGCGGGGTCAAAGTAAAGTCATTGAGTCTGTCCTTGTGCAGCAGTTGTAGGTCCTGCACTACCTCTCTGGTTGGGAGGCTGCCATTGCCGTCCTCTGTAGAAGCCTCTAGCTTGCCCTCTACCTCTGGCACGCCTGTTCTTGCCTCTCTGAAATCTCTCTGTGTCTGGAAAGGACCAATTCTTGGAAGGCCAATTTCTGCTGAATCTTGGTGGTTGGACTTGGAGAAAATCTTTGACTGTTTGTACAGATTTTGCCTTTTCCTCAAATTTCTTTAAGACCTCCTGAGCAGTGGAGCCAAATAACTTTTGCTTTTCCAGTGGAGCATCCAGAAGCTTTGCTTTAACATGGTCTGGCAGAGATTGTTCCTTCAGCCAAGCATGCCTACGTATGACTGCACCTGTCATAGCTGACCTACATGAAGCTTCCAATGCATCATAACCACACTGCAAAAAATGGTTGCTAACCTGTTGGGAGTTATGTACCAGATCCTGAAGTGATTTGCGATCTAGGGGTTCAGGTGAAGACAGTTTTTTATGCAATTCATCTAACAAATACTCTTGGTACTGTATCATATGAAATTGACAATTTAATGCCCTCATAGAAAGAGTAGCAGAAGTATACACTTTTTTACCCCATCTCTCTAAAGCCCTGGACTTACTTTCAGAGGGGAGTGGATTTTTAGTAGTGGCAGCTGCAATCCCTTTAGGACCCTGGGAAATAGTTTCTGGATCAGCAGAGTGGGCCTTGTAAAGGAAATGATGCGAGTCCGGGACCCTGTAGTACCTATCGGGTTTGACAGGAGCCGGAGGAAGAGTGTCAGGGGTTATGCTAGACTCAGAGTACACATCATCAATGACATTCAAAACAGGAGGAATAGCCAAAGGTCTATGCTGAGATAAATGCAAAAAGGTCCTTAATCTCTTCCTGGAGTCAGAGAATTCCTGGCCCTGCCATTTGAAATGCTCTCTCATAGTGTGAAGGGTCTCCCCAAAGGACAGCTCTTCAGGAGGGGAGGCCGAGGGGATAAATTCCCCTGCATCAGAATACTCGTAGGCCGAAAAAGCCTCCTCCTGGTAGTCCGAGAGAGCAGAGCCATCAGAGGCCTCATCTGAGGAGTGGGGATCAGAGGGCTCCACCCTGGGCCTTTTGTCTAGAGGAGGTTGAGAGGCCCTGTCCGGATGAGGCAGAGAGCCCCTAATTAAGGAAATGAGGTCCTCTGCTAAACTTAGAATCTGTGAACCTGTAGTGGGTCCCTGAGGAATAACCCTGGGAGGCAAAGCTTTTGTGTGTTTAGCAGCTTTAGCCCTGGTGAATGCCTTTATGGACATGGATGCAGGAGGCCTGGCTGCACCACATGCTGGAGTAGTTTTGTCTAGAGGAATGGTGTCGGAAGTTTCCAGGACACCAGTTTCTGAAGGAAATTCAATAACCGACTCAGTAGGGGCCTCCGGGGCCGCGGTTGTCTGTTGAGCGGTTTCGGTGGTTGGAAGTACCAAGGACTCGGTTTCAGCCGAGACCGAGACACTCGTGGTAGGCCTAGCCGTGGTTTCAGCCGAAAGTCTGTCGGTCCTTGTCCTTCTGTTTCTTGGTTAAATGAGGAGAGTCTCCGGCGGCATATTGTAAGAGAAACTAGCCCCAAAATTCCTCTCGATTGAAGGAAGCACAGGCTGAACAGGCCGAGGGTCTGGGCCTAGGCAGGGGAGGCAGTAAGAGTGGAAATCCTTATGAGGTATTTGTTTCCCACAAGTTAAGCAATTATTAACTTTATCTGACATCGGCTGAGGCAAGAAAGAGTTTTTGAAGTCTTCGGTAGCTGAATTACAGGAGCTGGCCGACCGGCACTTGCGAACTGCTTCTGCTTCGGGCACCACGCGGCAAGAAAAGACGGAGGAAGATGGCGTCGGCTGACGCTTTTATACCCCAGGCGCTCTGACGTCGGGGAAAGGGTGACATCAGCCGACGCCAGACCCAGACTTTGGAATCCGGCCGACCGAAGGGCTGCCTGAGGCAGGACAACCCATATGTGAGGACTGCAGATGCATCCTTGAAGGACATCTCCAGCTGTACTCGGCTGCATACCGCTTACTCAGAGGTGATCTCTGCCTGACATACAAGGCAATGTCCAACCCAGAATTGATGGACATGCTCCACCTAAAAAAAAAAAAAAAAAAAAAAACAAATCCCCGAGAGCTACACGCTCTAGGGATCTAAACCTCACCACAATGATAAATAGGACGTGCTGGAGGGATAGATTCCTGTCTCAGAGACTCCCCATGCTTTGGAATAGGATTCCAATCTACATTAGCCAGAACCCCTCACTAACACTCTTCATGAGAAACCTTGACGAGTGGATGGAAAACAGAAAATTTACCCCGAGGATCACTGCAGTGGCTCTGCTGGACAGAGACACACGGAACTAATGGCTCTGCTGGACTGAGGGACAGGGAACTAATCTAAGGGGGCGGCAAAAGCCAACACATTCTGGCTAGGCTTACAGATGCCCTCGGGCAGATAGTCTAGTACTTACCTATGAACCTATAAATAGGAAGTAGGGGAAAGGTGTTAATGAAAAAGAGGACGAAGTAATAAAATATGACTTGGATTAAAATGTTATATTGCAAGAGGGTGAAGGTAATTGTACTGAAAGTATTGGAAATGAAGGAGAAATTGAAAGTGATAAGTCAGGTGTTTGTGAAGGGAGTGTAAAGGATGTTAGGAAAACAAATATTATAGGCGATATGGTAAGGGTGAGGAAAAGAAGATTTAAAAAACATCAGCAAAGATTAAAAAGTAATGTAAGGAATAGTTTTATATGCATTTCAGTAAATAAAAATAGTGAAAATCTGATTCTGAGAATCAAGGAATAGGTTATGTATTACATAAACTCAGAAAAATACTCATTTGGGGAAAAAAATAAAATGTAAGAAAATGGAAATTTAAAATATTTTCCTTAAACTTAAAAAGAAGGAAAGTAATAATTTTAGAATGCTTTCAATAAATGTGGATAGTATTATTAACATTGTAAGAAGGATAGGGTTACTGGAATGGTGTGTTAAATGCGATGTAGATGTTATTCTTAAAGAGGTTGTAAGATTTCTGACAAGTGGAGAAAGATTGAAAACTGAAAAATTGTGGGGTGGAAAAATAATATGGAACTCAGAATGTGAATGCTGTTCTGGAGTGGCTGTTTTATAAAAAAAAATAGAAAAAAACTATTGCATGTAAGATTGTAAAGGATGGGAAGGTTAAGTGTTGTGGATGTAAGGTGGAAAGAACATGTTTAAAAAATATGACATTACATGCATATAGAAATAGCAAGGAAAGAGAGAATTTGTTTAATCAAATGTTAGATTAGATGGTGGGTAACATGAAAATTATTATTGCAAGGGACTTTAATTGTGATTTAAAGGGAAAATGTAAAAATAGAGGGAAATACATTAAGAATACAAGAAGTGATAAAAGGTGGTAAGTTAGCTGTGTGGAATAAAAGGTAATTGACTTAGAGAGGAGCAATTGGATGTGAAATTAATTATTTTGCAATATAATATGGTTTGAGTGGAGCAGATAGTGATACAGTAGAGACAGGCGTTTTGGATAATTTAGCAATATAGATGGAGGTAATGAAAGAAAGGGAGTATATTAAAATAGGAAATGTAATAAAAAGAATAAATGAGAAATGATGGTATGAATTTGTAGAGACAGAAGCATTACAGTTATAGAAGGATCATATATCAATGAAGGAATTTTGTAAATGTTGCTCTGAATGGTGTATTGAATTTAAAATAAACTATAAAAGGTGTTGTTTTTCAATGACAGGATGATGCAAGAAAGGAAAAAAAAATGAAGTATGGAGAAATGTATTGGAGAATTTAGAGATTAATGCAGGAGACTATTATGATATGAAAAAGTAAACATATATAAAAAAATAAAAAAATAAGACATTAGCATATAGGCAGAGATATTATTTACAAGGGAGAATGTGTCTTCATTTTTGGGTAAAATACTAAATTAAACTAATGAAACTAGTCACTGTATTAAAGATCTAGATAGGCAATTATAATGTGAGCGCTTTCATCTTTACTATTAAGACTTTGTCAGAACAAACCATTCATATAATAGGTACGTTAATTCTCATCTCTCACATTATGTGAACAAATCACACTGACCGTATCAACCCAACATTTCTGTACTACTTCAAATTATTATTTATACTTTATCAATTATGAAAACATTCCTTTAACATATAAATTAATAAATAAATATATAAATATAATGAAATTCTACCTAAAACATAGATGCGTTCTTTAAAATACATCAATTTTATAATGTACACCAAATTTATTTACATTTATGTTGAATTAAATAAATAAAATGAAATACAATTCATATATTTCCTGAGCTGTCATTGCAAATGCCTGAATCATCTCCCATAAATACACAACCATTTTTTTTCATTAATTCAATGTTTTCAAACAGATGACATAATTTAGCTCTTGGTGGAACATTGGCTTGGGAATCAAATGGGCCTTCACACAATTTTTAAAATAATTTTTAGTTTGCAGTTTCCTGTACTTAATTAATTTATTCTCAAATTCAATTAAATTAACTGTGCAGTTAAACTTACATTTTATGTAGATTCAGGCTGTCCACATTAAAAATGCCATTACAAAAAATTGGGATGTTTCAATATGAGATGGAGTAGATAAAAACTGGAATTACAATTTAGATTTACATTCAGAAAATGAATTAATTTCAAATATTTTTGAATGGAAAGGGTTACAAGAGATTGGAAATTTGCCACCAAAAATAGGCACTTTTAAATGCTATATGTGTAGCTAACACCATTTGTAAACAGAGAGATTATTCAATATATCTGAAGAGTTGAAATATGGATATCAACATCTATGGATACTATACATGTTATACTAAAGGTATGGTCTATTTAGCCCAATGTATCAAATGTGATTCATTTTATATTGGTAAGACAGACAGATGTACAATGTTTGTACCAGCACAGGTATGGTACTAACAACAAAATTAAATCTAATGCCCTATTTAGACACATATATTTATACCTTAACAATAATTTTGTGTCCAGTGGTATCGATAACATTTATGTAAACACAAGAGGGGGTATGGAAAGATAGGCTTGCTGTTTTACAGCTGAAATGGCAAATTAAATTGCAAGGTGACACACAGTAGGACAGATGCTTTGTGGGAAATTATGGACAACTATGGAATAGGTAATAGAATTACGACAGTGTGTATGTCAGCATATCAAAATAATAGAGTGAGAATGTTAGTGAATAGGTGGCTGAGTAAAGAAATATGTGTGGACTGTGGTATAAGACAAGGATGTCCCATGAGGGGAATATTGTTTGCATTAGTAATAAATGCAATAGTGAGTGAAGCAGCTTATAAAATGAAAGATGTTGAATATGGGCTGCAAAAGGAAGTGGTGATTCCAGTAGTTTTGCCCTATGCAGATGATATAATAGTGGATGCTAAGAATCAAATGTGGATGAGGGAACTGGTGGTTGGTCTGACTGGATATTTAAAGGAAAGTGAGTATATGGCTTATGCTGTGAAAATTGGCAGAGTGTATTTTTCAGTGAAAGAATTAACTTTGTTAGGAATAAAATTTGGGAAAAATTATGTAGTTGAGACAATGGAAGGGCTTTATAAAATAAATGAAAAAATATGTTATGTAGAGGACTTACTGATTACCATTAAAGAAAAATTGTATCCATTAAATTCCATTTTAATGGGAAAATAACACATGTCAAATGTTACATGATCCCAGAAAAATACTGAAAAGAAATTGTACAATTAGTGTTTTCTTTCATATGGGTTTCAAAATTAAACCTAGTGAAAAGAGGTGTACTGTATATGAGTGAAGATGAAACAGGACTGCGGGTTATTAAATCCAGTTGTTTATTTTGCTTTTTAAAACTTGTATAAAGTATTAAAGTGAATTAGTAAAGAGAATGAGAAATTAATAATAAAAATATTTAAATACAAGTACAAAAAATTTGGGAGATGATGAGAATAAGAAAAAGAGTTAAAGATTACATAAATGAAGAAATTAAAAATTATCAAGAAAAATACTAACATGGAAAATGATTATATAGAGATAAATAAAGAGAGTATGGTATAATAATGTAAGAAAACAATATTGTTATTATGTAAATCCATAACAGTAATTTACCAGAATAAATGATAAAACCTAGTAAAGTAAGGAAAAATGAGTGTACTAAGATTGTAGACCGTCAGGATTTCATATGCAGACTGATAATCAATAAGTTACCAGTAAAGTGAAATATGTCATATAAAAAGAAAGTTGAAAGAGTGTGTTTATTTTGTGGGGAGGAGGAGACAACAGAGCATTTTTAATGTAGAAGAGTAGTTCAATTCTGGAAAAGTATGTAGAAAATTTTTGAGAATACTAATAATGTAAATAATATAGATATGGATATGATTATGTAGGAATATTATAAAAGCAAGAAGAAAGAAAATGATAGGTTAGATAAGAATTTTAGTGCAATATAGGTTATTTTGAATGAAAGACTGAATTAACTTTTTTAATGGGAAATTGAATTTGGCTGAAATACTGCTAAAATTTAGATTATTGTTGTGGGAGGAGTGGGAGTCAAGTTATGGAAGAAGAATAATGATGATGGTATATAGGAATGTGCAAATATGGACCTGTAAATGTCTATATTTTGTCAATATGTAAAGAATGTCTTCTTTATGTTGTGTTAATTAAAGGACCCCTACTCTTTTCTATATGTACAATGGGATATTTTACACCCACCTGAGCTACCATCTACTCAACAGATGGGACCTTGGTTTAATGTCTCCTCCAATTAAAAACACAGTCAGGAGTGCAGCACCCCACCCCCAATGCCACACTGTAGTATCAACAATCCAATCACCCTCTGTGGGAATAGAACTTACAACTTTATGATCTTCAAGCACCAAAGGTGAGTGTGCTGCCTGTTGTATTACTGACACTTCAGGCAATACTTCAGGCAAGTGACTTCAACAAATTAATAACAGGCCATTGAAAGGTTTTATCACAGAATACCAAGTGCATCCAGATACCAGAGAATAAATGGCAAAAGGACTAAACTGCTTTAAGAAGTTTTTCTCTAATGATATATCAGTGATACAGAACTTGGCACCCAAAATAAACATGACTATGAATGCAGCTAAGAGCTGCTCAACAACATGATGGTATGCAACCAATTGCCAGGCAAATGAGTTTAAAAACACCTCATGAGCATGATGATACCATATAAAGGACTGCTGCCTTCCACCCAACCACTGGGGGAAGAGATGATGCCCAACTTATGCAATGAATGAGTGATGACCATCATCATATGTCATCAACAATGTATGCTCAGAACTTTAACCAGAGAATGATAGAGGACAGAAGAAATGGCTAATCTGTTTTGTAGAGGGATGCTTAATCTAAGTTGCTCCATATCATCAAGTGGTCACTTGCTGGTGCCACATCTCCGATAGATCAAGAAAAGACACCACCAAACACATGTCTGGATCATCATCTCAAGACCAGAGGGGCCACAAAGATATTATCTTGGGTGTCCAAGGAGATTTCTCTGCAGAAGTCAAATTAAGAAGCAGAGAGGCATATTATAATTAGAGAAAGATAACATTCATTACTGAACGGCTTTTTCCCGGTATGGGGTTGCCACAGCGGAACTCCAGTCCGCTAATGATTGGCAGCAGATTTTTATGAAACGCTGAGATGCCAGCTCGACGCCCAACCTTCAATGAAGGCACGCCCATTTACGCACGCATGTCTTTCGAACACTACCCAACCGTGGGGAGGACATGCAGACTCCACACAGAAGGCACTCCCAAGCCAAGCCGAGAATCGAACGGGAGAACCTCTTGCTGTGAGGTAACAACGCCACAGCTATACCACCGTGGAATACCCTACTGATATGTGTATAAAAAAATTAGAAATATTAATATTGTAGTATAAAGCACTAATAAATATCTTTATTGTATATTAGAATTTTTAGAAGCAGGAATAAAGTACAGTTGTGTCCCTACCATAAATGTAGATGTTAGAGTGTATTAACTGTTGCAGTCATTACTCTTGGGTTATCCTGCTGGCAGGCTACCCTCAGTCAGCCAGAATTCAAAAGTCTAGGTCCGGCGTCGGCTGCTGTCGCCTCTTCCCTGATGTCAGTGCACCAGGGATATAAAAGATGCAGCAGACGCCATTTTCTTCAGTTTTTCTTGCCCCAGATGTCAGGTGCCCCCAAATTGGTAGGCTGAAAAATATGCCAAAAAAAATGCATGCACAAAAATAACATTTCCTTCATCTACAAGCAAATACACCAAACAGGTTTTATAGGATAGAGAAGTGCAGATAAGTCCCAGAAAGAAAAGGGGGATGGTGGGTGGGTAACCTGGACTGCAACAATGAATACACTCGAACATCTACATTTATGGTAGGTACACAACTTTAATATGTTCATTGTGTTTCACTGTTGCAGTAATTACTCTTGGGTTGAATCCCAAAGCTGAGGATGGGTGGCTGGGCTAAATTGGATTGGGAGAGGCTACGAGGCCCTGTAGAAAGTACAGTTTTGTACCTACCATAAATGTAGATGTCCGAGAGGTATGCATCTGCAGTCCTAACAAATGGGTTGTCCTGCCTCAGGCAGCCCTTCCGGATTCCAAAGTCTGGGTCTGGCCTCGGCTGATGTCGCACTTCACCCGACGTCATAGCTGCTGTCAATTGGGTATAAAGGCATCAGCCGACGCCATTTTCCTCAGTGTTTCTTGCCCCAGATGCCAGGTGCCCTCTAGGAAGGCTAAATTTGGATAAATGCAAATGATTCCAAACAGTAGAGAGCAAACAAAAATAAACATATATGTACATATATACAAACAAATACACCATAATAGATTCCCCCAGCTAGCTACAAGATGGGCAAATACCCTAGGAGTACCACAGAGGGGAAGGATGGGTAATCCTGACTGCAGATGCATACCTCTCGGACATCTACATTTATGGTAGGTACAAAACTGTACTATGTCCTTCAAGGATGCATCTGCAGTCCTAACAAATGGGTAGAATACCATAGCCAAACTGGGGGAGGAGGCACTAAAAAGATTATGGTGTAATTAAGATCCCTTGCAAAACAGCAGTGGCAAAACCTGCTCGGGATCTGGAGTATAAAGGCAGATTATAATGCTTGGCAAATGTATGCATGGAGCTCCAAGTAGCAGCCTCTAAAATGTCTTTGGTAGCCACTCCTCGTAAAAAAGCTGTAGTAGTGGCTGTAGCCCTTTTGGAGTGAGATCTGATGTTTTCTGGAGTTGTCTTTCCATGAAAGGAGTAACAAAATCTAATGCAATTTCCTATCCATTTTGAGATTGTCTGTTTTGAAATTGCTTTTCCTTCCATTCCTGCTGCGTATGCTACCAGAAGCTGGTCAGTTTTTCTATTGTTCTTGGTTCTGTCCAGGTAGTAGCGCAATTGCCTGTGTACATCCCAAGGTATGCAGTAGTCTTTCCCCCCTGTTATGTGAGTTGGGGAAGAATGTTGGTAGGTGGATTGCTTGGTTCAATGATACCCTGGAGACCACCTTTGGCATAAAAGTAGGGTTAGTTCTCAAGGACACTCTATCCTGATGGAAGATAAGGAAGGGCTGTACTGCCATTAATGCCTGTAATTCAGAAACCCTTCTTGCTGAAGTGATTGCAAGCAGGAAAGCAGTTTTCCAAGATAAGAACTGTAATTCTGCTGTTGCTGCTGGTTCAAAAGGGGGAAGTGTTAACTTTTCTAGCACAAAGTTCAGGTCCCATGTAGGCAAAGGTGGCTTGGCTTCCTTAGAGGCTTTACATTTTTAATTCCTCTCAGAAACTGCCTGAGTAGAGGATGAGAGAAGACTGGAGGATCCATGTTATATTCTGCTGAAATTGCTGATGCATGAATCTTGATGGAGGAGTAAGACAGGCCATTGTGGAAAAGCTCTGCTAAATATTCCAGGATGTTAGCTATGTTTGCCAATGATACATTTTCTCCTTTTGCTGCACTCCAAATGAGGTACCTTTTCCATTTTGCTGAATAAGTCTTCCTTGTTTTATGTAAGATTCCAAGCAGCTAGCTGCAGTATTTTCAAGTTTGGATGCAGGATCTTGAAGTTGTTCTGTGTTAGCAGCAAAGGAACTAGAGGTAGAGGCACATATTCCTCAGAAGCGGGTACCAATGCTGCCTCGGCCAGTCTGGAGCTATTAGTATGATCCTTGGGTGATCTTCTTTGATCTTCAGTAGCACTTTGTGCATCAAAGGAAGAGGTGGTAATGCATATGCTGTTAGGTTTTCCCAACTGAAGGATAGGGAGTCCACCTTCCAAGCAAGCGGGTGGTATGTCCTTGTGCAGAATTTTCTCAATTGGTGGTTGTGTGGGGATGCGAACAGGTCTATTTCTGGTAGCCCCCATTTCTTTGTAATGGATTTGAAGATGTCCGGATGCAGCATCCATTCGTGGGCATCCGTGGTAGTTCTGCTTAAGGTGTCTGCTAGTATATTTTCTTTTCCTGGCACAAATATGGCCTGGAGCTGAATGCTGAGGTTTAGGGCCACATTCCACAGGTCCATTGCCATCCGGCATACAGGATATGAATGTGTGCCTCCTTGCTTGTTGATATACCACATAACTGTGGTGTTGTCTGTCCTTATCAGCAAATGACCTTGTTGAAGAAATGGTCTGAATGTCTGAATTGCCTGTTTCACTGCCAGCATCTCTTTTTGATTTATGTGTAGGTTCAGCTGGTCCTGTGTCCATAGGCCTTGTATACACTTGTCTGCCATGTGTGCCCCCCAACCGAGGTCTGAGGCGTCCGTTGTGATAGTCTGGCTTGGGTGAGGGCTGTGGAAAGGCAGTCCTTTGTTCAACCGACAGGCCTGAGCCCACCACAGGAATTCTTGCTTCAGGCATGGAATTATTGGAATTTGGGTTTCTAGGCTGTGCTTGTGCTGAGACCATAAATTCCTTAGGTACCATTGCAACTTCCTCATATGTAGTCTGGCATGTGGGATCAAGATTATGCAGGAAAACATGTAACCCAGGGCTTGCAGGACTTTCCTTGCTGTAAGCTGGTTCTGCGTTGTTAATGCCATGAAATAGAGTGGTAGTTGTTTTTGCTTTTCTGCTGTGAGAAATGCCATTTGATTTGATGTGTCCAGTTCTACACCCAAGAATGTAATCCTTTGGGATGGTACCAGTCTTGACTTTTTTATGTTGACTGTGTATCCCAAGGCCTGCAATAGGAGAATAACCTTTTCCAAATCTTTTGTTAATTTGTTCTTGCTGTCCGCTTGTATCAGGCAGTCGTCCAGGTATGGATAAATTTGAATTCCCTGAAGCCTGCAATGAGCAATTACTGATGCCAGGCATTTCGTGAATACTCTGGACGCAGTAGATAAGCCAAAGGGCAATGCTGAGAATTGATAATGCTCTGATCCTGCAAGAAATCTGAGGTATCTTCTGCAATCTGGTCGAATAGGGACGCAGGTATGCCTCCTTGAGATCTAGAGTCACCAGCCAAGACTCCTTGCCCAGCATGGGAAGAAGTTGCTGTAGGGTCAGCATTTTGAATTTTGGAACAATGAGATATGTGTTCAGAGCGGACAGGTCTTGAATAGGTCTCCATTGGTTTTCTTTTCTTGGCACCAGGAAAAGTCTGGAATAAAATCCTTGTCCTTGTTCCATAGCCGGTACCTTTTCTATAGCTCTCATCTTTAGTAAGTGGTTGTAGAGCGTTTGTTTTTTGGTTTGGTGGTAGGTTTGGCATTCCTCTCTTCCTTGGTAGAGTATGGAAGTGAAACCTGTAACCCTTGTCTATTGTCTGTAAAATCCATTTGTCTCCTGTAATGTAATGCCAGTTTACTGAGAATAAGGCTAGCTTTCCGGTGCTTCCAGTTGTTCCCTGGTAGGCGGTATCAGAGCCAAGTCACTGTGACTGCCCTGTGGAAGTGGTAGTAGCTGGATCTGTGGCAGTACTTCTCTGGTTGTTAGGCTGCCACTGACGCCCCTGTAGGCACCTCTGGATTGACCTCTGCCTCTTGAGCCTATTTCTGCCTCTCTGTGCTCTGTTGGTGTCTGGAAAGGACCAATTCTTCAAGGCCAATTTCTACTAAACCTAGGAGGCTGGACCTGTAAGAAATCCTTGACTGTTTGGACAGATTTTGCTTTTTCTTCCACCTTCTTTAACACTTGCTGTGCAGGGGAGCCAACAAACTGAGTTTTTCCATGGGAGCATCCAGGAGCTTTGCCTTTACATGGTCTGGTAAGGATTGCTCTTTTAACCATGCATGCCTTCTGATCACTGTACCAGTCATAGCTGATCTAAAAGAAGCCTCCAGTGCATCATAGCCGCATTTTAAGGAATGATTACTGACCTGCTGAGTGTTATTTACCAAATCCTGAAGGGACTTATGGTCTATAGGTTCAGGAGAGGATAGTTTTTTATTTAGCTGATCTAACAAAAATTCCTGATACTGAATCATGTGGAATTGACAGTTTAAGGCCCTAAAGAGTAGCAGAAGTATAAACTTTTTACCCCATCTCTAATGCTCTGGATTCTCTATCAGAGGGAGGGTTTTGGCAGTTGCTACAGCTTTGGGGCCCTGAGAAATAGTTTCAGGATCTGCAATAGGAGCCTTATACAAGTGATAATGTGTGTCCGGGACCCTGTAGTATCTGTCAAGAGAGTCAGGGCAGTACAAGCATCATTGAATGCATCATCCACAACTGTTAGTACTGGAGGAATAGCTAAAGGCCTATGCTGTGGCAAATGTAAAAGGTCCTTAGTCGCTTCCTAGAATCTGAAAAATCCTGGCCCTGCCATTGAAATTGCTCCCTCATAGCATGCAAGGTTTGAGGCAGAAGGAATGGAGTCTTCAATCCTCATATGGAGAATAAGGGCCTTCAGGAGGATTTGAGTGTTCTGAATCATCAGAGGAATAATCCGTAGAAACTGGTTCAGGGGCTCTGCTCTAGGCCTCTTCTCTGGAGGGATGAGAGGCCCTGTCAGGGTGAGGTTGGGATCCCTGATCAAAGAAATGAGATCCTCTGCCAGGCTGAGCATTTGGGAACTAGAGCCAGGCCTGTGTGAGGGGGTTTTAGCAGGCAAGGCCTTAGAAGATTTAGCTGCTTTAGCCCTAGAGAAAGCCTTGATAGACATGGATGCAGGGGCCTAGCAGCGCAGGAGTAGATATGGCTAAAGGAATAGTATCTGATAAATCCTGGGTGCCTGCAACAGCAGGAGAAAATTCAGTAGCAGATTCAGCCATGCTGTGTGAGGCCTCGGCTGTAGGAGGTAAGCTTTCGCCGAGAAAGAACCGAGGACTCTGTTTCAGCAAGGAAGGCAGAGGTATTTGTTTCCCACAAGTTAAACAATTATTTACTTTTTCTGACATTTTAGAAGTCTTCGGTAGTAGAAATCTCTGGATCTGACCAACCGCACTTCAGCTTCTGCAGAAAGACTGAGGAAAATGGCATCGGCTGATGCCTTTATACCCAATTGACAGCAGCTATGATCAGCCGAGGCCAGACCCAGACTTTGGCTGCCTGAGGCAGGACAACCCATTTGTTAGGACTGCAGATGCATCCTTGAAGGACATCTGCAGTGGCAAAGCCTGCTCTGGACTTAGAGTAAAGAGGTAAGTGGTAGTGCTTTGTGAAAGTGTGCACTGAACTCCAAGTTGCAGCCTCTAAGATATCTTTGGTTGGTACTCCTCTGAGGAAGGCTGCTGAAGTGGCTGCTGCTCTGGTGGAATGAGGCCTAATGCCCTTAGGCCAAGTAGAAGCGTAACTGCCTGTGTATGTCCAAAGAATGCAGAATTTTCTCACCCTTGTTCTGTGGATTTGGATAAAAGGTAGGCAAGTGAATGGTTTGGTTGAGGGCCACACTGGACACCACCTTAGGCATAAATGTAGGGTTTGTCCTCAGAGAAACCCTGTCTGGATGAAAAATGATAAAAGGTTCCACAGCCATGAGAGCTTGTAACTCCGGGACTCGTCTTGCAGAGGTTATTGCTAGTAGCACAGCTGTTTTCCAGGATAAGAATTTTATATCTGCTGTTGATGCTGGCTTGAAAGGAGGCAGTGTGAGTTTTTCCAAAACATAATTGAGGTCCCAGGCCGGAATTGGTGCTCTCCTTGGAGGCCTAATGTTTTTGGCCCCTCTGAGGTACTGCCTTATGGATGAGAAAAGTTAGGTGGTTCCTTATTGTAATGGGCTGAAATGGCAGAGGCATGAATCTTAATTGATGAGAAAGAAAGGCCTTTGTTCAACATCTCAGTTAGGTATTGTAAAATCTGAGGGATATTTGGTATACACGTGTCACAATGCCTTGTTATTGGTTCCAAGCACAGAATCTCTTCCATTTTTCTGCATAAGATTTTCTGGTACTGGGCCTCCTGGCCTCCAAGATAACATCCATAACAGCTTTTGAAAGAGGAGTGTTCTGAATAGCTACATAATCCGCCATGCTGCCAGATTTAAGGTCCTGAGTTGGCTGTGCAGGATCTGATTGTGTTGTTGGGTCAGCAAGTGAGAAGTTTGAGGCAATATTCATGCTGGACCTTGAGACAAGCTCTTTAGGATTGGGTACCAGTGCTGGTGTGGCCAGTCTGGTGCAATCAGTATCATTTTTGGCTTCTCTTGTCTGACCTTTAGGAGTAGCCTGGAAAGTAGAGGCAGTGGAGGAAAAGCATATACTGTTAGATTTTTCCAGCTGAAGGACAGGGCATCCACTTTCCACGCTTGCTTGTGATAAATCCTTGTGCAAAATCTCTGAAATTGACAGTTGTGAGGGGAGGCAAATAGTACTATGTCTGGGCATCCCCATTTCTTTGTTATCATGCTGAAGACTTGTGGATCCAGTTTCCATTCGTGGGGATCCATGAGGGTTCTGCTTAGTTCGTCTGCCAGAGTATTTGTTTTTCCTGGCAGGAATTGTGCTTGTAGGTGAACTTGAAAAGCTAATGCTGTGTCCCATAAGGTCATTGCTTGTCTGCAGAGGGGTTAGGAATGTGTACCTCCCTGCTTGTTTATGTACCACATGACCGTAGTATTGTCTGTCTTTATCAGTAGCTGTCCTGGATGAAGCAGGTCCTTGAAAGCTGTCAGGGCATTTTGAACAGCTAGCATCTCTTTTTGATTGATGTGAAGATGCATCTGGTTTGCAGGCCATGTGCCCTGAATACATTTTCCTGCCATATGGGCCCCCCAGGCATAATCTGATGCATCCGTTGTCAGTGTCTGTCTGGCTGTGGGTAAACTGAATGGCAGACCCTTATTGTGGTGGTGACAGGCTTCTGCCCACCATCGAAACTCCTGTTGCAGGCAGGGAATGAGTGCAATTACTGTCTCCAGGCTGTGGCAATGCTGAGTCCAAATACTTTTTAGATACCATTGTAGTTTCCTCATATGCAGTCTGGCATATGGAATTAGTAGAATGCAGGATGCCATGAAACCAGAGGCCTGCAGGATTTTCCTTGAAGATAAGTGGGTTTTTGTTGCCAAGTTCTTGAAGTAAGAAGTCAGATGCTTTTGTTTGTCTGGCATGAGATAAGCCATCTGGGCAGTTGTATTTAAGCTTGCACCCAGGAATATTATCTCTTGAGAGGGCACTAGTTTTGATTTCTTTTCATTTACTGTGTACCCTAGGCCAATTAGTAATCTTTTTACAAATGCCAGATGCTGTAGAAGGATGTCTTTGTTCTCTGCTTGAATTAGACAGTCGTCCAAGTAGGGATATATTTGAATTCCTCTTTGTCTGCAAAACGCAATTACTGGTGCCAGGCATTTTGTGAAGACCCTGGGCGCAGTAGATAAGCCAAAGGGCAGTGCAGAGAATTGTAATGCATTGAGCCAGCTATGAATATGAGGTATCTTCTGCAAGATTGTCTGATTGGGTCATGCAGGTATGCCTCGTTTAGGTCCAAAGTTATGAGCCAAGCCTTCTTGCCCAGCATGGGCAGTAGCTGCTGTAGAGTCAACATCTTGAATTTTGGAACTTCCAGAAATGTATTTAGTACAGACAGGTCCAGTATTGGTCTCCAGGTTTTGTCCTTTCTGGGTACTAGGAAAAGTCTGGAGTAAAATCCTTGCCCCTGCTCTTATTGTGGTACTTGCTGAATGGCTCTCATGTCCATCAAGGCTGTAATTTGTTTTTGTGCCTCTGCCCATTGATTGTGTGGCAGGTCTGGCATACCCTTTGACCTTGGTAGAGTGTGAAAATGGAACCTGTAGCCTTGGGACACTATGTTCAGGACCCATTTGTCTTGGGTAACCATTTGCCAATTTGATGAAAAAAGTGCTAGTTTTCCCCCTAAGGGGGCTGCCAAAAGAAAAGTGATGGGATCTGGCAGAGGAAAGTCATTAGGACTGTTTCCTGTAAGGTTGTGATTTGTCTTCTCCACTTTTGGAGGTAGGAGCACCCCATTGTTTAGGCCTGTATGAGCCTTGGGGCTGAGATCTGACTCTGGGATGCCTGTATCTGCCTCTTTGTGGTCTGTCTGACACTGGAAAGGACCGATTTTTAGAAGGCCAGTTCCTGCTAAACCTGGGTGGCTGTACCTGTAAG
Source organism: Protopterus annectens (assembly GCF_019279795.1). Lineage (NCBI taxonomy): Eukaryota > Metazoa > Chordata > Ceratodontiformes > Protopteridae > Protopterus > Protopterus annectens. The sequence continues at coordinate 179,303,494 of NC_056749.1, forward strand.
AACTCCTTAACTGTCTGCATGGATTTTGCTTTATCCTCCATTTATTTCAACACCTCTTCTGCTTTAGTACCAAACAAAGTATCATGCTGTAATGGTGCATCTAATAATTTTGCTTTATGATCAGGCAGACTCTGTTCCTTTAACCAAGCATGCCTTCTAATAACAGAACCTAACAGCGGCCCTGCAAGAGGCCTCCAGTGAATCATAACCAGATTGCAAAGTATGCTTTCCCACTTGTTCAGCTGCATGCAATAAATCCTGCAATTCCTTGTTCTCTGAACATTCAGTATTTGTCAACAATTTTTGTTTAAGTAGTGACATTAAATGTTGCTGATATTTAAGCATATGAAACTGACAATTTAAAGCCCTTACAGCCAAGGTAGCAGAAGTGTAGACTTTTTCCCCATCTGTCTAGAGCCCTAGAATCCCTATCAGAGGGGACAGGGTTTTTTGCAGTGGAAGCTTTAACCCCTTTGGGACCCTGAGATATAGTTTTTGGGTCAGCAGCAGTGTTTCAGGCCGGACTCTGAAAATACATCACCTACAATGTTTGGAACAGGGGGAATAGCAAGGGGTCTGTGCTGAGGAAGTAGCAGAAAGTCTCTGAGCCTTTTCTTAGATTCAGAGTAATCTTGGCTCTCCCAGTGGAAATCCTCCCTCATGGTATGCAGGGTTTCCCCAAAAGAGTAATCCTCAGGAGGAGAGGCTGAAGGAATGGATTCTTCAGCATCAGAATCCTCAGAGGGAAGCATGGAATAATCCTGTTCACAAGAGGAATCAGAGGAAATAAAAACCTGATCAGAAGAATCATACTCTGTCTCTTGCCTAGGCCTCTTATTAGGAGGGGGATGGGAGCCCCTGATCAAAGTAATTAGGTCTTCGGCCATTTTGAGCATCTGTTTTTTAGTCTGAGTAGGAGAATGCTGTACTTGTTTCTTTGTCTTTAGAGCTGCTTTAGACTTTGTCTTTGAAGCTGAAGATGGCTTAATATATAGTTGTGTAGGTCTGAACACACCCTCAGAAGCAGATGCCTGCTCAGCGGCTCCGGACCCATCTGAGGGAATAATTTCCGAGTGTCCAATACCTTGATTATCCAGAGGCCCAGTCGGCTCCACGTGGGAGTCGGAAGCGGCCTGTGGCTCTGAGGTAGCGGGCGCCAGGGGCTGAGAAAGCACCTCACTGAGATCCGGCGAACCGGCGACTGGCCTAACAGAGGCCTTGTCGTCAGTTTTGGACCTCGGATGCCTATCCTTTTCCTTGTCCTTGCGTTTTTTTGTAAACTCCGGTTGTCGGCTGTTCCGATGGCATTATATAATTAAATCTTCGGCCAAAGTAATGGAATGCAAAATCAAACAGACGCTTAATAGTGCGTTGGTTAAATCTAGCACAAAACCGACCGCTATCAACGTTATGATCAGGGCCTAGGTAAGGAATACAGTAAGAGTGAAAATCCTTATGAGATATTTGCTTCCCACAAGAAATACAAATGTTAACTTTTTCTGGCATCGGTCTGGAGCAAGAAAAAAAGTTTCCCCAATGGGGTACTTAGCTTTAATGAAGACTTCGGTTCTGAAATTCGGATTTGAAAATCTCAGGAGTCGGCCGACCGGCACTTGCGAACTGCTTTTGCTTCGGGCACCGCACGGCAAGAAAGACTGAAGAAAATGGCGTCGGCTGCATCTTTTATTCCCCTGGCACACTGACATCAGGGAAGAGGCGACAGCAACCGACGCCAGACCTAGACTTTGGAATTCTGGCCGACTGAGGGTAGCCTGCCAGCAGGATAACCCAAGAGTAATGACTGCAACAATGAAACACAATGAACATCACCAAATGCTTTACCAAGACATCATCTGAGATTCAGGGATGCTGGTTGAGAGACGGTAATGTCATCTCCACAGTAGGTTTGAGGGAGATAAGAATGAACCATACAGCATTAGCTAACTAACAGGTTTGTTTTGTCTGTTTTATGATGAAAAGCCACGGTGAAAGTGTAATCTATTCATGTTGAAATGTATGTGTAGCCCTGCAGGTATACTGCTGTAACTTCTGAAGCAGAAAGTAAAACCTGCAAATGTATTAAGTATATGCAATGTAATATTATACTGCATGAAAATAAAACTGTCAATATTTAAGCATGGCACATAACCACAAAATGCACTCTGTTGGCTGTGTGGATGCTTTCAGTGTTATCACACAAAATGATCAACTAATATTGGGACAGAAAAAGTGTGTTCTTAAATTACTAGTAATTGTGGTCTCAATAAAGTTTCACAGTTACTTACTATACTGGGTCCTAAAACATATGGGTTGTCATCGAGTAAATCTAGACCTATATAATTTTGAATACTGTACAGATTCTCTGCAACCATATGAGTCCCATTCCATTACTAATTGCTGAACAAAAGTGGTTTTATACAATAAACCAAAATGGTAACAGTAAATTCAGTTAAATAGTAGATCTGCAAAAACTGCTCAAATGCTCCTGTTAAGGGGGTAGTAGCCCTGACTTAAACCTAAAGACCGATTAGTATGTGATGTGTATGATAAAAGAAAAACATACAAAAGTCTGTTGTCCAAGTGGAACCTGACCCAAGATGAAGTTTTACAGGCTACAGTCTCCTTGAACGCAGCTGTGAATTATTTAGTTTAGCTTGAGAAACAGCTGACTGAATGCATTATCAATAAAATGACTTAAGCTAAAGCACAGCCCAGTTGTTTTTATTGTAGCAAACTCTTGCAGTATTAAAACAACTGCTGGTAGCTGTGATTGAATGTGTAAATGAGCAAACAATAAATATAGTCTGCAGTCCCAAGACCATGCCCAAGTTACAGTCCATAGCGGATTCAGAATTCAAATTGTTAGGCATACAATGCTTACATATGTGTAATGTAAAAAAAGGCCAACTGTAGGTTACTCCAGAGATGGCTAAAATTAAATTAATGGAGAAGGTGCCAATGAAGCAATCCTGTATAGTATTTCAACTGATAATTATAATAAACTATTTTCAACAATATCATTAACATCTGCTTCTTGCAATACTATCTCCCCTTGCCCTACACTCATGATTAGAGAAGACATACCCATTCTGTTGCTCGACATACTGTAAAATACACCACAGTTTGTAAAGTTAATTTTGTACAATTTGCTTCTGCAGCATATGTATTTCTGTTTGGGAAGATATTTATCAGAGATACCAGAATGGTTATGCTTCGGAGCACGCACATTAGGGTGTCAATGTTTTTTTGTTTATTTTTGACTGTTTGCAATTTTTCTCTATTTGTTACTAAATGTATATCTATATGTACATTTGGTATAAGCTGAAAACGTCTGAAAACATCTAAAAATTTGATCTAAGATGCATTTTATTCTATTCACATTCGATAAAAAAAATTTACCAGGCCATTGGGAATTAATGCTGGTGTAGTTTTCGGCATTAGTGTGGCAGAAATTACAAGGCCAGTTAGTATAGTGCATCATTTATATCTTGCTAATGTCCACCTACATTGTGCATCAGCAGTGATTCACTGTGTGTGGTGTTTTCTCTTTTCTCTGCATTTGTGTGAGTGTGGAGTTACTATATTTAATAAGGGGGTGTAGGGAGTATTTGTTATATTTGAAATTTTAGATATAATGTGATTCAACTAAATATGATACAGATGAAATGTGTTTTAGGTGACATTTTTAGATATTTTATGATTAGGTGAAAATTTAATAAATCAAATGTAATACACACATATATGTATAGATATTATAATGATTTACTGCTACACACATTTTGCTGAGTGCTTAAATGTTGGTGATATGTGTTAGTGGTATAGTTGATACTTCTGCAGACAGACCATCCCATAATTCAGGGTTTTTCTCCTTCCTTCAAGGTTGCGTGACCCTGGAGTTAGTATATATAATTTCCAGACGTTTGTGGGGTAAAGTCCCTCCCCCCACACACATAAAATTTGTTTATTTTTATTTCAGTTTTGGTAATCACAAATGCAACCTGTTTTTTTCCATTTGCAATTACCTTTTTTTAGATTATTTAGTGGGAGATGATGGTAATCACAGCTGCATTTGTTTGATGTTTTGTGTTTCAAACAACCTCAGTAGTGATTATTCATTACTCACACACACACACACACACACACACACACACACTGCTGAACATCAAAACAGGCAGAATATTCTGACATACTGCAACCCCAGTCATATTCACCATATTTACACTTCATTCACACAGGCTTAAGCGCTACAACCAACTACTACAGCCAACTCATGAGCAACCATTGCCATCAGCAGAGTTTGGAGGGAAACAGAAGTAGAATGGCAGATGTTTTGACCTTTCTTCTGTATCACACACATACACGTATGTATATATAAATCCATATTTATATCTCTCTTTAGATTAGTCAGGAAAATATAGTGAGAGTAGAAGTACTGTTGTTCTCCAACTGTGTAAAAGTTTCCATTTGTGTCATTTTTTTATATTCCCCCATGACTGCAACTCTGGTGATTACTGTAAATTGATATTTAGTACTTTCATGTTCTTTTATTATTTATTATTAAATATATTTAAACTTTTCATTGTGACTGGTCCTTTTTTAGAAAAAATATTTAATTATTGAGAGTATTTCCACATATTTATTTGGTGATAACTCTGGCCACTCCTGAAACCCTTGCTGTTTGGTCAGCATTACCATTGGTATTAATATTAATTTCACTCAGTATAATTGGATACCCTTGTAAAAGCCTTATAGTAACTGACTGGTGGCAGTGAATCTACCTTATAGTCTGGGCACACAGAGAGGGTGCTGGAGGACTTGGCTTGGACACTCGGCTGAGGACCTAACCCTACAGCTGTACAAGTGGGGAGTCTTATTGTGGACCTGAAGGGAGACAGATAGAGACACACAGACACTAGGCAGACTGTGTTCCGTGTGTGCTCTTAGGGAAATTGTGCTTGATGCAGCAAAGTCTGCATCTGGAAATACTGAGTGTATCCATTTGTATTCCAAGTGAACATCCCTCTCTAGTGTCAGTGGTGAGGATTCAGGTTCCTTGATTACTGGCCCAGAGTGGGGATGTCACAGTCTGATTAAGAGTGAGGTCTAGTTTCAAAAATTCCACTTTGTGTTGACTGTCTTGATATGCTGAGATGGATGCAAACTCTCAGAAATCCCCCCATAGTGTTGGAAGGGATTACTCGGGCTCATAGTGTTGGAAGGGATTACTCGGGCTCAGTCACTGAGACCAAAATGCTATTAGAGTATGGTCGGTGTTTCATTAAACTTACTAGCCATAGTACTAAAATGTAATAAGAAGCATGTGTGCTGTGCACCATCAGCATTGCTGTAATACATTGTTTGAGGGACAGGGTTTTCCGTCCCTTCCAGTTGTGCGATATGCTGGTGCCTTTAATGCTAATCTTCCCTATTCTACTTTCTCTGCTGTGTTGTTATATAACAGTCTGAGTGTGCATTAATTTGGCTAGTGTTACTGCACTAAAATCCTCCCATCTTTAATTATTTTGTACTACTATGGTACACAATAGTGTACTCTCTCTGTGTCACTGTCCACTCTCGCTTGTTAGCGAGCTGTGCACAAATGTTAATGATGCATGCCTGTTTTTTTTGTCAACTGACTCTGAAGTATCTCATGAGTACTGTTGTAATGTAGTGCATTAGATGGATTATTATGCAATGCTTGCACTAAGAGACAGCTTACTATTCCCTAACATCTGAGCATTAAGTCTGAATTTGCACTACAAGCTTTTCACAGCACTAAGTTAGGTGTACTGCAAATAGACATTATCCATTTATTCTTCATCATGATAAACAACAGACATTTGTTTCTAAGTGATAGGGATGAGATAAACGCAGCCACTACAAACTCCCTCACTCACTATTCCTCTGCAGTATTGCCTTGATTAAGGTGATACATCAGTATCAAAAGCATACCCTTGTTAATACAACTAGTGTACTTAAAGCATGGAAGCTAACTGTGCTTAATGCCATATACAGTATCTGGGCATTATACTTGATTCCTTGAACATCAGACATGATAAATGACTAAAGATGAAGAGAAAAGTTCTGTTGCTTGCTTTTTTAAAAAAATATATTTTTTTTTTTCTTTTAAGAAAAGTTAAACTGTTTACTCTACTGACCCAATTCTTTTTAGAAGCTAAGCCAGACTGCTTCAAAGAAGCCCAGATAAATAAGTACACTTTGTTCCTCCCTCTAGCAAATGCGCACTTCCTGTTATATTTTAGGCCTGGTTCAAACTATCAGCTCACACGATACACTCTCAGCAGTAAGTGTTTCATATGGTATGCTGAGAAGGTCTGCCCATGTCACCACTGGCTATTAAGAGTAATGCCAATCCAGCTGCTAAGTCACTAGCTATAGTACACTGCAACCCTGTGCTGGTTTAGAAACATAAAACTAGTGCACAGCCCCTGAGTGGCTGTGGTAAAAGCAGCACCTGCAGCAGGTCGCTGCACTGCACCTTGCTTGTACAATTTACTAATTTCCGTTCTTAGTTAGCATTTGATGCTGCATCTAGACTGATGCAAAACCATCTGTCTGACCTGCTCTTGCTGGCTCCAAGTCAAGGTTTCTAAACCAGAACTAGTGTATACATACTTCAGAAACATGAACACGCAGAGTTTGCATTTTTGTAAGCATGAATTTGCTACTCATATTTTAACTAGGTATGGCATACTGTAGCTTCAAGCTCTGCAGCCTCATCTACAGAAGTCTGCACACTGTACTCCCTCAGCAGGGTATTTTAGGCAAAGGCTGCAAGACTATCTACTGCTCCTTGTTGGGGAATTGAAAAGGCAAAGGGATGTTGCTGGTGCCTTTTCTATTGTAGTATAAAGAGGTGCTGAAAATATGGGTTTGTGTTCCATGTAGTACAACACATGCACCAAGATACTCCATTTGGAATGGCCTTTCTGTTGTACAATATTGCAGTGTTCAAAGTATAAACTGCACCTTCCCAGATGTCCCACAAAGTGGCATCTGTACTAAAAAATTGCCCACTATACCTTTTTAGCTAAGATGTACAGTAATAGTAATGCTGTATATCTTTGCTGTTGACCATGCCATATAAACCGCTGTCTGTACTCAAACTCTGGACCTTTATGGTGGACCATAGCAAATGTGCTACATATGTGTGTACAAAGTGCACAACAGTCTGCTTAGTTACATAGAATACTAACAGTGGAAGTCTGACCACTAGACCTGTTACTGTTATTCAACAGAATTCATCCCACAGTATCAGCCACAGCTTCCTGTTAACTGCGTGGTTAGTCAGTAGAGAAGGCTCTGCGACTTGTTGCAAAGTATTGCTCAGCACAGCTTTCAGCTGAACAGTATCGTGCACCCTGGCAACTATATTATTTATTTAACATTTGTTAACTGGGAAAGTCCGACTTGGAACAAGGCGATTTTCAGTGGAGGCCCAAGGAGAAATGCTCCAGATGCATGTTTTTGTATATTACATAAGTATGCTCAAATCACACCATGGTCCACTGAGTTAAGTGGAATATTCACAACAGAAGCCTGAGCACTACACACTAAACCTTTGTTATTCAACAAAATTCTAGCTGTAGTCTAAACAACAGCATCCTGTTAATATAGCCGTTATGCAGTCCAGAAGGATCAGCTGTTTGTTGTACTGTATTGCACAGTACAGCTTTAGGAAGTACTATAAAGTCTGAGTGTAACTGGAATGCTATGTGGTCCTATCTTGCCAGGAGTGTACACACATTCAGTCTCTCTGCCCAGTATTTGAATTTTGCCATACGATCTGAAACACTGTGATATGAATAACTAACCCAACATTTATTTTTTACAGAGAAGTTGTCAAAGAATATGCAAACATCTCTGAGGTACACCCTTCTTCCCTACAATGGAAGGTTACTAGAGGAATTAATAAAAACATGCATGCATTACTATTGGACCACTGTGAGAATTTTATTTTTCAAGTGAGCATACCCAAATGCCTAAGGAGCAAAAAATCAAAAAACTGCTTTTGGTAAATGAAGAATGCTTTGAATGAAAAGGTAACCAAATAGGCATTTTTAAAAACAGAAAAAAGAATCCAAACAAAGCCACAAAAAAAAAAAATCCTTTTGAATTCTCACAATAACGGAATTTTCATACTTTCTGAACACAGCCACCATCCTCTTTCATATGGAGCTAAATGATTAATCAAGACATTCATATTACCATTTTTTCTGCCAGCATCATTGATACAGGAGGATAATTCAACAGAAAGCTAGAAGCAATGATTGTGGAAGTGAATCGCTGGCTGAGACTTTCCCACTAGGAAGCAAAGACATCAGTGGTACAAATAGGTGTGTTAGAAGATTTTTCTTGCTGTACAACACTGCATAGCCACTACTGTTAGTCCATCAATCAGTCTGTTTCTAGAAGCCAGATTAGTACGCTGTAAGGGAGTTTTACTTATCCTTTTTCACCAAAGTCTAATTTACCTAAAGTCAGATTCAGCAAGTAGTTGTAAAACAGAATTTTTGTTAAGGTCAACAATTGTATTGCGTGTGTGGAAAGCAGATAGACTTCTATGCATCCATTTTTATTTTATGCAGGCCCAGAGCACAATATGAACTCCTGTTCACATCATTCTTCTTTCACCTGAAATACAATCAGAAGGTGTTGGTCTTTCCTGGAGTTCACAGCTACTCAAGGAACACATGCCTGGTTCAGTGTTGCCACAGCATTGGCCAAGGTTTCTTGGAGTCTCCAGCTGTTAAAGGAAACACTCCAATAAGAGAAACAGAGCTAAATGTCAAGAAACTGAGGACATCCTTTTGGATGATTTTTTGCCCCCAGATGGACTAAGGGTGCAGACGGGAACTTTCCCAGCACCTGCCCTAAGGGTCTGTCACATCAGAGACATTTGGCTCAACTGCTGTACAGATTATCATGTCACTGGTGTCACATGTCCTCCTAGACTGATGTCTGTGTTGTGCTTTGAGAGAAAAAAGTCTCTTTGTACTTGAAGACCTGAACTCTGTCTCAGAGAGGAAAAAGTGGGATCCCCAGGACTTTAGTCTATGAAGAGGTTGACAAGGACTGGACTGAGAATTTTGCCCCCCGCCCCATGACCAAGATTTTCTAAGGTGGTTCTACTCAAAAGACATGTGGCATAAGGCACTGAAGACTAAACTGGTATCTGTCAGCTTGCCTCAGTCTAAACTTAGCAGGGTCTCAGCTCTCTCCACTTCCTAGGTTTCAAGCGATTCACTGGTTCAGCTGGCTAAGGTATTTTTTTTTGTACTTTCTGAAAGCTAAGTGAACAGAGATGGAAATGCAAAGAGTGTCTGGGGACCCTTCCAAGAGGAGAATTGTGGAACCTCAGGTAAAGCTTATGACTCCCATTACTTAAAAGCAGAAGCCCTGGTTTATGTGGGCCAAATTCCCTCTGCTGTGGCTGACAAATCAGACACCAAGCACACCTTTTCCTCCCCTTCACCACCAGAATATTTCTTTGGAAATGCCTTTCACAGAATGAATGAAGTTTCAGTGGAAGACTAAGGAACATTCAGAGGTTCACTCAGATACAAAGCTTACAAGGGACTGCCTAATCTTATAGAACTAGCTGTTCTCTCAATGCTGCATGTCTTGCAGGACGTATTCACTAATGAATGTAAGAGTTAGACTTCTTATCCTACTCCTAGAAAATGTACATCTTCTACATGGTCAAGATGCACACAAGCTCCTTTATAAAAAGCCTTTGGCTGATACAGACAGGTCCCTGACTTCCAGCAAGAGTGCAAACTTGCCTCTATCCAAGAACCCTATTTCCAAGGACGGGGAGAGCAGCATACATGACAAATTTGGGAAGAAGGTGTATACTTCTGCTACCCTTTATTTCAGAGCCTTGAACTGCCAGTCCCACATGTTTTCCTACCAGCAGTACCGGCTGGTGAAGAAGAAGACTACGCCTGATGGGATACAAGGAAATGATCTAAAGCAGGAGATGCCGGGACTCTGTGATCTCTCTTGTCAGGCTGATAAATGTGTCTATGATCCAGCGGATGCATCATTCAGGGCAGCAGCTGCAGAGCCAGTTATTTAGAGACATGTCTGGTTGAAGACAATGCCCCTTCCAGACCATGTAAAGATGGAGCTCTTCAGTGTGCTTTTGGACAAAGATCTCCATTTGTAGTCCCTACTCAAGGAGTTTTCAAAAACACTAAAGGAAAATGCCAAAACAACTATACAGTCTGTAAAACAACTTTTTCAGACCTAATCTTCTAAGCACAGCAGGAATTATATGACTCTTACACCTCAAGCGAGACAAAGGCAGACCTAGCAAAGGACAAAATTGAGTTCAAAACAGAATGGCAAGGAAGATCTAAACAGAAATATGGTGCTATCAGGGCAAAGACCCTCCCCCAAGAAGGATCAGAGGAGACTTAGGTTGGTCCCAAACTCCACCAGACCCATCGCCCATCCACTCCTTCCCCAACTGCCCTTCCCTCTTAGAGAATGTTGGAGGATGCTTCATGAAAAAAAAAATGAGAAAGCTTTACCCAAAGCCATTAGGTATTAAACATTCTTTGCAAAGGGTACAAGTTATAATTCCAAAACCCTCCAAAATTCTGAGGTATCTCACCAGACCCCAAGAATCAGATGGGCCTCAGGGCCTTAAAAGAAATAGTTGAGTCTGAGGCCTTAAATAGAGTTACAGTTGGAAAGAAGGACAAGAGCTCTATTTAAAGCTCTTGCAAGTTCAAAGGAAAGAAAACACATGAAGACACATTCTAGAGTTCTCCTTCACATTCTAGAGTTCTCCTTTTTAAACAAGTTTCTTGGAAAACCAAAAATCAAAATGTAAACCATCCAACTCTTCAAAGTCTATTTTCACCCCTTCCACTTTAGACCTTTAAGGCCTTCATGCTCACTCTGGACCTAACGGGCACCCACCTTCACATTCTCATTAACAGAGGTCACAGAAAATTCCTCAGGCTTGCAACAGGGAGAAACCATTTCTAGTTCACACTCTTAGCCCCTAGCTTGTCTTTGCAAAGAATTTATGGATCCAGTAATTGCCTATTGCTAGGAAAAGGGATCCTGCATTTGCTTGTATCTAGATGATAGTGCCATCCTAGCACATTCAGTATTGAGCATTCTCAAAGCTTTGTAATTCACCATGAATTACTTCAGGAATATTGGTCTCACAATCAACATTGTAAAAATCTAATCTGACACCAACAAATAACCTAGTCTTCTTGTGGGTCTATCTGGACACCACTCTCAACAAAGCCTTTTTTCCAGACAACTATGTTACCCATCTAATATTCTGCTTCCAAAACATTTATCAGCAAAAATGAGACTATAGCCAGGAAGCTCCTCATACTGATGCACTTCATGGTATCTTGTATCTTAATGGTAGCACTTGCCTACCTGCACATGAGGAAGGTTCAGTGATGATTGCGAAACAGATAGTGTCAGCATACTCATGCATTAGAGATCAACATCCCAAACCTCCTATGCATCAGAAAAGAGATTTCATGGTGGATAGGACAATGCAATAGAAACTAGAGTTGCCCTTCAACCACCCAACCCCATGATGATGTTCATCATGGAATCACTAGCTTTGGGGGTGCTCATCTGGGAGCTCTTCAAGTTTGTTGAACATGGGAGGGCAAGATGAGCTGAAGAACACATACATAAAATAAATGATGGCAGACATCTTAGCCCTGATGCCCTTCACTCCTACCTTAATAGAAGGGGTTATCCAGGTAAGGACAGAGAACACGACATTCATGTGTTACCATATCTCTCAACTGTCCCTGATTTTGCTACATATTTTAACAGTGTCTGACAAAATATTTTTGATTTTGTAATAAATCATAGAGGCTTATTGTCAGTCATTAATGCCAGACATTGCAATTTTACACTGCTTATTGGTCAGAAAATGCAACCGATGCAAATATTGTTGATCTGCAAATCCTGTTGATCTGATAATGTTTTAAGTGAAATAGAGTAATACTCAATAATTGTCCCCAATTTTGACCTTAGCTTCCCCACAATTATTTTTTGCTTTATCCAGAATTCTTGATTAAAGAAGTTAAGACGTGCATGTGTGTTACATAAACAAGCAAGGAAGAATACATTCGTACCTGCTGGGGAAGCTGGCCACGCAAGACTGGGAAGAGCTGAGCTGTCTGTACTTCCCGTGCTAATGCTAATAAAGAACTCACATTCATTACTCAAGATGACACCCTTCTAATCCACAGTCTACTGAACAAAGTGAGCAGCATAGCCTCATCATAATATCAGTCGTAACACTATCAGTGACTGCACGAACAGTACTTCTCATGTGATCAGTGACATATGTTCAGACAGTAGTTAACATGTGTATACTAGCAGGGGACATGCCACTTGCCAACTACGCATCGTCCATCTATCTACTGGAAGTAAATTAGTCAGGCACATACAACAAACTACCCATGCACAGAATGCTTTCCACAATGCTAGAATAATGCACTGCACTGGGAGTCTACTCAGAAAAAACTAGACATAGCTGATAACAGTGTCAGATTTACTTCCTGTGCTACAGGCACTAAAGCTTTCTGATTTGCTAATGTACTGCTTTGAGTGGTACAGTAATATTCTGATTTTTTTAGTCTTGATTTGCCTGAAAAGTGAATTAAGACTACCACCAAAAGTAGTTATGTACCATCTGAATTGCTAATGCCATGAGACTAATGCATGGGAAGTTAAAGGCTTAGTGTGAAGTATCAAAAAATGGGAGTGAATTGCATTGGTGTTAGAATGTTTCTTCATATTCTGGCTACAACAGATACTTGGGGTAGGCACTGTTTAATGGGGCTGTCTTTGGATGAAACAATGAAGTAATTGGCCTTGTTGTTTAATGTGTTGTAATTCTCATTTTGCAGTAGTATCCTGTTGGGTAAAGCAAGCCAAAATGCAGGCTGTAACTAATGTTTTTGTAAAACAAAAATACATTAATGTGGAGGACTATTGTGCATTTGGGTGAAGTAAGCTGGAACAGAAGCTGTGAACACTGTTTTTATGAAACAAAAATACATTATTGTAACCATTACTTCATTTTCATCCTCAGGGTCAAACCAGATACTTTAGGTTGACACTGGCTATGGTGGCTGTCTATGGATGAAATGATTAGCCCTACTGCTTGCTGTTGAAATTCTGGCTTTGTATTTGGGTGAAGTAAGCTAGAATACACACTGTGTCTACTGTTTGTGCATGACAAAAACACATCAATGTAACCATTATTTTATCACAATCAGACACCCGAGGTGTATACAGTAAGCAAAAATGTCTGCAACTGCATGGTAAATGAGGCCAGGAGGACATCAAATGAATGAAAGTGCCCTGATGCAATTTGCTCAGTTTACAGTAGTCATTAATCTCCGTTTCTGTAGGACTAATATGTTCATTTGTGAGAAGCAAGTTGGACTTATTTACTGTGGTTAGTGATTAGTACAACAATATTTATATATTCACTGCTCTCAACTATCTCTTATTTTGCAGATTGTTGCTGATTTTGCCTCATGTTTTAGTCTGCATCTTTCAAAGTGTGTGGCTTTCTATGTGGAGACCACAAAAAAGACAAGCTCTGCAAAAGCTGAAATACTTAATAACCACAACAACATATGTGGAGTCTGCAGGTCCTTTTGTCTCTGTGTGGCTTTTATTTACGTGTTCTGGTTTCTAACAGCACCTCAAATACATTCCACAGGTGAATTAGTGTTCTTCCAGTTGCCTATAAATAAGCATGCATTGGCAGTGACTAGTGTGTGCGTGTGCATTTGTGTGTGGTAGGGGCACATACATATTACTTCTGGATGGTAGTAAAAATCAACATATATTTACCTTCCAAAATAAGGCAAAATGCAGCACAGAGCACGTAAACTTTCAGAGATTGTAGGGGCTTGGCAACTCCTACAATCCCAGGTGCATACAGTGACTTTGACACAGGTTTAGTAGGTGGGCCCTCATCTTTATCCTCTGCTCTGGGTCTCACCTAGTCTAAAACTGGCCCTGGTTAGAGGTGTGAACAGAAGCTTACTATGGCTTATCTGGGGTCTGGGGACAATGTGGTGATTTTTTTCCTTAACCTTCCAGACTTCAGGAATTTGCAGAAAATATCCCTATAGCTTATACAGATGCAGTGTACTATGTAGGACTAACGAGCTAAAATACAAAAGCAAACACAGACATGTATACAGATCACAATCTTTTGCTGGAAGTGGTAATGAATCATGTCGCTCTATATGACTGACAGCAACAAGTTCAAATATGGTACAGTGGCAACTTGCTGGTTTACTTTTATATTTATATTTTCAGCAGACAGCAGGGGCTTGACAGCTTGCAGGAACAGTGAGCAAAAACTGTAGAAAATAACTGTTAATTTACGCTTTCTGTTTCTCATCATTTCCTGTTCTTGGTACCCTTCCTCGGTATTTAGGATTGAGTATCATTACCAACTTGTATCAGCTGGGATTACAGCCACCAGGCAGCTATACAGCTATTGAACAAATTTGTACTTCTCAGAGGGTAACTAGAGAAGAACTCAGGGTTTTCCAGTTCAGCACCATTTAGACTAACCACTGAGATTTTGTTGATCTGCCCTATACTTTTCCCCCATGTCAAGCAGAATGTGCAATAGCATCAATGCAGTCTGCATGCATGTGTTTCCATGTGCACACTCTCTATTGCAGATGATTCTCTTGCATTCCCCAGTTTTGTTCCGCTTCTTTGCAGTTTAAAATGGTTGGCTTCTACTGTAGCAAGTAGCAAGCAGCAAAGCAGAGAAAATTCTTCCCTCCAAGAAAAGAAAATCAAATTAATGCTATTTAATCCTACCACATCCTTTATTCTGCTGGCAGCTAGTTTGTACACGGATAGCCAGTATCACAGATGGGACCACTCTCTCTGCACCAGAATTTACTATGTCTTATCATCATGACATGACTTTACATTTAAAAAAAAAACTCACTTTATATTTGTTCACAGCTTCACATATACTGTCATTTTACTGCTAACATTTAATTTCTGTGACACATATAGCTACTATAGAGCTTGTTTCTAATTATCTTCTGCTCTCTCCTTCATACTTTTTTCATTCTAACTGATGCTAGTTTCCTCTTAACATATAACCTCCAGGCTCGGAGCTGTAAATAGACGTCATAACTGCCAAATACAGTACACAGGTTAACAATGAAAAAACAACCGCATAAGCAAGCACTGCCGAAGAGCAACTCTGATGGGATCCACACTAGTTGTATAAACAGAAATAATAAGAATGTAAACAAGAGACATTTACAGGGCTATGAAAATCCTCCTGAAACAGAAAGTGACAGATCCCAATCCTTAAAAATAACAAACCTAATAAAATCTCCCTGTGATGTTTACATTTCATCAGAAAATACAGACAACAGTATAATGTGGAATTTAATTTTATTCCTAACATTTTATAACATATGTATCAAATATAATATTGTTTACAGGGAACCTCAGTTGGTCAGCACCTCAACACTTCACTGCTTTAAGACCAAGACAAATTGGATGCATCCAAACAGCATTTCAGGACACAAAATTAGCTTTTGCAGCATTATACAGCAATGTTGTTTTTGTCTTTCGGCTTTTCCCGGTTAGGGGTCGCCACAGTGGAACTCCGGTCCGCTAATGATTGGCAGTAGATTTTCATGGTGCCGAGTTGCCAGCTCAACGCCCAACCTTCAACGAAGGCACGCCCATTCACGCATGTCTTTCGGAATGCCACTCGACCCGTGGGGAGGACATGCAAACTCCACACAGAAGGCACTCCCCGCACTCCAGCCGAGAATCGAACAGGAGAACCTCTTGCTGTGAGGCAACAACGTTACTGCTGTAATTCAGTAGTTGCAGAATTTCAGTGTTCATATGGCTGAAGTAGGAAATCAATTTTTCTTTGCTTCAACCAGCAGCTGTGGGTTTGTACATATGTGGTCACCACCATTACTATACATAGACTCTTTTTCATTTTAAACACCACCAGGCTGGATTAAGATTTTGAGGCTCCTTGCAAAATTAACAGAAGGACGGGGGGTCATGAAAGAATAACAACTTTATGTCCTCAGTGGTAATTGTGGAGTCATGTCACTATATCAGCATTAATTTTGTAAGCTGGTTTTGAAAGTGCTCACGTCCTATTTGCTTGCTGCTTTCTGCTCTTCTGTTCGAAAAGGTAACTGCTATAAGTCCCATTAACTTGATCTCTTATAACTAATGAGCCCTTCCTGCACCCTATCCTGTAAAACTGTATAGCCCTAGCAGAAACCTAACACCAAGCCTAAGACTCTCTTTTCATTCCCTAATTGTA
The DNA here is from genome assembly GCF_019279795.1 of Protopterus annectens. Taxonomy (NCBI): domain Eukaryota; kingdom Metazoa; phylum Chordata; order Ceratodontiformes; family Protopteridae; genus Protopterus; species Protopterus annectens. The sequence goes on from NC_056749.1 coordinate 179,319,875, forward strand.
AGACTCCCTTCTCACTCTCTAAATCTAAGAAGCTCTAGTCCCTGGATTTCAGACATTAGTCTTCAACTGCTAAGGATTCAAGCTCTTGAAGAACAGCTCTGAGAAAGTTTACTAGAATCAACAGGATTGAGGATGTGAGGAATGCAAAGCATGATTAACAGCAAAAGGGCCTCCAAGTAAGGTGAACTAACTCCCTAGCAGTTTAGCACAGAAGAGTAAAGGTATGACCTGCAACAATCTTCATCATGTAGTCTTAGGCCTAAATCCCCAACTCCATACTTACAAACTCTACTTTTTTGAATAAAATAACTAACTAGCATTTCTGTGTCACTCCTGAAAAAAAATAATTTGGGCCTAGTTGGCCTACCCATTTAACAAATGGATAAAATAAATATATAAATGTATCTAAAAACAACAGCAGCATATAGTGGATCATGAAGCCCCTTTTTCTTGACATACGCTCCCCTTCAGTAACTGATTATTGGCTAGTGTAGTGTGAAATTATTTTTCAGGACATCCATATAGAGATGTAGGAAAATTTAAGGGAATAAAGTATTTCTGTTCTGAGACTCCTTGTCCTACTACAGCTCCTCCTGCCCATATCGGTTATAACTGTCTGTATAATGTCTTGAAAAAACTTGCTAACACATTAGAAATAAAGATGTTTAAAGGTAACTTGTTTTGACTGTGCTCCCTTCATGCCATGAGCAATAGGATATCCAACTGCAGGGTTCACGGTTGTCTACAATCTTTCAGGTCTAAATTAAAGAAAAATACTTATTTGTCCTAAGCAAAGTTAGGCTATTTTTTCTTGAAACTGTTGATAATAGGAAGTGAAGATATAAATAAACTATGCAGTAGTAAACAGGCTTGTCACCACAAAGTAACAAGATCTTCATAGGTTCACAGGTTCATACTAGGCTATCTGCCCTAGGGCATTTATAAGCCTAGCCAGAGTGTGTTTGGCTTTCGCCACCCATTTTAAATTAATTAATTTTGCTATGCCCTTTTTCAAGGTTAGTATACCGTGCTCTGTCTAACAGTGACACAGAAGTGATACCCGGGGTAAACCTACGATCTCCCATCCACTCATCAAGATTCCTCTTGAAGAGAGTCAATGAGGGACTCTGCTAACCTGGACTGGGATTTTATTCCAGAGTGAAGGGAGCCTCTGGTTTATGAATCTGTCCCTCCAGCATGTCCTATTTATTTCAGTGCTGAGGTTCAAGTCTCTCGAGCGCGTAGCTCGATGGGATTTGGATTTTCTGAGGTGCAGCATGTCCATTAATTCCAGGTTGGACATGGCTTTATAAGTCAGGCACAGATCGCCTCTGAGTAGGCGGTATGCCACTGAGCATGATGATGCAGATTTTCCTTTAACAAGCAAATGTAGTGTTGTAGTTCATTATCCCCAAAGACTAACATGTCTGTTAGTCAATGGGCATGTTTAGTTTTGAACATCATCGTAAGTTGTAGGCTCACTCACTATAAGCAGAGTTCATAAAACATGTGAAAGCAGAACACCAATGCCTTTTAAGTACCAGTAAATGAAACAAATCAGATTACCCTAGTTCACATCATAAAATTAAAAATAATCTTATTTTGTTTTGTCCTATAATACAACAACTTTTAAGAAAAATGACCCATGGTATCTTTTTCCGTGACAGGTGGGTGGGTGTTGTGGGGATAATGAACTACAACACTACATTTGCTTGTTAAAGGAAAATCTGCATCATCATTATCATCACCATCATTGACATCACAATTTCCTCTTAGAGTGCCTTTCTTAGTGCAGATGATAATATATAAAAGCACCCGAGAAAAAACTAAAGCAGCAAGAATAAACTATTTATTTATTTATTTTACATTTGTTTACCGTGAAAGACTGACTGGGCCAAATGTCGCATTTTCAGCAAAGGCCCAGGAAGAAAAGTTCCATTACAAAGGAATTGTAACAAGAGTAATGCATTATATACACTTCCTAGCATAGATGAGGTGAATTATGCAATACATATTATAGACATGAATGGTTCAGATATAAAGTGAATAGCACAAAATACCATATAATTTACAGACAAATGAAGACATGAAATAATGCACAACAGGGAAGGAAACAAGCTCACTGTACAATTCCAAAGCGCTGTTTGTTGCAGATACCAAAAGCCTTTCAGAACAGAAAGGTATTTAGGTTTAATTAGGTTTTGTAAAAATCACCTAAATACTTTAGTGGCCCAACGCTAAGTTTTAATCTCTGCACCTTTGGGTGGCAGCTGATTCTATTTTTAAATGTGAACCAGAGTGCTGCAGCGGTTAGCTTTGTCACCTGACAGCAAGAGGTTTCTCCAGTTCGATTCTCAGCTGGAGTGCCTTCACTGCGGAGTCTGCATGTCTTCCCTGCAGTTGGTGGGTTTCCTCCGAGTGCTCCGGTTTCCTCCCATGTTACAAAGACATGTAGTAGGTGGACTGGACACACTAAATTGGCTGTAGGTGCGAGTCTGTATGCGAGTGAGTCGTAAGGATGAACTAGGATGGCAGGGCTAGCCACCTGGCAGTGTAAACATGGCTCAAGATGATTGTCACTGTTGAAGTGACATCCCAACCCTAAGAGTAAAATACTAAAAAGGGGTTGAGGATAGATGGACAAATAACAATAATTTAATGTGACCTTCCCCAAAGAATAGTTGATGGATGTTGTAACAGTGTGAAGTATCACTGGCAAATCTGTTCAAGAGGTCACCCTTTCATTCTTCAACTTAATTAAACTATATCTCCACTGTACTGAGTGACCAATCTAGAATATCCTTACCCCAAAGAACATAACAGAAGTATCTTAGATGATATCTGGTGCTTTCTACCTTTCACCACCTCAGTTAGCCTTAGATTGAACAAAACTGTAGAAGCATGGATATTAAGTACAGGCACAACTGCAGTGTGTTAGTTGTGGTTATGATGGAGAGACAAAGTCACTCACTTAACTCAGCTGTATCAAAAGCATGCACTAGCTTAGAAGTTGCCCCTCTGCCATTGACTACACTACTTTGCCAGTTTTGCATTAGCACATATATTGCTGGGTTATACTGCTATATTATTTTTGAAGGAAATTATTTCTAACCACATTTACCATTCTTCATACAGAGGTAACCAATTGCTTGTAGAAGGTATGAATGTCATTATTAGGAACTGATGTAAGACTGATTCTCAGACTCTAATGGAATGGGTGCGAGTTGGGGGTTTTGAATATCTGGACTGGAGGTTATAGCCACATAGTGTTCTCAGTAAGCCTCACCTTCACTCATGTAGTTGGTTTTCTGGTCTATGAGTTAGGAAACCACTTTATTCTAGTCTTCTCCGGTGAGGAACAGCCTTCTGTTTCACATAAGATGTAGAGAAATTGCCTGGGGGCTGCCTGGTCAAGTTCAGCCTGCTAACTTCTCTTAAGGAACGCATTACTGGGCATCTGCTCTAGTTTTACTGGTCTCAGGCCAAGGCATACACTTTGTACTCTATACAGTACAGTTTTTCTTTGCATCACTCAGAAACATTGTAAGTTTTTTCAGGCCATATTTTTACAGCTATCTAAATGAATGCCTCTAACAACAAGTACATAACTTTTTTTATTAAGAGGATTACATATCTAAAACCAATATCTTTAATAGTTTTAAAAGTAGCTGTTGAAAATGATGTCTACATTTATTAACTGCAAGGGGAAGCAACATTTTGAAAGGTGTCCATTTGTTTGAAATGCAAGATCGGTTGGGGGTCAGGATCTAGGCTACTATGGTGATCAAATCATCAGTCTGTGATTGCAGCAAAATGTTTGCATTTGTACTCCAACTTCCAGACTACTGACTTCCACCTCCCTCCAATATTTGATATAGTATATTGCATCCATGTGACAAAAAAATAAATTTAAAAATCAAACACAATAAGAGGCACTACTGAAGACAAAGTAAAACAGACTACTTGTCATATAAGAAACAGAAAACAGGACTCATGGTCAGGGCCACTGGAAAACTGCACCACAAATTTTCTGCAATTCCCACAGTTATTCTTTTGCTCTTCACACAAAATCTACAACCTTTTAAATAATTATGATGCTGTATTTTGACTAAAACTACTGCAGCTATCTGTATATTCAAGTAAATCTAACAAAGGAGACCATCAATCTAGCAAAATATTGCAGTATGTAATAAAGAAAGCCAGGGAAATTAATTTTTCAAATGAGTTATTCTGTGTCTGGTTTCATCATCCAGATTAGCGGTTAAGGTTTGATCACATGCATCCTAAAACATCTTAAAATGTTAAAAGAGGCAGGCAGAGAACTTTTCAGCAACAAAGGAAGTTGAACAATAGTTGTGAGAAAACATGAAAATGTCCAGATAAGCAAGGAAGTGACTCCAGTGTTTTTTTCTGTATGGCTGAATAGCTTCCTTGCTGTTAATAGTTCACAATAAATATTACTTTAAATATATCAGAGGCTTAAATTACTTGGTTGTTTAAAATGTTGAGTACATTGTAAGTTTATGTCACCTAACTGCATGCTTACATAATGTAAACAAACATACATAAACACCTCCCTTTATTAGTGACTATTTTCTTGAAAGTAGTGCTGTTATCACAGCTTCTGGCAATTTAAGTTATTAGCATTTAAGAGGTTTTGGAATTAAAAGTTATTGCTGTATGGGGAGGGTTCAGCCATTCACTAAGTAGAAATAAAGAAGAAATTCATTTTTCAGCAAAAAAAGACACAGGTAATTAGATTTCAATTATAATCTGCTCAAGATGGACTGCTAAAATGACTGCCTGATATTTATACATTTGTTGGACTTCTTGTGATGTTTAAGATGTTGAATAGGTGCTGAGCAAAACTGGTGGAAGAAACTTGAACTCTCGAGCTTTGACTGTCCGAGCTTCAACTCGCAGAATTCCTCCACAGGAAATACCTATCTCCAAGTTGTGCAAGAAGTGATTCAGGTTTTGGAAGAATTTCCTCCTTCTTTAAGTTGGTGTGACCATTGAGTTGTTATATATAAGTTTAGGGATGGTTCTTGCCCACCCCCTGCAAAAACTCTCGGTCCATTTACTTTCATTCATTCAAAGTGGAACCAGTAAAACTTAGACTACTCTACATTTAAGAAAAATTGAAATGAAAGCACCTAAACATGGCATCATATCTGTCTAGTAACCTATGTGATTAATACATGCTGCAACATATTCTATAACAAACTATCATAGGACAGTTGGCTTTGGTACTAAATTTCACAATTTACCCACAATTTTTATAAAATGTTTCCATACTTTTTGAAAAAAAATCCTGACTTTTCTAGTGGCCCTGCTTAGGGGGGGGCTTGCATGTTCTGTGCTCTAAACAAATAAAACATCCAAAATAGAAGTTTCTGAGTCCTGCATAATGCAGCTTGATCTTTGTCTTGGAGGACAACTTCCAACAGTCAAAGCACTCAATCCTGCACTTTTTTACTTCTGTAACTGTTGAATTGAGAGTTAGTCCTTCAATTTTAAACCCACAAACAGTTTTTGTGGCTTAGTCTGAATTTAAAAGCTGCCTTTCTGTTTCTTCCGTTACAAATTTCAGGGGGTTGGGGCAGTCACAAAAGCTATTATTATCATTATCACCATTTGACCTAGCCCAAATCTTCAACCAGCAATACACTTTGCAATGGTATACAGATTTACACCATCAAGAAGCAAGGCTTACTTGTATTTTTAATCTGTAGTACATTTTCACAATGGTAAATACAATTAAATGTAATTTTAAACATTTTCTTTTTACATATTACAGTTCACCGAAAAGGCAAGTACAACACATCTTTTCCTTTCATCTTTTATAAACAATTAATTAAATGTATTTTAAAATGTAATACAGTTGAAATATAGCTATTACCCTTCTAATGAATTTTACTTTTTTCACCCCACATCTCCCCCTTTCTTAGACTCAAGTGAATTATGTTGTGAATGCTCAAGAAATAAAGTTTAAGATAAAATGCACATCTCTTGTTGTACTCACCCATGTTTTTTGAAAGATCCTCTGAATTTACGATGAGATATTAGAATAGCTTTGCCATTTTTGTCAATATATTTGTTCTAATTACCCTGCCATTTTGCTCTGGACTGTTTTCTGGATCTGTGTCTACATTCTGCTATACCAGATGGGTACACTCTTGTCATATCTCTTGTCTTAATGGCATCTTTGACACTGCTAGCAAGCTTTGTGGAATCCCTTTACATTTCTGTAATACATGCTAAGCAAAAATTTTGCATAGGCACTGGTTTGTATGTGTTCTTTTTATATGACCTGAAAAAGAAATATTATGGGTAAGGGCCAGAAGTGCCCAATGACATATCCCAGGGACTACCAAATACTTCATTACTTTTCACTCTAGCCCCTATTAGGTATCTACTTTCTGCATAACAACTCCCTTTTCCAGCTGACAGAGTCCTTCTGCTCTTGCAGGTTAGGATCCCCTAGAGGTCATCTTCCACAAGGTTTGTAAACTGAGATATGACTGTGTTACCTTTTTTTTTTTAATCCTCCCTAGTTAATCCTCCCTAGTTCTCCTTGTAATGGAAGTCCACAAATTCTCAAGAACTAACAACTGTGTCTCAGATTTAGATTTACTGCCGTTAACAAATTACCCCCTGAAGAAATGCCCTCCAGAGGAGGTCCAGCATCTTCTGAAATCTGTGGCTGTTCTTAAGCCTTCTTTTCTGTCATTTAGCCCTTTTCAGAAAACGCCACATTACTAGACTCTTCTGGAAGGGTAGACACTGACTGGGTGTTACCTCTGCTTTCTCATTTGATTGTCACCTTGCTTGGCTCCATGTATCACCATAAACACATGGGTGCTGTGTTATCAGAGTTGTTACTTATTAAAATAACTAATAGGATATTATCAAACAGTGCAAAATGTTTTCTCCCTTTCCAGTCCAAATGAACTCGGCCAATTGATCCTAAAAATAGTGCCCCTCCCATGTCCCTTTACTAGAGTGGACTACCTGGGCAGATAATGTTTTTCTCCAAACAAATGCAGGTATAACAACAGTTATAACCGATGCAGAATCCCGTTTAGCAACAGTTTACTTATACTATACAAGGATAAGGTTCAAACCCTTGTAATAATCTACAGAATCTCCAATTTTTAGGCAAATTCCCACAACTGTTATTTTGCTATTTTTTGTTAACTCCCTTGTGTGCTTTTTGTTCCACAAGCTGTCATTTAGGTCACTGGACCATACATGTCCTAATCAATTACACTGGAAATATTTTATGCCAAGTCCTTGCTGTTTAATGAGCCTGTGTAACCTACATTTCTTTACACATTTGTATTCCGATGGCTAACAGAATTCACCTTTTTCCCCTATTTCCTCAGACTGTTACACTTTCAATCTGCTAGCCACAGATGTATGTCTTCAGACAAAGTACTGAGTGCTTGTTCCCTTATGGTAAAATCTCCTATCATTTTAAAAGTAGTGACACCCACCTGTGAAGGTAAGTGCTTATTTCTGCAATATAAATCATTCACACTATCATCTACAACCTCTGTTTAGCTTTGTCATAATTTAGACAGTCCACATATTCTAGACATAGAATACGTTGATTACTCATCAGCAGAGGAGCTAAAAATCTCACTGACTGTCAGCTGTGAATTTGGTGATGAGTCCGCACCCATTCAAATGCCCAAATAAGACATTAATGTCACCTCACTAAGGAAGCAATTTGGTAATGACCTTGGCATCCAGGATTCAGCCCTCCAGTACTCACATACCTTTCGATGAAGGACATGTATCAACTTCTCATCCTTGCACTGCTTCATTCTTTCTTCTTCCTCCTTATGCCATTTCTTCTCACTCATTCTCCCTGTCTTCTTGCTCCTATTCTTTTTCCTCTGCCTCATGCTATTCCAGTCTGCCAACTGCCTTAACCTTCAGCACTTAAATCTCCACATCGAGACTTTTTAATGCTGGCTGAGTAATGATGTCATCTATGGATTTTATGGGTTCCTTTGCAGCATGATCTGCACCTTTAGCTGTGACATGGCTGCTTTCAGTTTTAGTGGGCTGTGTTTCTGTTGCACACAAAACTGCTAGCATGTCCTTCATAGACAAACCAGCATAAAAATCTCACGTCTTTCTATTACACATTGCTATTTTTGTCTGTTTAGTTATTTTATTTTCTAGCAGCGTGGTTAGTAATGTGCAAGATAGTCCGCTGTATCATTTTCTTTAGGCTGCAAAAGTATGCACATTTTGGATCAAAACTACCTTGCAGGTTATATACGTTCAGTTTATAACCAACAGATGTTGCCTAACAAATATGTGACAAACAGGCGCACAATCCTACTGTTGTCATCAATTAATACATGATGGACAGGAACTACAGTTTTTAACTCCTACACCATTGCCATCAATATCTAAATTTGAAAGAATCAGCAATATGGGGGGTTAATCACACCACTGCTACCCATTAATATGTAAAGGGCAACTGGCCTTAATTGTGTTTATTAATAGTGCATTGTTGTCTTGGTTAATATCCAAGCCCTACCACAGCACAATTAGTATTACACTGTACAGCTACAGTTCAGACTTACAATCACTGTCTCCCTTTGGGATTTCATCCACCTCAGACTGAACCCAGTGCCTCCCACAGCACTTTTAACAGCAGTAACTAAAACTTGAATATTATTTTTTTTTCAAATACACGCACAATATTTTTCAGAATGGGAAATGGTAAATAGTAAGTCTGCAGCACCAACACCCTCTCTTCCCAAGTTTGTTGTACACTGCCACCTATTACTCTAAACCACCAAAATAAAACCTAATTGTGTACCCTTAAATAGGCCAGCTGTTAAACATTTAAATGCTAAGAATTCATCCTGAGTAGTCACTCTTGAAAGTGTAGATACCACACAATTGTATGTATACTAGTAAGAATGCATAAACCCTTAAGCTAATTAATAAACCATCAGCTACAAGCACTAACCTTGAAAATTAAAAAAAATGTTTACTTAATAGAAGTTAAATTGTCTTTCCAAATAAATATATCAGTATTACAGAACTTGTAAAAAGGAACTGAAAATACAATACTTAGACTGATAACATTCAGCAAAAAAAAATCTAACACCTGTACTAGAAACTACTTCTATCTAAATGATTTACTGAGCCCTTACTGTTTCTGACATTCACGTCCAAAGTAGTACTTTCAAAGTCCCTACAATTTTATCTTTGTCAACAAGAATATCCCCTAGCAGCCAAAGCACTAACTTCTGTGATGTTTAACGTCTGTAACCATTCATTTAACAGTTTGTCTCTCCAGTTATAAGTCCCCAGACTGGATGTCTTACAGCTTTCCTCAGAATTTAGAAGCTGCTTCCCAGTTTCCACAATTTGTTCAGAATTTTGTCTACGACCAGAACACATTAGAGTAACCCTTTCTTCAAAGCAGATAGCTTTGGTTTATTTTCTCCTTATGAACCAAAGAAATGTAACACATTACATGGTTACTTTTTCTGTCATAAGTCAGCTACTGATCACAGAAAAGTAATAAATACATGTATTTATATGTCTACTGTATTAACACTTGCAGATGGCATTCAGAAGCCACCTAACTATATAGTTTGCCACAAGGTTAAAATCACTGAATTATTTCATTGGGCTGGACATATATTGCTTGTAATGCATTTCAATAGGAACTATGAAGTTACAATATACGAATATTTTTAGAACTTTGTTGTCCTACTAATGTCCTTTGATGATAGTTGTAGCCTAAAAGTAATTACTTAGTGACAACCTTTTCGTTGTTGCTCAAGTTTTATTTTTATAACACCTTAAGCATGTGTCAAACAAACTATGATAAAATGTAGAGCACAGATTGTTAAAGCTCTTCCTATAGTAACTTATGACAATGCTATTTTAAAGGAGACTGTATGCGTGTATATATTTATGTTTATTGTACAAACAAAAGATCTGTTTGTACTACGCAGTTTTACTTTGAATTTAACCATACTGTGTTTGAAAGCCTTCATACAATACTTGTGGTTCAGCCTGGCATCCAGCCCTGATCATAAATGCTTTAGAATCTGAGGAACCAATTCACTTTGTGATGATACCGATATATATTATATATACTCCATTCACTGCAATACTCAGTTTTTAAGCTATAATGTACTCTGCCCCTTCTCAAAGAAATGTGATACCTTGTGAAGGGTGAACTGACTAGTTTACTCATGGTATTCCTGTTCTCATGCAGTACAGTAACAATTTCACTATGAGGCAAGAGTATTCATTTGCTAGTTTAAATGACTGATGATGAAACAAGTTGTTTCTTAACATGCTTTAAATTCAAAAGTTCTTTGCAAAGGGTGTAAACATAACAATGGAGTATTAACAATAGCCTGAACCCAGTCTCACAAATGACGCTACAAAATACAAACTGCAAGACTAAAAAGTATTCCACTGAAATCTGACCTTTTTTAAAGCTCAGAATTTTTCTTTTTATTTAAGGTGTACAGAGGTCATTTAATTCAGAAAGGGGGTTACCTCCACATAAAAAAAGTTTCTTTTTTTTTACAAGCATTTTCCCTCTTGCCTTTTTCATTGTTTGATGGGTGAACGTATAAAAAAATTCTCACATTTCTCCATTAAAACTTTATTGAGGGTGTAAGTGAGGTTCTTCCCACTAAAATAAAAAGTGAGATAAAAAAAAGCCTCCATCAGCAAAATAGCCAAGTACTTCAGTAGTACCCAAGGTGTTGTGGCCTGATTTTCCCAGTCACTGTGGGGACTATGTTGGCATTCTACATGTAGACACATACTTCATAATAATTAGCTGCAGCCAAAAGTGATTCTCTATTACCCTTACTAAGTAACAAAACACAGAGTCATGCTGGTGAAAAACAGGTGTGGCACCTAAAGGAAACAATTAATTCAGGACTGTATGAAAGCCAGGATGGCATGACTGCTTATTAAGGGAACTTTAATAGCTATAAGGTAAATTACATTTAAGGTACCACGGTGGTCACACATTGGGTACTGAACACCCTATTAATTTTCTCTAATTCAGAAATCCTATTAACCATGCGAAAACTAAACACTCACAAGACAATCATAATCATAGCTATTGCAATCATGGGTGTAAACATCTATCAATCTATCCATCTATCCACACACACACACACACACACACACACACACACACCAATGCTAAAACACAGAAAGATATTTTCTGCAGGACCTCCTCAAAAATCCCTTATGAAATCATAATATTAGGTAATGTTGTTATATACTGGCAGACCATGTAATCTGAAAATCCAGCTAACAGTATGCATCTGAAAAAGTTCACCTAATAACAGCAATACAAAGGACAAAGCCATAGACAAACAATCAACCTGTAAATAGATCTTAACCTCCTCAAATAAAATATCATCCCTTGGAAATCTGTCACACAGCCTAAGTGATCACTTGCCAATCTACAGCATAAGGTACTAAAGCACCAAAGAAACATCTAATAAAAAACATCATTACAGCCTGGCAAGAAAGTGTACTATTTTTATGAAGGCACTTTTTATTAGTACACTATATCTGCTTATATGGGAGTCATTAAGGACTCTCCCCATAGATGACGATGCTGTCTCTGAGTTCAATAAAAGTGTCCTAAACACACTAGCCCACCTCAATATAAAATGAGTCAAAGCCAGACCTGTCCCATTCCTATCCTTAGCAACTAAGCAACTCATGTGAACAAAGAATAAAACAGCTCATACTTTACTCCCATACAGACAACTAAGAAACCTCACACAACTTATCATCAAAAATAAGAAAACCTATTACAGAGCCAATTAAAACACATAATAATACAAAACTGTTCTACGTCACAATCAATAAACTGATCTAGAACAAGTTACACAGCCAAAACCAAACATACAGAAACAAAATGGTACCATGGCCAACCAATTCACTACCCACTTTATACGTACTGTACAGTCATCGGTCATTAACCAACCAGGCAACTAATGAAGCTCTTGATGTCTCTACTCAGTCAAACACACTCCTAAAAAACACCTCTCCTTCTAACCAGTCCAACAGATACCATCCAAAATACCTAAAAATGAAAGCCTACTACAACTGCCCCTGACAATCTACCTAGTAAATATCTTAAAACAACAGCTGAGACTATTGCATATCCAGTCTCAATACTGATAAATCAATGGATACCTGAAAATAAAATCCCATCACTATGGAAAAACTCATTCATTATTCTACTGCTCAAGGGCAGAATCAATAAAGATCTTTCAAAGTACAGGCCAACTGGCATTTTGTCAGAAAAAAATTATTTATATGCAACTTTCAACTGTCTAATAGAGAACCTCCTTCTGTCGTCAAGACAGCATAGTTCTTATCATCACAACACAGCTATTGCTTTGCTGAATTTTGTTAATTCTGTTAACACACAGAAATGCTGGAAGTGTAGTCTCCACCATCTTTCTAGTCTTACCAAAAGTTTTTGATACTGTCATGCACCAGAAACCCTTACATATACCCTCATGTCTAGGGATCACCAAGTGTTCACTGCAGTGGTTCCATAGCTACCTTCCAAACATAGAGCAAGCAGTGAAACGACAAGGATCTATATTAGTCCCAATACTTTTCAACATATTTGCCAATGATTTATACACTGCTACAAAAGAGTCTACCCTAGTTCAACACACCACTGACTACAACTAATCTGTTCTGTCGTAACTCTCTCTAAACTCCAGGACCTTACACAACAATCCTTATCGACTGAAACATGGATATGTAATTCACAACTACTTCTAAGTCTTAAAAAATAAAAATACTGCCCTTCCCCCTAAATACATCTTTACCTAAACAGCACTATTTATTATTGTCTCCGCCAGCAAATCTATGATTGAACAAGTAAAGCATATAAAATTACTGAGCGTCAAGCACCATGTATCATACATGGTTAAAAATAATAAAAATCATCAAAAACTAGATGCGTTATACAGAATGAAAACCTGCCTCGCAAACATAGGCAGAAGACATGCAGCCTCTACTTTCTTACTGCCTTCTCTCTTCTATGCTGCCCTAGTTAAATTTCAGCAATGTTATACTAAAATAGCCAAATCTGCAATACACTACAACAATAAAACACACCACTAGCTAGCACTAAGAGAATTAAATTGGTTATAACAACACCTGTCAAATAACCGTAATACAGAAATTTCTCTATATGCCAAAAAATTGTACATCCCTTAGCAAATTAATGCAAAAGCGCTCCCCCAATAGAATTGTATGATCTAGGGAAAAATCACAAGTCACTATAACCAAATCATCTAATACTCTAGATCCCTCCCTGTACTCAAAAAGTGAAGCCAAACTATCATTACATTTTATATTATAATACAATAAATTTAACTTACACAAATTTAAATATCTATGAAGAGATTTCTTATTATCCATTGTATGACAAGTTAACTTTTTCTGAAACTCATAATAGGCATTTTTAACATTCTCTTAATCTCTTTGTACCTTTCTTCATTACTGCTAGAACGTACATTGCTAAAGTTCCTCCAGCATAATTTCCTGTTTTCATTAACCTTTTCTATAATAATTCATAAGTCCACCAATGTGTTTCATAGAGGTTTTACAGTAATAAATATTAGAATTTGACTTAAGAATAACAGATAACAACCAGTATCAATATCTACACGATATAAATCTTTAACCTTGATTCAATAGTACATTTTAGATATTTCTATCTACATTTGTCCAGACTATATCTAATAAATTATTACCCCTATTTGGTCTATCAACAATCTGTCTACAACCATGTTCAGTACAAGAATTCATTATTTCAATAACAGCCCCTAAATGACTATTTACTTTGTTCCACTGGATATTAGGTGCATTAAAATATCAAACCATAAACTTCCAAGATGACTGCACACTGATCAAAAGCATAAAGCCCTTCCAGTGTAAAAACAGAAACAGAGAAAAAGGAGTGCCATTGAAATAAAATGTTTTGTTGTGGGGGGGGGGTAAAATTCAGTTAATGACTAGTAAATACACTGCCTGGATACCAGCGAAAATGACATTTGGAAAACCTGAAAGAAAATCAACCAGAAAAGGTAAAAAAAACACTGTCTGGGAAAGATTCTGCGGCTGTTAAGCAAAAGGCAGTTCAAAGTTCAAGAGATAGCTTCCAATACTTTAGAGGAAAAATAAATCAAATGTAGTCAGAGGTGATTAAAATAAATGAAACATTGAAGGAATATATCAATTAAAACAACAGAAGCCTAGAAAAATTAACTAACCATTCAGATGAACTGATAAAAGTGCAAAAATCAGAGGCTGACATGAAGAAAAAGCTGGGTGGATATGAAGTTTCTCAAGAAGACCCGTTTAAAAATAGTAGAATTAGAAGACAAGGCACACAGAAAAAAATCTGAGATTTTCTGCTGTACCAGTGAAACTGGAAGGAAAAGACTGTATTAATTTTAAATAAGCATCTGAACTGGGGTTCCACAACATAATGTGTTAATTGTAAGGGCACGTCAAGTGTTTATTCTAAAACCTGAACATGAGAAAACATCCAAGACCTGTATTAGTAAAGAGGCAATCATACCAGGAGAAAGAGTTAATCCTGACAAAACTATGGCAAAAGGGCAAATCATTAAAAATTGGAGACAGCAGAGTGCCAAAAATGATTATCCACTGTACACCAGACAGAAGAGAAGCAAATTTACTCCAGCAATCAGGGAACATAAAAAGGCAGGTATGAGATTCATTCTACTGTGTCCAGCTGTCTTCAAAGTGTTTTTCCTGAAGGATTACTAGAAAATGAAAATCAAAGTCTACACCAACTGTATTGGAGGTGTCAAATATTATAAAAGAAATGGAATATGGATCTTTAGAAAAGGAAAGGAGCAAACTACATAGAAGTAAATGAAAACTGTGGGAATAACACATGCATAATAATGTTCAGGAAGAAGAGCAGTTAGATTTAAAGGAATGTAGGAATTCAGGATTTTTTAGTAATGATGGACTAATAACAGTAGTACAGAAAATATATGTTTGTGTATGGTATTTAAATTGAAAAATGTTAACATGGTTTTTCTTTTCTGTTAATGTATGTTTGCCTATGTCTTGTGTTAATTTAATAAAGGTCTTTTAAAAAAAAATCTCTAACCACAAACACAACCTTTGTCATAATTTTCTAAATTAATTTTACAAAACTGCATATTTTCAGTTACATAAATATTCAGGGGGCTATAAAATAGACATATATTAACCTGATAATGATTGACTAATCTCTAAACTCTCACTACTACATATCAAACAAGAAGGTAATTTCTCATTTACATAGATCACCGCCTCCTTTCCTATGCTTTCTAAAATTATGATATTCCCTGTAACCTGGCATTATGAGTGGAGGATATTTAATCAGAAAACCAGGTTTATGTAATTAATAACACACCAATAAAGTCATGCCTACATCTAGTTTCCACCAGAAAAATGTTTAATATTTAGGTTTCTCACAGTGCTCATCAAAAATGTCAAACTAGAAGCCTTCTCAGAAATGCATACGTCTATTTTCTTATGTCTGTATCTAAAAAAAAGTTACAGAACGAATGAGTTTCTAAAATAAATACCTATTACCAACATAACTTAAACGAAACTTATCAACACCATAACAAGTGTAGTTGCAAATCATCTCTTTCCATAAGGTAACAACTTCAATAGAGGCCTCAAAACAAGTTATTCTTAAATTACTTGTGAATCATCTAGCCACATTGTTTTCGACCTGCCCAAACCTCTGAGTTGGAATAACAATGCAGAAAGCCAATTCAAAAGAATTTTCCCTATTTAATTCAATAACATCCTTCACATTACTAATAAATAGCAATGTTTTACTTTTTCCCACATCATTAACCCTGCAGTTATAGTAACCATACCATATAGTTTCCCCATTCATTAACAGCTTTTTAAAGAAGAAAACAAAAAGATCCTGCAGCTTCCAACCCTTCAAACTTGGCACCTTTACAGTTTCTTTTTACCAGAAATCTGATTCCTAACCATTCTTGATAATGAATCTCCTATAATTAATACATTTATTTTATTATCACTCAATCTGGTTTATACTTTGCTGCTCATGATCATTATCTTCTAACAGATGACAATGTCTCTGCACCTGTTTAATACTGCATCTGTTAATTACAGTATTAATATTGTTGCCATACCAAGTTCCTTCCCTCACTTTGATTTGTTTCAGTTTCTAATCACAAGACCTATTTTCTATTTGACAAACCTACTGATATAGTTCTTCAAATCCTCAATGTTCTACTAAATGCATACATATTTTTATACTGTAATATCTGCTTTTATTTCATATGAATGTTATCTAATTAGCAAATGCATGCACAATTGTTAATGCGTATTACTTGCCTAGGGACCAGTGGAAGGACCAGCATAAGCCATATGGCTCATGATCAACAGGCCCTTCTCCCACAATGTTGCCATTTCTGATTCAGAGACATGTTATCTGTGATGAAGTAAAACCTAATTACTGGACAATTTGCATGTCTGTGAATTGCATTTTACAGCCATGATGTGCCGATCATAGTTGTTCTGCACATTCTTTTAGTAATGTGATGTTTGTGTAGGTAGTGGTAGTCTACCCTCATTCACATTCCCACACACATACATACACACACACACACACACACACACACACACACACACACACACACAAGTACATACAACACAAATACACATATGCACTCTGCAGTCCCTATACCTCTTCTTACCTTATTTACCATTCCACCTTCCCCATCCATACAGTAGATGAAGTGCCATTACAACATTGTACTAGTAATCTCTGGTGCCTAGTATATTCACCACCCCCATCCCTGCACTGCCATAAGCACCATGATAGCACACAGGATAGGGGTAAACCCTGATGTCTAGTGTATCCCCCAATCCACATAACAGTGGTGTTGCCAGTAAAGCACTTAAGTCTCTAGTGTCTAGTGCATCACCAACCCTGTGATATAGATGAGACCACTGGTGCTGTGATGGCATCCTGGTAGCTAGTGTCCTCCCCACCCTTAATCTGCATAGTAATGTTGGTGACACCTGTATAACACTGGTGCCAATACAGTACTTTGACAATTTCCTTGTTTTTTAGTGGTTCCCTCTTGTTTCCCCAATTCCTGTTTTGCTGACAGCGGCATTATAACACTTAGAGTAGTCACTATGATTAGCATCCAGCACAGCTGTGGGAACAGCCCTTTATGGTGCTGCATGTTTTCTTGCTGGGGAACCATACGGCATAATGTAAGGGATGTTTCTGAATCACAAAAAAGGTATTACCCCTTACTGTCTTGCTCATGTGCATTATTGAATGAATGACAGTTTTAAAATGTTTGTAATATGCTGGAGCTTTTCTCCACAGGCCTCTGCCGATTACACCCAGTCAGACAAACCCAACAAACAACAGCAAACTGGGCCATCACTTTATACAGTTCCATTGGTGTTCCTCAAGGTACACATAAGAAAAATGTATCTGCACCTGATAAAAAAAACTAAGGATCCTAAGAGGATAATCCCACACTTTAAAATTCAGACTGAGAAAACTTCCTCCTGAAAACTGTCCAGTTATTACCATCCACTATATACATCCTAAACAATCCCACTCCAGGCATTAATTTAATGTAGCTACCTGTTTGTAACTATTACCCGGCCCTGTTATCATTCCCCTCAGCATATAAAGTACAATAATATTTGATTCCTGTCAATTTGATGTCAGTGGTCCACTTGCATTATTCTTACAGTACATCTGCAGTTCCAAATCACTTTCAGTATTGTTATTGGTGACTGAATTGAAAGTGTACTTTTTAACTGCCAAATATAGCATTCATTTGTATTTTCATGGATATTTTTTTTTCGTTTGTTTTTTGGCCCATGCAGAAACATACGACAAATTATCATGCTCCTTCTGCCAAGTTTAGTAGTAATAATTATATAATGGCAGTAACCACAAAGCAAAAGTTTGCTGCATGCAGTAAACACTGTTAAAGTATTCCACTGTGTACACACAGCAATACAATTTAATTAAATATCATCCATGGAAGTTGTGTCATCAAGTTTCCACTTTTGTGACACATTCTCTTTAAGCTATTAAAACACTGTGAAGTTACAACTCAAAGAAACAGTGCAATGGACAGTTCTCCTTCTCTTTGCACTGCACATTATGCCCACGCTGGGAACATTAACTGAATGCATGCACTTTTATGATGACAAATTTGAAACTTGAGTTGTTGTTATCTTTCGGCTTTTCCCGGTTAGGGGTCACCACAGCGGAACTCCGGTCCGCTAATGATTGGTAGTAGATTTTCACAAATGCCAAGGTGCCAGCTCGACGGTCAACCTTCAACGAAGGCACGTCCATTTACGCATGTTTTTTGAACACCCACCCAACCACGGGGAGGACATGCAGACTCCACACAGAAGGTACTCCCCGCACTCCAGCCGAGAATCGAACGGGAGAACGTCTTGCTGTGAGGCAACAATGCTACCACTGCACCACCACAGAAGTAATATAGTTAAAATATTCACATCCATTAACTAGGATGGTACAAAGTTGTTAGGCCCACAATCCCAAGGTATCAATGTTGCAGGAGTACAGTGATAGTACTGCTGAGAGTACATTTGTTTTAATGGATGTAACTCTCAACTTCTTATCTCCAGAATCATGGGCAAATCAGAGGCACTTTTTAAAATGTAAGTACTGTTAACTTGGGAAGATAACAAAATAAGAAACCATGAATGAGCATACATTTTCTAAAGTTAAATAAGTCCACAGCTCCAATTATTGTTATTATAATGAAGAACAGTCAACCACATTTTCTCAAACAATGATCAGTTTTAGAAGGGATAAAACAATATTTTGAACCAAAATCTGGTATATCCATGAAACTTTCTGTGTGATGGCTTAAATGCTTCAGAACAGGAGAGTCTTTTTTATTCTATTCTTATTTTTTTGTTTTTGATACTTTGGTGTCAGCAGGACACCAGTTTGGGATTTTTTATGTAACTACCTTATGCACCAAAGGAATCATTTTTTTTTTTATTTTGACAGTGTTTTGTTTCATAAATGGCAGTGTGGGGCAGTCCACTTCCAGGCCAGTTTGGGGTATAAGAAATTAGAAAATAATAATAATAACCACTTACTTTGATTCAGCAATAGTAGTAACACAGGAAGTTCGAGAGATGCTGACAAATGTTTCTTTTTTTCAGTTTTTGGGTGCAGATCTGATTTAAAGCATGAGGGTGCAGGAGGTAACAGCCTAAAGAAATTATCTAAGTAACCAGATTCACTTTTATTCTTATTCCCTTTCTGAACGGGCAGATGTCAGAAGTTAGTTGCCTTGTTTTGTGTTTATTTTACATTACACACCCCATGAGAACATAATACAGTGATGCTTTCACTATTTGCACATACTGCTTTGCACGTGACATTAGTATTTTTCATGCAACAAATTAAATGAATTACAAGGTGCATAGCGATTGAAAGTGAAGGTCAGTGTTAACTTACATCTTCAGAATATGGATGTACTTTTGGTGAAGCTGTGTTGATTTTCAGCTAACTCTGTCTTGATACTGTACTTGTTCCCTCAGTACTGTTATTTGTATTTGTACTGGATTTTGACATTTTATATTGTACACTGGCAGAATATAACTAGATGAGTTAAGCTGTCTAACAATCATTCTGCAAATTTAGTGTTCATACACTACCATGCTGCCAAGGTCTGTGGTGTGGGAACCTAAGGGAATTTGTTGCTTTAGGAGACTTACTGAAAGATGGCAAACCTTCCCCAAACTAAGTACTGACCATCTTACTGCCAGTTTTAATCTTCAGATAATTTATGACCCTGTATAAATAGCATAACTGAGATGTATCTATTTAAATATAATAAGGCTGCCCACGGCTACAGAAAGTGACTTCTACTGACCATGGACACAGGGACGGAAGCATACTTTGCAGAAAAGTACCCCAGCCAAGCACTGCACGTGACAGCCTTCTGTGTAATGAGGCAGCACTAGCAAGTGTATCCCTGTGTTGCCTAATAAAGTATAAAGTTGGTAAATATTTAAAGGTAAGTGCTAAGCTAGCTGCCCTTGTCAGCCATTTTAAGCCTAGCCAATTTCCTTCAAAGGTGAGACTCAAACCGTGTACCGTGGGTCTATGAAGTAAAACACTTTTACCATGATACCAACCCCTAGTAGCACAATAAAATGGTTACTGGAGAGGTACTGGCGCAACAGTTTGTTAGTGGGAGCAGATATTACTGGTATCCAAGATACTTAACTTATCTTAGAACAGGATACAGAAAAGCTGAAAGCATTATGGAACTGAGTGTGTTTATGGCCAATGTTGACAGAATCCTGTTGAGAGCTCAGAGTCTTGCTACGAAGTGGATTTTTTTATATCAAAGTAATTATTTAAAACCCAGACAACATATGGCGGTGGATTTGTTACACAGGGCAAACTGCATAGATGCAATAAACATTGTTAAAAACGAAGGTGCTTTTATTAGTATTCTACATCTCCTTAAAGGAGAGGCACCAAAGACTCTCCCCATTGACGGTGTGTAGTAAATGAAGACCTGCATCATTTCATCTTGCATGACCATATGTCAGTCTAAGGCCAGATTACTGTCTAGATCTGTTCCCACATCCTTGACTACCGGGTCAACTCTTAGAGGTGTCTTACTGATGGAGTAATTAGCCTCAGTGGGAGTTTTCCCAAAAGGCACTATAATGCATTTCTTGGCATTGAGTTTTAGTCTGTGACTTTGGCAAAGTCATTTGTCTGTGTTTGACCCTCTTGTAAGATGCTTGTTTCATGGGTGGAATCTATGACAGCTCCCAGTTTGCAGACACCTGTGAACCTGGTCAGCCAAAGGGTGACAGATGTCAAACAAGAGCTGTCTCAGCTTGGAGCTCTGAGGTACACCACTGGTGACTAATTTCCTAGTGGAAATGGTATCACCAATACGGACTTCCTGGCTCCTGTCTGTGAGCTAGCTGGCAATCGGTGAGTTATGCAGGGGTTTATGCCCAGTTTGGTGCATCTGTCAAGTACACCCGAATGAGGTATTGTACTGAATGCCTTAGCCAGGTCCAGGTACATGGTATCCACCATTTTCCCCTCATCTGTTGCCTTGGTGAACTTTTCAAAGAAGTTCACCAGGTTTAGTAGGCATGACCTTCCCTTGACAAAGACATACTAGGTTGGGTCAAGGGTCTGAAAGTTGCCTATGTCTTTGCTGATCCTTTTCATTACAGATGGCTTTGCATATTAGACTAGTCAGACTAATAGGTCTCTAGTTTCTGGGGTCAGTTGATGGTCTATCCTTGTGAAGTGGGGTAACCATTGCAGTCCTCCAGTCTCACAATACAAAGCTTGCTTTGAGGCTATAGTTGAAAGGTGATTCAAGTGTTCCTAATAGGTCATGTTTCAAGCTATTTAGGAAGCATACTGGAATATTGTTGGGGTTCACTGAGGATGTTTTTGGTCTTTAGAAGCTCTGTCAAGACATGCTCCCTGTTAATAGTTAGGAGGGTTATTCTAAAAGATATTTTATTGGGGGAGGCAGGGAGGTGAAATCTGATCTGAATTTGTCAGCCAACAAATTTGCTATGTTGCAAATCTGAATATAGATACAGAATAATAAATATGTGTTTTGCTGGAAAACAGGAATATTTTGACAGCAGGCAACTGGTATCTACCACAGTTTCTACAACTGTAGAAGAGGTGTTAAAGACATTAATCACCCAGACTCATTTAATAGTAAAACTAAAAGAGCCCACAGACTTTGTGGAACAAATCAAGGAATGAGTAGAACTGTGGTAGTCAGACTTTGTACTTCTTTACACAGAAATCAGTCTTTCAATAATCATTGAAAAAATAACCTAAATTGCTTAATCAGGTTCCAATAACTGTTTTTCATAGCTTATCACCCACAGCTGGTATGAACACTTTTATCCAGCTTTGAAAATGTATGATAGAAGGAATTTCATGTAAACCTAAAATTTTCTGCTAATTTCAGTTAGTCTACAAGGAACTTACATTTTTCTACTCTCCGTAAGAAGCAGAAGCTGAGCTTCAGGTTATGAATTTCTACCATTAGCATTCTACAAACTCAAGATTGGGAAGTCTCAGATAAAATAATAAATTCAACCAGTTCAACCAAGACTAATATAGGAGTGTATTAGGAAACACCAAATACACTCAATGTTGACATTAACAAGCAGTTATGCATGCACAGAAAGCCTAAGTGCATGCAAAAGTCAAAAAAAAAAAAAAATGAAAACTTTTTTTTGCATAAAGTCGAAAGTGCATAATCACAAATCTACTAAATAGCGAACCCGAGAACGCCGAACACACTAAACAACGAACCTGACAACATCGGCTATCACATCGAACTGCCCAAAGTGCGAAAACATTGAAATCCCATTCCAAATGTAAATCCAACTGCAGAACACGTCCACAGTACTGTAACATGACCTGTGCTATACCTATACTCCATCAACATAGCTTGTACTGTAATAATACTGACACACCTTCACATATGTAGCATGCCCATAAGCCCTCTATCACACAGACATTCCACTTTATTCGGTGCCTCCATAGTGACCGCAACAGAGAGATACCAACCTTAGTCCACTCCAACAAATGTGCATATCACCCACATGAATACACAGCAACAGAGACAAGCAGGGGTTGCCAGGAATAACACATTCCACTACATACCAGTCTTGCAATCACCAGTAGGAAGTCCTTTGTGCTGTACGTCTCCCGATGTTGTAGGACCTTCTCAAACTGACTGTGCCTCTTCTGGATTAAACAACGTTTTGGCAAAGGGGGTGCCCTACAACTCATCTGGATGTGTAACTCCTCTACCCTGTCCTGCTCATGTGCCAACACATTCAAAAACACCCTGAAATCTGTTGCCCTATGACTGAGAAGGGACTTCAAGCACTGTCCGTGGCATAACAGCATGTTCAGCTCATAAATATTCCAGAAGGTGACTGGAAATAGGGGAGGGAACCTACTGAATCCGCTGGTACGTGTGCAAAACTTCCTCAGTTTGCCATGTATGTACCTTAACCCCCTTCATCCACCAATTGCAGGACACAGCTCCAGATGTAATTGTATGCTTTTAAATGATTTTTTGGTCATTAAGCAAAATACCACAGTAGCTCCTTCCCTTCTGATGGAAACTCCTTTTTAAAGCCTGAAACGCTGAGGGGACCTCGGTCTTGGGCAGGAATGCTAGGGCAACCAAACAGTTCACCTGGATTTGGAAGGCCATGTCAGTGTTATAGGTGTGTGCAAGTCCCAGCTGCTGGACCTTTCTCCAGACATTATGGCCAAAATGGAACAGGCACCCTTTTGCCATTATCCCCTGCAAATTGATTGCAATGCTCCATTTGGCTATAATCTCAAAATCACTAAGTATGTACCTCACATACAGCTCTAACCCCCTTCATCCACCAATTGCAGGACACAGCTCCAGATGTAATTGTATGCTTTTAAATGATTTTTTGGTCATTAAGCAGTATAGTAGCGGCACACTTTTGTGACAGCCGCAGTGCTTCACCAGGCCATGAATACTATATAACTGATTACACAGAATGCCTTTGTAGAAGAATGTCCCATCAACTAGCCATATTGTGGCAGTACTGAGGTCTAGCAGGTTTTTCCATGTACTGAAGACTAGCACAATGGTATTGGTGCAACTATCTGACATTACTTTACTGCTGAATACATCGGACGTGGCAGGGAAGTCAGCCATGTTCATGTCCTCCAATGCGAGTATACTACCTGAGACAGACTTTGTCTATTGTCTGTGGACCCTGCCTACTTGTTGGAGTAGTGCTTTCCATGCAGGTAAGCTAGGGGTTACAGCGGACAATGTAGAGGCCAGTACATCATCCACTATCACACAGGAGTTATCTCTGGACACTCTGGCCTTTACTTTTAGGTCTGCACACATTCTGTACCTCTCACCCTCAACAGGGTCCCACCATGGATATGTGAGGCTGACTTAAATCAGCCGTTTACCATCAGGCACACTGAGAGAAATAGCCCTACCTTTACATTTTTCAGTTTGCTTCCACTTGCAACACCAGTCCACTTGCAACACCAGTAGGACCTTTCGTTCCTCACTTTCTCTCTGTTTAGCACATATCCCTCGAATAGTAGCACCATCCCTCCTTTCTGGGACATGGATGTCTTGTACATGGCTCCTATTGTTCCTGGAGCATTTATACATTTATCTGCCGTAGCTCTGTTCTGCACTGGGATGTTTACTCTCTGTTTGCATTCATGATTTCAAAAATGATGGTTTTCGGCTGCCGATGTTGTGGGCGTTCGACTTTATAGTCTTGAGATACTGAAATTCGAGATTTCAGTATTTCGAGATTATAAAGTGCACATGCGCACACACACACACACACACACACACACACACACACACACACACACACACACACACACACACACAGTCACTTGCTATAGCATTCTTCTCTCTCACAATTGCATTAGATTCCTGCTCATATACCAGGACTGGTTCTGGGTGATACAGTAATACAGAAAGATTGGTTTGGAGAGAAAAGGAGTGCCATGTTTGATATGGTTTTCAGTAATTGTATGACATAAGAATTATTCTGCAAAATCTTAACCCTAAATTTCATCAAATGTGTTGCACATGCTGCCTGTATTAACAGGGTCAGTCAAACTCTAGTTGCTAGTGCCAAACTATCACATGGGGGGGGGCTGGAATTACAGGCTGATGAGCTGCACCCCCCTCCACAAAAAAAGAAAAAGAAATTCAGAAGGTTGGCTTTTATGTGTAAATTAAAAAGGAATCAACTTCTTGTTTTGTTCCAGGAATAAGAACTCTACACTTGTGCATGCATGGAAGTCTGAGAATATGCAAAAAAATAAGAAAAAAAATGGTTTAATCTGCCCATTCCAAAACAGCTCAGCTTTAGGCATACCCCACCAATTAACAGAGATCTTGACATCAGAAATGCCATTCAAAGAGCATCTCACTAGACTGCTGTATGAAACAGTGAGGAGTCCTTCCTATTGTCTCAGGCTGTCTCAGGTGACAGAGAGCCGGAGACTGAAAGTGGAGGAATGTGTAAACATGTGATTGCAGACGTATGATCGCAAGAGCAATTTTTTTTTACATGCACTCTGTTTAATAATGACAGCACATGTGTGTGTCTGTGGGTATGGATGTGTGTATACATATATTTATACACACACACATAGATAAATATAGATATCAATATCAATATACCTATCCCTATCATTTGGAATACAAATGGATAAACTCAGTATTTCCAGAGGCAGACCTCTCTGCATCAAGCAAAATTTCCCTTAAGTGCATTCGGGGAATACGTTCAGTCCAGGGGCTGGTTCCTCTCTATATCTGTCCAGACCCCCAATAAGATTATCCACTGGCACAACTCTGAGTTGAGTACTTAGCTGTGTTCCAAGCTAAGTCCTCCCACACCCTCTCTGTGAAACCAGTGCTTTGTGTCACTGTTCCAAGCAGGTGACACACACACTCTGAGATTTGATTTGCCCACACACACCTGGGAAATGCTGGGACAGATTCACCTGCTAGCCCCCCTCTGCCCAGACTGTAAGGTAGTTATCACTGCCATTAGAACCCCTGCCATCTACTTTAAGGTTCTTACAAGGGTACCCAATTATACAGAGTGAAATTAATATTAAAACAAATGGTGCTGTTGACTCAACAGCTAGGCTTTCAGGAGTGGCCAGAGTTATCAATAAATAAATATATGCAAATGATCTCAAACCTTAAATATTTTCTAAAAGAGGACCAGCCGTAATTAAAAGTTTAAATATATTTAATAATAAATAATAAACGAACATGAAAATACTAAATATCTCTTTACAGTAAACACCAGAGTTTCAGCCACAGGGAATATTAAAAATAACACCAATGGAAATTTCACACATTTATAGAAAACAATATTTAGCTAGTCTTACTATCTATTCCTGATTAATCTAAAATAATTACTGTTCTCTAGTTAAATTACTCACTACCACAAGGCAAGATGATGTGGGTGAGTGGTCCTTGTTATCAGATCCAAAACAGAATGCCCAGCTGACTGAGAGACTTCTCAATATATCTAAATATTATTTCAGAGTTGATTACAAAATGGCATCACATCTAGTCATCTGACTTCTGGTTCCCATGCTATCACCAGCACTAGAAGCTGACAGGATTTTAGCACCTATATGTTACCATACACACAGATGGAGCTCAGATCTCCTGGAAGTCATAAAACCATTTCACTCTTCCTACCGGAGCTACCGACTATTTGCTAGCACAGACATTGTGTCTCTGGCTCCACTCAAAACTGTGGGATAACAAAGTAATTTAATTTCAAGAATATTTTGCAAAGTCAGGTGGATTAAGATTAACCTCTTCACTTGCAGTACATGCTGTTACAATGTATACATTTAATTCAGTTACAATGTATACATTTAATTCAGTTACAACAAACAACAATACATGTGCATTTCTTTTCCTTTCAACAAGACACACTGCTGATACATTTAGCAAACCTCACAAATACATTTTCATCAAAAGCATCTGTACAAATCAGTATGATATACAAATGGCATACAATTATTTACAAAATATCAGCTAGTTGTGCTGGCATATGTTACAAATCTACTGCCCTATTTCTCCTGGCATGGCTGGCAGTACCTCCTATTGTCTCACCTTGCATACTATATTCTGGCAGTTGCGAACTGAGAAGATAAATTCCTCTGAAGCAGTTATCTATGTAGTTATTCATTTATTTGTTTGCAATCAGACATCTAATGTGTATAGTCACAGCCATGCAAGTAGCTGTAATTGGTCACATAGATGGTCTCAATTCTCCTTGATTTGGAAGAATCTCTCTGACTTTTTGCCCCATATTTTGGTGCATTTTTCATAACGATTTTGGCTTGCTTTGCAAATCAGTGAAGACTGCAGTCACTAAATACTGATGGCACAAATTTGAGTATCAGAATTAATAGCCTTCACAGAGCATGATAATGCAAAGACTGCTATTCTAGCAAGTTTCAAAGTATATAAATGGAAAAGCTTTCCCTGATTTTGGCATTCTTTCCACCATTTTTTAGTTTTCTCCTTGATTTTTGAGAAAAGAGGCTGAGGCTTGTGCATGTGTGGGAGAAGGAATGTTGTAGTGGGTTCCACACTGTATTCTGATGGCAGTGAGCCAAGAGGTTATGCATCTACTTATTCATTCATTTGATGTAACTAGACATCTGAAGTATATAGTCATAATCATAGTAACTGATGGTCTGTGTGTGTGTGTGTGGGGGGGGTGCAGATGCTCTCATCTATTTAATTTATTTATTTTATTTTATTTTACATTTGTTAACCGGGCTAGTCTAGCTGGATATATGTCCATTTTCTGTAGAGGCCCGGGGAGAAAAGCTCCACACATAAATCAATTACAAAGAGACATATTAATAAAAAGTTGAGTACAATAGGAATATGCATTTAATAACAAGAACAACAAAATACCTAAGGTACTCCAAAAAAATATACTAGTTCAGTAGAAGCATCACAATTAAACAGCTAAAGATAAGCAAAATTGTTTTCAATAATCTGTTGGAGAGAGAGAAGTAAAACAGGGATTAATGAAGAAATACAAGGGAGGAGAAGAGAGAGAAGCAAAGGTCAGTAAGGAGAAGAAGTAAGAAGATGGAAAAGAGGATAGGGGAGAGAAAAGGAGGAGTGGGTCAGAGCATAAGAGGAGAGCAACAGGGCGAGAAGAAGAAAGTATATGTACAGTTAATAAGTACAGTGTATAGTTATAGTAGAGTAGGGGAAATGAAGAAGGTTAGTCAGGAGTCCTACATGAACAAAGCCAGTGATTTTGGAAGTACAGTTTGATTTTTTGTTTGAAGAGTGGTAAGGAGGGGATTAGAGTGATATCAGTGGGTAGCTGATTCCATGTTCTACCTACAGTATTGGTGAACAAAGAGTCACCAGCTAAGTTATGGGATTTTACAGATTTGGTCATGAGTTTAGAAGAAGATCGTAGGGAGGTAAGATTGTTATAAGGGGTTAAAAGTTGAGAAAGTATAGGGGTGTTATCTGGTTGGTAAAGTATCTTGTGGGCAATGGTAAGTTGTGAGATCATGAGGCAGTTTTGTAGCTCAAGCCAGCCTAGGAGTTTTAGGTTATGACAGTGATGTGTTCTAAAAGGGTTACCGGTGGCAAAGCGGGCAATGCTATTGTAACAGGTTGCTAGTTTATTTAGGTTAGCCTTCTTAAGGTTAGTGAAAATAGGTGAGGCATAAAAGAGAGTAGATATCAGATGAGAGTGGGCTATAGTAGCTCTGGTAGAAGGTGTAAGAAATGGTTTAATACTGTATAACGATCCTATTTTTTGTTAACTGTTTTGATGATGTTATTGATGTGTTGATCAAAAGTGAGATGGTTGTCGATGGTTATACCTAGCAGTTTAGTTGTCATGTCAGGAGAGATGACAGTGGTATCATTAGACATGATGTCGAAATTTAATGGGGAGGCTCGAGTGGTAGGAGTGAAAAGGAGAAGTTTTGTTTTTTTAGCATTGAGGAGGAGGTACCGTCTAGTAAACCAAGTTTCTACAGTGTTGAAGGTAGTTTGAGTTAGAGAGAGTAGCTCTGAAGAGGTAGATGCTGAACAAATAATAGTGGAGTCGTCAGCATATTGGATGCAGGTAGCTTGAGGGATTACAGTGTTGAGATCGTTTATGTAAAGGGAGAAGAGAAGTGGGCCGAGAATGGAGCCCTGTGGGACTCCAATAGAAACAGGCAATAAGGAAGAGATATGATTGTCCCAACGAACGGCTTGATGTCTGTTGCTAAGATAAGAAGTAAACCATTTTATAGCCAGGTTATCAAATGAGAGGGATTCAATGATGTTAATAAGGGAAGAGTGGTTTACCATGTCAAAAGCTTTAGAAAGGTCAATGAACAGAGCAGAGGTGAAGAGATTGGAGTTACGATAGTTGTTGATAGTGTCAACAAAGGAAAGGAGGGCAGTGGAGGTGCTATGGTGGGGTCTAAAGCCATGTTGACAGTTGGCTATAATGTTGTGTAAAGAGAGATACTGTACAAGTTGCTGATGGATACATTTCTCCATAATCTTAGCTAGAGGTGAGAGAAGAGCAATAGGTCTAAAGTTAGTGTAGTCAACAGAGTTACCACCTTTGTGTAGTGGGATGATATGAGAGACTTT
This sequence comes from Protopterus annectens, assembly GCF_019279795.1. Taxonomy (NCBI): domain Eukaryota; kingdom Metazoa; phylum Chordata; order Ceratodontiformes; family Protopteridae; genus Protopterus; species Protopterus annectens. The sequence continues at coordinate 179,349,253 of NC_056749.1, forward strand.
CCATATATCTGGTATGGTTCCCTCTTGGATAGTCCTATTAATGAGTATAGATGAGTATAGATATAGGGTATGCTATCTGTTTAGCAGCCTTTTGAAGAAAGAGAGAGGGGAGTTTATCAGCAGAGGGGGTGCAGGGTTTCAGTTTGAGAATAAGCTTGTAGATGAAAGAGGTAGTGATAGGATGAAGAGTGAAGTTGTGGGGGGAATCAACAGGATTATTTGGAGGGTAAAAGTTATTGGCGTTCAGTTGTCTAGCAAGAGATTGAATTGTTTCTATAAAAAAGGAGTTAAAAGTGTTTGCAGTATGGTTAGGTGTATCTGGGTCTGCATTTATGGGGGAGGGAGTTTTAGCTGTTCCAGGTGAAAGGAGTTTGTTGATTGAAGACCAGAATTGTTTGGGTTTATTTAAATGGGTTTGTTGAAGTTCACAGTAGTAGTTTCTTTTGTCAGAGATTATAGCTTTTTTTGTAAGATTTCTGAGTTGGCGAAAATGAAGAAAGTCAGAGCTGATTCTATGGTATCTCCATTTGGCCCAAATTTTATTTTCAGTATGAATTAATTGCTTTGTTTCCTTTGAGAGCCATGGGGCTATATTAGACTTCATTCTAATAGAGCGTTCAGGGGCATGTCTGTCCAAAATAGAAAGGAAGGTTGAGTTAAAGAAAGAAACTGCTTCATTAAGAGGAAATGATTTCAAGGGGTTCCAGTTGCATGTTTTGAGATCATTTTGAAATAAGTCACTTTTGAAGTGTTTGGTTGAGCGTATTATTCTAGTGTTAGGGAGGTTTTGATAGTCTTTTCTCTAGAGATATAGGTTAGGCAGTGGTCACTAAGGTCATCAGGCATAGTTCCTACTTTGTATGAGACATTGACTTTGTTTATGAGTATCCAGTCTAAGATACTCTGTTTCTTACTTGGTCTATTAAGCCTAGTTGTAGTGGTAATGGATTGAGTAAAACCATGTAGGTTTATATGACAGGAGGGATTTTCACTATTAATAGTATTCCAGTCTATATTAAAGTCACCCAGAATTATAGTTTCTTGGGGGTAGTTGGTGGAAACCCAACTGAGGAAGTCTTCTAAGATCGGTATATTGTTGCCTGGAGGTATGTACATACAGATGATGTAAAGAGCTTTTTGAGCATTTAATTGAAGTTTAGCGATAATGGCTTCAGCTTTAACATCCTGGGTTGGACAGGCTGGGAGGGTGGAGATGCTAAGATGGTTCTTAAATAGAATTGCCACTCCACCACCTTTACGTTTAGAACGATCAAGCCTATATAAATTGTAGCCTTGGGGTATGATCTCAGTGTCTTTGGTGGCTGGCTTTAGCCAAGTCTCAGAGAGGCACAGAATATCAAAGTGGTGAATGTCTAACAGGGCATGTAAGTAGGGTACTTTGTTGTTTACACTTCGTATATTTAGATGTCCTATGAGTAGGGTGTTATTGAAGTTAGGTTTAGATATTTGAGGGGAGGGATATGAAGGGCCAGGGTTGGGGTGAATATCACCGTCTTCTAAGGTAGGAGTATTAAGTCTGGATGTGAAGTTGCTTTTTGGAAGGGCTAGTTGTTTCATTCTTTTATCAGAGGGTAAGGCATAGGTGAGGTGAGAGTGCCTATGGAATTTGGGAAGGTGATAGCTAGGGGTGGAGGTAGAATTTAAGAATGAGGAAAGAGAGGTGTGGATGATAGATGTATGTTTATTTATATAGTCCGGCTGGTTTATAAGTGGGTGTTTGAAGAAGGTAAGAAGGTAAGAAGAATAAAGGGAGGAAGAGCATAATGCTAAGAATATCAACATGGTGGGTAAGTATGGAGTCATATGTAGAAGTGGTGAGATAAGGGAAGTTATAAAGTAGTAGTGGAAGAAAGGGTAGGAGAAAGGTGGAAGAAAGGGTAGGTGGTGTTATAGGTATAAGGCAAAAGGAAAGAAGGAATGAATTAGTAGGATTAGTTAGATTCCACAGCTAATAAGGACAATTTACTAACTGAAGAAAGGAAATGTTTAGAGAATCTCATTATGAATGATGAGATAAGAATAATGAAGCCAGATAAAGGTGGTGGGATTGTGATTTTTGAAAATAAAGAATATCTAAGGGAAATACAGAAGATCCTAAATGAATCTGGTAACTACGAACAAGTGTCGTTGAACCAAATAATTACAGGATATAGAAGGATAGATTTTGCTGTAGAGGAGTATTTATTAGATAGAAGAATAACCAATGAAGTATATGAATTTTTCAAAAATGACTTTCCATTATTATCTAAAATTATAGGAATACCTAAATTACATAAAAATCTGGAACATCCACCTTTTAGACCTATTATATCTGGCTCCAAATGAAAACATTTAAGTTAGGGTAGCCATTGACCACTGGATGAAACATATATATACTAAAGTTAACCACATAGTAAAAGATTCATGGGATTTTTGAGCAAACTAACGGATGAAGTTTGGCAGAAGAATTTGATTTTCCTCACAGTTGATGTGAAAGATTTATTTTCCAGTATACCGCAGATATTGGTCTTGAATATTTTTGTAATAGCATGACCAAGTATACAGGTTGTAGTTGGGACAGGATCAATCTCATCATGGATATGATGGGGCTGGTCCTAGACCACAACTACATCTTCCACTGGTCAACACTATAAACAAACTGCATTGGTGTTGCAATGGGGGCTTCTTGTGCCCCATTTTTTGCTAATTTGGTTATGCTCGAGTGGGAGAACAAGTACATCTTCCCAAGTGAATATTACCAATACATGGATTATACACTAGGTTCCTGGGCGACATGTTTATTTTATGGAAAGGTCCAGAAGAGAAGATACAAGAGTTCTTAGAGTACCTTAATAACACCACGAATTCCTCAAATTTACCTATCAGTATGACAAAGTGGGAATAGCATATCTGGACACTTGGATTAGTACTACAGGACAAGGGTTTGAGTCTAGAATATACAGAAAACCCGTTTTCAAATGACTACATACATTATAGCAGTTGTCATCCTGGCCACATCTTTCGTAATGTAGTTAAAGGCCAATGCATAAGGATAGCCAGAATGTCATCGACTAAGGAGATTATGCAAAGTGAATTAGATACTCTTTTAAGTTATTTTTAGATAGAGGTTACCCTAAACATATGTTGATGAACATTACGTCTTATGTTAAGAAAGAATGGGGTAGTAAATATGTACCACTACTGGGTACAGGCAGTATGGTGAGTACTAAAGTCCAAATAGACCGAGATAATAGAGTATGCATCATCAGGTTTAACCCTATACCAACATTATGACAGAAATTTTAAAGAAACATTGGGACATAATTACTAGTAATGTACCTATTGGAAACATACTAGGTGCAGAAACCCTCTATAGTATATAAAACAGGATTGAATTTAAAAAGAATAATAGAGACTAAAGAAAAGGCCTACACAGGAAACAGTAGGAAGGGCACTACGAGTTGTGGTGCATGTAGTCAGTGTAAATATATTAACACAAAATGTAGGATGAGACTTAAGAATATTGTGAAATCTGTAGTATACCCTAAGAAGGGTAATTGCAATACACAGCGTATTGTGTATATTGCTGAGTGTGAGAAATGCTAATACTATATAGGAAAGACTGAGAGGAAATTCAAAACTCGTATATACAAGCACCTGTATAGTATTAGGAAAGGAGATACTAAGAACGCTCTAAGTAGACACATTATAGAAAAGGGAAGTGAACATAGTTTTAAATTTGCTATTATAGACCAGGTAGAGGTAAATGACAGAGGAGAGAATTGGAAAATATATTTAGCTTGGTTAGAAAGTAAGTGGCAGATATGTTTAGATGCCACATCCCCTGGTATAAATGACCATATAAGTATCAAGCCTTTTTGGCGTTAGAGTAAGAAATTTCATCAGCCGGTACATTTTATATATATATTTTATACATTAACACACAATATATATTTTTACTTATTTATATATATTTACTATGAATTTATAAATTCAAAATTTTAGCATAGGGTAGATAGTATAAGGGACCCAATAATGAAATGTATCATGCACTGTATAAAAGCACTTTAGTACTAGTATATAGTACATTTTATGACAGTTGTTAATATACATATTTTGTGACTTTTATTGTATTTTTTATTCTCAACAAATGTTAATTGAGTGATTTTGTTTTTAATTAACAATTTTGTTTTTAACCAATTATGTAATTAACTTTTTGGCGCCAAAAATTTGTGTATATAAAGGAAGTGACATGTTAGGAAATGGTTCTGAAGAAATCTAGTAAATGCAGATGAAAGCTCAACCATTCTTACTAGATGTACTTTGTGGTGCTGGCAGTTATCGAATAAAGTTGTGTGACAAAAGCAACAGGCGAGTTTGCTTCTGATTCACGGTCGAGTCCAGGGGATCTCGTTTGCTGAGTATCACATCTCTAAGTAATATTCAGGAACTTAGAAAAACAAAGCGGACCTAGCGCTTAATGTTTAAAGAGCGGTGGACCCAGTACTAAGAACAGACTTAAAATACACTCTATATACCTAGTATCACATCTCTAATCAGGAACTTAGAAAAACAAACGGACCCGCGCTTAAATCGCAAAAGCCAATTCCCCTATGCAGTACCTTAGTACTTCCCGCCACAATTACTGTTAATACAGGCGTCACAATAACACCGAGATGGTGGTGTAATGGTGGGATTTAGTCACCAAACACCTTGCAGTTACCAAAGAATAAAACCAGTAACACAACTAGGTAGGAATATATTCACAAAAGAGACTGCTAGGGTCTCTATGTCAAGTGCGTATCTTCTACAATTAAAACAGTTAGCACGTAAGAACAGACCTTTAATAAACTCTATGTACCTAGTATCACATCTAGTAACCAAAGTGGAACAAAACAACAATAACTCTTAGAATAGCAAACGTAGATCCCCTGGACTCGAGCCGTGAATCAGAAGCAAACTCGCCTGTTGCTTTTTGTCACACAACTTTATTCGATAACTGCCAGCACCACAAAGTACATCTAGTAAGAATGGTTGAGCGCTTTCATCTGCATTTACCAGATTTCTTCAGAACCATTTCCCCTAACATGTCACTTCCTTTATATACACAAATTTTTGGCCAAAAGTTAATTACATAATTGGTTAAAAACAAAATTGTTAATTAAAACAAAATCACTCAATTAACATTTGTTGAGAATAAAAATACAATAAAAGTCACAAAAATATGTATATTAACCACTGTCATAAAATGTACTATATACTAGTACTAAAGTGCTTTTATACAGTGCATGATACATTTCATTATTGGGTCCCTTATACTATCTACCCTATGCTAAAATTTTGAATTTATAAATTCATAGTAAATATATATAAATAAGTAAAAATATATATTGTGTGTTAATGTATAAAATATATATATAAAATGTACTGCTGATGAAATTTCCTTACTCTAACGCCAAAAAGGCTTGATACTTATATGGTCATTTATACCGGGGGATGTGGCATCTAAACATATCTGCCACTTACTTTCTAACCAAGCTAAATATATTTTCCAATTTCCTCCTCTGTCATTTACCTCTACCTGGTCTATAATAGCAAATTTAAAACTATGTTCACTTCCCTTTTCTATAATGTGTCTACTTAGAGCGTTCTTAGTATCTCCTTTCCTAATACTATACAGGTGCTCATATCTGAGTTTTGAATTTCCTCGCAGTCTTTCCTATATAGTATCGTCGCATTTCTCACACTCAGCAATATACACAATACGCTGTGTATTGCAATTACCCTTCTTAGGGTATACTACAGATTTCACAATATTCTTAAGTCTCATCCTACATTTTGTGTTAATATATTTACACTGACTACATGCACCACAACTCGTAGTGCCCTTCCTACTGTTTCCTGTGTAGGCCTTTTTCTTAGTCTCTATTATTCTTTTTAAATTCAAACCTGTTTTATATACTATAGAGGGTTTCATTACCTAGTATGTTTCCAATAGGTACATTACTAGTAATTATGTCCCAATGTTTCTTTAAAATTTCTGTCATAATGTTGGTATAGGGGTTAAACCTGATGATGCATACTCTATTATCTCGGTCTATTTGGACTTTAGTACTCACCATACTGCCTGTACCCAGTAGTGGTACATATTTACTACCCCATTCTTTCTTAACATAAGCCGTAATGTTCATCAACATATGTTTAGGGTAACCTCTATCTAAAAATAACTTAAAAAGAGTATCTAATTCACTTTGCATAATCTCCTTAGTCGATGACATTCTGGCTATCCTTATGCATTGGCCTTTAACTACATTACGAAGATGTGGCCAGGATGACAACTGCTATAATGTATGTAGTCATTTGAAAACGTGGGTTTTCTGTATATTCTAGACTCAAACCCTTGTCCTGTAGTACTAATCCAAGTGTCCAGATATGCTATTCCCACTTTGTCATACTGGTAGGTAAATTTGAGGAATTCCGTGGTGTTATTAAGGTACTCTAAGAACTCTTGTATCTTCTCTTCTGGACCTTTCCATAAAATAAACATGTCGTCCAGGAACCTAGTGTATAATCCGATGTATTGGTAATATTCACATGGGAAGATGTACTTGTTCTCCCACTCGAGCATAACCAAATTAGCAAAAATGGGGGCACAAGAAGCCCCCATTGCAACACCACGAGTTTGTTTATAGTGTTGACCCAGTGGAAGATGTAGTTGTGGTCTAGGACCAGCCCCATCATATCCATGATGAGATTGATCCTGTCCCAACTACAACCTGAATACTTGGTCATGCTATTACAAAAATATTCAAGACCAATATCTGCCGGTATACTGGAAAATAAATCTTTCACATCAACTGTGAGGAAAATCAAATTCTTCTGCCAAACTTCATCCGTTAGTTTGCTCAAAAAATCCCATGAATCTTTTACTATGTGGTTAACTTTAGTATATATATGTTTCATCCAGTGGTCAATGGCTACCCCTAACTTAAATGTTTTCGATTTGGAGCCAGATATAATAGGTCTAAAGGTGGATGTTCCAGATTTTTATGTAATTTAGGTATTCCTATAATTTTAGATAATAATGGAAAGTCATTTTTGAAAAATTCATATACTTCATTGGTTATTCCTCTATCTAATAAATACTCCTCTACAGCAAAATCTATCCTTCTATATCCTGTAATTATTTGGTTCAACGACACTTGTTCGTAGTTACCAGATTCATTTAGGATCTTCTGTATTTCCCTTAGATATTCTTTATTTTCAAAAATCACAATCCCACCACCTTTATCTGGCTTCATTATTCTTATCTCATCATTCATAATGAGATTCTCTAAACATTTCCTTTCTTCAGTTAATAAATTGTCCTTATTAGCTGTATGCATCATCAGGTTTAACCCCTATACCAACATTATGACAGAAATTTTAAAGAAACATTGGGACATAATTACTAGTAATGTACCTATTGGAAACATACTAGGTACGAAACCCTCTATAGTATATAAAACAGGATTGAATTTAAAAAGAATAATAGAGACTAAGAAAAAGGCCTACACAGGAAACAGTAGGAAGGGCACTACGAGTTGTGGTGCATGTAGTCAGTGTAAATATATTAACACAAAATGTAGGATGAGACTTAAGAATATTGTGAAATCTGTAGTATACCCTAAGAAGGGTAATTGCAATACACAGCGTATTGTGTATATTGCTGAGTGTGAGAAATGCGTATACTATATAGGAAAGACTGAGAGGAAATTCAAAACTCGTATATATGAGCACCTGTATAGTATTAGGAAAGGAGATACTAAGAACGCTCTAAGTAGACACATTATAGAAAAGGGAAGTGAACATAGTTTTAAATTTGCTATTATAGACCAGGTAGAGGTAAATGACAGAGGAGGAAATTGGAAAATATATTTAGCTTGGTTAGAAAGTAAGTGGCAGATATGTTTAGATGCCACATCCCCGGTATAAATGACCATATAAGTATCAAGCCTTTTTGGCGTTAGAGTAAGGAAATTTCATCAGCCAGTACATTTTATATATATATTTTATACATTAACACACAATATATATTTTTACTTATTTATATATATTTACTATGAATTTATAAATTCAAAATTTTAGCATAGGGTAGATAGTATAAGGGACCCAATAATGAAATGTATCATGCACTGTATAAAAGCACTTTAGTACTAGTATATAGTACATTTTATGACAGTTGTTAATATACATATTTTTGTGACTTTTTATTGTATTTTTATTCTCAACAAATGTTAATTGAGTGATTTTGTTTTTAATTAACAATTTTGTTTTTAACCAATTATGTAATTAACTTTTTGGCGCCAAAAATTTGTGTATATAAAGGAAGTGACATGTTAGGGGAAATGGTTCTGAAGAAATCTGGTAAATGCAGATGAAAGTGCTCAACCATTCTTACTAGATGTACTTTGTGGTGCTGGCAGTTATCGAATAAAGTTGTGTGACAAAAAGCAACAGGCGAGTTTGCTTCTGATTCACGGCTCGAGTCCAGGGGATCTACGTTTGCTAGTATCACATCTCTCGTAATATTCAGGAACTTAGAAAAACAAACCGGACCTAGCGCTTAATGTTTAAAGAGCGCGGTGGACCCAGTACTAAGAACAGACTTAAAATACACTCTATATACCTAGTATCACATCTCTAATCAGGAACTTAGAAAAACAAACCGGACCTTGCGCTTAATGTGTTAAGGAGCGCGGTGATCCCAGTGCTACGACAAACAGTCTGTGATGTTACAAAATTAAATGAGCAACAAACCGGACCTTGCGCTTAGTTATTACAGCGCGCGAAGATCCCAGCACAAAAGCAGAACATCTAAAAATAAGCAAATATATAATTAAACAAGAAAGCACTACATAAGGTAACAGGTACACTTACATTAGTAATACACGCTCAGCCAGGGCGCACAGCAGTCAGGGTAGGCGACATTTAAAGATGGCGCCGAAAAGTTAGGAGAAGTTTTATCACCTCCAGTACGAAGGGGAGGGGCGGGGATGGGAGTTAGCCGGGAAGAGTTTAGCAAAGGGGGCGGGGAAATGAAGGTAATATCAGAAAGACGGGTAGGGTGCAGAGAAAAGAGTTGGTATTGGAGCTATTAATAGAAAAGACGTATATAGAATATAGAATGAAAGAGTACAGGTACAACTGAGAAAACATGTAAATCACAGAGGGACACTATCTCTGATCATACAGAATGCTCTTATTTTTCCATCACATTTCATCTGTTCCGTGTAAAGTCTGTGTTTTTTATTGGCAAATCAATGAGGATTGCAGTTACTAAATAATGATGACAGTCATTTGAGTTGCAGAATTTATAGCCTTCCAAACACGTGCTAATGCAAAATCTGTTATTCTTGCATGTTTTTAAGTATATAAACTCAATAAATGCCCCTGATTTTGGTACATTGTCTACTATAATTTTGTAGCTTTCTCATTGATTCTTGAGACAGTAGGCTGAGACTTATGTTCTAGGGGCAACAGTGGGCTACACACACTAAATTCTGACAGCAGAGAGCTGAGAAGATAAATTCCTGTGTGGCAGTTATGCTCATATTTTTTTAAACAAATATCTCAGGTCTGCATTCAAAATCCTACAAGTAGATGTAATTGATGTGTGTGTGTGTGTGTGTGTGTGTGTGTGTGTGTGTGTGTGTGTGTGTGTGTGTGTGTGTGTGTGTGTGTGTGTGTGTGTGTAGGAAGGTTAAAATAAACTACTATCTTTATTACCTTCTGATATCTGAGTATATAAAATCAATAAAGTCAGTTTTAATTGTTAGGTAGAAGGATTGTCTGTTGATAAAAGTGACTGATGCTCTTGTCATTTGTTCAGGTAAAGAAGTCATTATTCTGGTTTTGAATAACTGGTGTGCATCTGTGTTAAGCCAGCTGGACACACTCAGATATCTTAGGTATACGCATTCAATAAAGAGGCTGTAATTGCCGAGTATGGTGCTGGAGACAGATTATAGTATAGTTAGAAGTCCACAATTATGGTTTCTTTGCATAACATTACTTTCCTCATGTGAAAAAAAACAACTATTTTCCTCAGAATTGTTCCTGATCCTTTAATGATCATCCAAGCTCTCACTTATCAGCAGTTCATTTTACCCATTTTTATCCCAGAGGTAAGAGACTTACAGAACACTTGTTCTTCTATGGCGAGAGTTGCTCAAACTAGGCTTGGGATTCATCATCTGCATATCAGGGTACTAGACCCCCTACCTAACCCCTCCCTGCAGTGGTTTGAAAAGTACTACAGCTGCTGCTTGTAGAAGTTACATGTGTGGTAGCATACATGCCACTCCTTCTGTTCCACTGGGTATAAGACACACAACCGATACTGTAGCTCAAGTCAGTATGGCTGACATGGCAATCCTTTAGTGTATCCAAGCAGCAGATAGTACCAGTCCTCTGTTCCACCTCTGCAGATCCTGCTGTCTATGGACATGTAATGGTGTGAAGTGAAGTTGCTGGGCATACCCAGGTTATGCAGACTATTGTTGAGACAGCATCACTGTCAGTTCTGACCAAAACATTTCTGGCCACGGCCAGTCTCACATAAGCAGCCACCAGTCATACTCAGAGCCATCCCTGGGACACCTCATCATGCTTCATGATTTCAGTCTTGTAATTTTATTTCATCGCTATCCATTGTGGAAGTTGGAGTGGCACACCTACATGTGGTTCTCATAGTGGTCACGAATGCTATATATTCAATGGCTCCTACTATGATGCATCTCATCAGGGTGCACATACATGCATGCACCAATACTTTTGAACCATCCCTACCACAGACCACATCTAGCAGTGAGACTGTAGGTCAGTTTAGTATTTATTGCCAATGTTTGTGGCATGGAAACTCCAGCCCATATCTGGAAGATGTGATCACTGTTTCTCCACAGCCTGCTACCAAATTGTGTGTACTACATCTCACTTCAATGACCCTGGGCCTTAAGATATTGTTGTTGTCACCTGATACTGTATCCCCACAAACTGTACAAATGATGACTTCCAGCACCCTTACCTAAGCAGATAATGTAAAATCTGATGCACCGTATGGCTAGGCCATGGAGTATACTGCATTGCCTGGGTGTGATAATGCATGTATCATTTTATTCTTTGTCATCTGTGTCATAACCATGAACCAGATGCAACATCTTTACCAGTGCCACCAAGTATCATGCCCCCGTCTGCCTCACATGAGGTCCTGATGCTGCGTGCACCTCCTCTCTCTCTTGTTCCTTATTCTTTGCTTCAACTGGTGTGTTATGCCCTGTGAAAATTGTTCCTTACTGCTGAACTTGTTTCTGTATAACTGTGTTATGTAGCACAGCGGATACTACAAATGTCATCCTGGAGGTCTCAGGAGCATACAGCAGTGCTCTATGGGATGCGTCTAGGCATCATTTCAGTTACCCAAACACCAATTTCATAATGTTCTCTGTCTCTTTGCTTATGCAGTACTGTATGCAATCTCTGCCATGGACAGCATGTTGAGGATGGGGTCATCATCCATGGCTGTAAACTACCTGTCAATTGAGGGGGTGGAAGCCTTTGCTATTAAAGTATCTTTTACCCTGTGGACCAGATGTGGTCTTGATGGTAATATGCGTCTCCTAGGATCTCTTGGGAATGGGCAGTGGTGTAAAGTGCCCACTTAGTGTAGGGTTCTCTCCCCTGCAGTTCTTGGGAATTATCTATGCTCCTCTACATATTCAGACAAACAATGTTTGCCATATCACCCTGTTTACCTTCTTATGTGAGTAAAAAGCAGTCCACAATTTCCTGATCAGCCAAATGGTGGTACCGCATGCAATGGAATGGAAGGCCACAGCACTCCACATCATGGGCACTGACTATTAGAGTAGCGGGTGACATGAGCTGTTCTGCTATGGTTGCTGATACTGCATACAATCTGGCATCATGAGCAATGACAACTGTTGGTATGTAGAATAGGTTATCGCTGCAGGACTTCCTGTTTGCTGTCTATGTTTATGAATTGAGCCACTACATTTGATAGCCTCTTTTGCATATTCACTGCCCCCTTTACTTCTGGACCCCCAATTCAATATCATTATGCATTAATTTACATACTCCTCATACCTTGCAATTTTCTACTAACGCTACTGTGCAATTTGTGTCCCTGAATCACCCACTCCCTCCTCTTCACCACTTTTCATGTTATTATTATATGAAGTGCAATGCAGTGTTTATGAATACTGTCCAAAGTCAGTTATCTATTATACTTCAGCAAGAAAAATGGCAAGTATTTAATCAGTATAGCAGAAAATGCAGCAAAAAAAGCTTATGACAGGTCAGGAAAAATCTGTGTAACTCTGAGGCCCTTCAACCATTGAACCATAACTGTATCACATACAATTGTATACTGTTGCAATATAAATTGCATCAAAATAATAATTGCGTGTGTTAGTTGTGTAACTGCTTATCCATCCATGTACCAGCCCTATGTAGTCTGCAACATGCCTCCAAATATAATTCATACATAGTAACCATGCAATACTCTTTAGTTGGCTCTGTTTAGACATATTTGAAAGAATTTACTTAGATTGCTCATTTTCTTAGTTTACCCTTTTTCAACTTGTGAAGTGAGTTTAGAAACCAGTTTAATAAGTTCAATTTATTTTTTTTATTATAACTAGACTAGGTCTTACAAAATGACAGAAGTGGATTGGTCTAATTGCATGCTGAATGAATAAACATTTCACAGTGTCTATTAAACTTTTATGTCAATATTGTGCTTTTCTTTTAGTTATTTCTTTCTTGCACATTTGTGGATGAAAATGGTCTAGTTTAGGTTATAAAAGACCTCTAGCGGCAGGTCACCAACATGGAGTAGAAGGTGGTGGTATGCAGTACTTTCAATAATACTTCCACAGAGGCAAAATCTGTGGATGCACCCCAGCACCAATTATAGGAGTTTTAACTGACAATAACAGGAGGTACAAAAATGTAACAAAGTATCGGCTGTACTTGCACTCAACCAGGTTCTATTCTGCTTCAAGCACTTTTTTCTTTTATTGGTGATTTTTGGTGCTTTCCCCGTTTGTTTTGCTGGTTCTATTCTGAAGTCATTGAAAGAACACCTGCTGTGAATGTGCTTCTTTGCCAGTATAGAGATGACAATTTTATATCAGTGTCCCAGACAGAAATGCCTGTGTTTAAATGGTGCAGCTCTTAACTTGCTGAGGAGATTAGTTGTATTATGACATACAATTAACCACAAGAAAAGATGTAAACTGAGAGAGCATAGTTATTTGTGTTAATGATTGTGTTTTAATATGCATTTTAATTCAGAGAAATTGTGAACAGTCTTAAATGCAACAGTCAAAGAATGAAAAGACTGCTGACTAGTGATTTTTTGGTAAGAACATGTCACCAACATGAGACGGCCTTCACTCTACCCCCTGCCAGCCAAACCTTAACAACAGACGCATCAGATTATGCATGGAGGCCTACATGACAGGAAGATGCATTCAGGGCACATGGACCCCAAAACAAATGCATCTACATATCCACCAAAAAGAGATGCTAGCTTTTCAAAATGCCCTGACAGCCTTCAAGGACTTACTTCATCCAGGACAACTACTGATAAAGACTGACAACACCATGGTTATGCGCGGTCCAGTTCGATTCTCAGCTAGAGCGTCTTCTGCGTGGAGACATGCGTGAATGGGTGTACCTTCGTTGAAGGTTGTGAGTCAGGGCTGGCAACTCGGCATGTTAAAATCAACTGCCAATCATTAGCGGACTGGAGTTCCGCTGTGGCGACCCCTAACCGGGAAAAGCCGAAAGACACAACAACTTTGTGGTCAACCAAAAACACAATAAAGAGAGAGAGAGATATATACACACATACACACACGCATATGCATAGCAGATATAGTCTAGTATGGTCAATATTTATGCACCTTTGCCCATTTACATTGATTCTTGAAATGTTGTCTACTTTCTATACAGTTGTGCAAATGTGCAAAACCTACTGAGATGATTGCATTAGTCACATTAATACTGTTACATTGTCTGTTTCTGCACAATATCCATATTCACTAAGTGTCCTGCATTCATTTCTTTAGATGGCAGCATCCAGGCAGATGTGGCTGGAGAAATTTCTGTTGTGTACACAGACCTTAGAATACTTCCCATCCATCCACCAAACATTTTACAAACTAAACACGTCTGCCCAGCTGCTGGCCTAAAGAAACTAAGGAAAACTACAATTTACATATAAATATTGTTGCTAGTCATAAAAAAAAAATCCATTTAAGAGAAGCATTTCTCTCTGTAAACACACTGTGTGCCAATGTTTGCTGAAGATGTTATTTTGACAGCTCTTGACGCTTTTGCTTTATTCCTCATTATGCTTCTCAGAGATTCTCTGAAAATATGTTTAGTTTAGTGCACTAAATAATAACAGTAATGTATCAAGCTCCACACACTAAACAATAGTATAAATATTCTGGGATCTTGCTGACCAATAAAGGCACAGTGAGCTTATCGTTCCAGACTGCAGTGTTGAAGTGAGTGCAGTCTTAGTCTACTACCACACCCTCAATTTACTGGTCACTATACATTACCTCCCTCACCTATGGTCATCAGCTTTGGGTACTGACTGAGATAAGATAATGAACACAAGTAGCACAAATGAAATCCACTTGAAAGGTACAGTAGCTTGGCTCCCACGCCATGGCAGAGTCAGGCAACTGGCCACACAGAATGACCACAGAGTACAGTCACTGCACCTTTGTGATGACAGGAATCAGCTAAGGTGATTTAAGCATCTTGAAAGGATACCACATGGGTGCACTGGGGATGGCCTCCTGTTAGAAAATCCTGGGCATGTGGATGGATTTCACCTCTTTGCTGTCTGAGATCCCCTGGTTGTGCTGCTGGTAGATTGGGTGTAAAGTATTGCTGCGCTATGAGGAGTCTAAAGAAGTTTGGCCTTCCATGGTGAGCTAGCAGCCAGCAGCATTCTTAGTCACCACAAGCAGGTGGGAAAAATATACACGTATCTATATTTAGTTAAAGAATACTTTTATATAAAATTAACAGTTTGGAATTTGACAATTTGTAGAACGTTTGTTAAAATTATACAGTATGTCTGTTTTTGGCTGCGAGCCCAGGCTGAGAATGAAATGGGTCTCTGGATCAGTTTATATACCTAATTAGCAAGTGACAATATAATAACTATCAGGACACACACACACACACACACACACACACACACACACACACACACACACACACACACACACACTGTTCTCTGCTTATACTGGACTCTTTTTTGAAACCTCTAAAGTAAACTGTAAACAATTATCTGGATTGATTGAAGTTTATTTTGTTAAATATGAACGCTCTGCAGTCAAAAGACAAACTAGGCAACAGATGTAACTTGTACCGATAAATGTGACTTGAAGCACCATCACACTTTCCAAGTTTTCCATAAACATTGCTGTAATGTAAAACTGATCAGTACATGGTCTAAAGCAGTAAAGCAATCATGAGACAGAAAAATTATACAGCTGCACATTCTGACTGCAGTTGGTAGACAAAGTAAAATATAATAATTTTCCGAGAAGTACAGGCAGAAAGATATAAAAGTGCTAAAGAGTAATGCATCAGTTTTCTTACATGTACTGTAAGCACGACTGTGGAAAACCTAGAATGTTTTACTAGTTAATTAGACAGAACCTTGGCAAGTGAGATATTAATATTTACGGTGTTGAGTTGCCTGCCCATTGCCCAACCTTCCACAGAAGGCACAAACACACACGCACTCACACCTAGGGCCAATTTAGTGTGTCCAATCCACCTACAGCTTTGGGATGTGGGAGGAAACTGGAGCACCCGAGGAAATCCACGTGACTACAGGGAGGACATTCAGACTCCGCACAGAAGGCACCCCAGCCGAGGATCGAACCAGAGAACCTCTTGCTGTGAGGCGGCAATCCTATCCGCTGCACCACCGTGGCTGCAGAGCCTTTTTTATTCAGACAGAAGATATACAAAAAAGATTATGAGATTAATTAGAGGAAAGAAAAATACTTCCAGAAAAAAAAAAACTGTCAGAAGTTTCAAATAAAAATGTGTGTTCATTAATACAACAGATTTATGAAAAACATTATATAGACCAAGAAATCTTAAGCTGTTTTGAAAAAGAAGCAACTGAGGAAGTACGAAAATATAAAGACCAAAATCTAGAGACCTTTGAAAACTATAAAAAAAGAAATATGGACATGGGAATGAAAGAGAGATCTGGTATCGTGCAATATTTATGCAAAGGAGAAAGCCAAATTAATCAACATAAAAAAATAGTTCCCAACAATATTTGAAGAGAAATACAGGCAAAGGTATCCAAACGTCTAACACAGGTTACATCACAGCATGATGGAACAATGAGTCCCCAAAGTAAGAAGAAACAGGAGACATCTGAAGAAGAAATATGGAAATGGGAAAGAAAAAGAGATTTAATACTGTGCAATATTTATGCAAAGGACAAAGCAAAACTAATCAATACAAAAACAGCAGCACCAAAGATATTTAAAGATAAATATAAGCAAAGGCATCTAGACATGGAAACATTTACAATACAAAAAATATGAAGAGGAATGGAGAAGTTAAAGAAATAGAAACTGGTGTTATGGATTACCTGCAAAGTGAATGTAGAAAATCTAACTCAGATAACACCACAGCAGGATAGAGCAATGGATCCCCAAAGTAAAGAAAAACAGTAGGGTTACCACCTGTCCCACTTTGCGAGGGACAGTCCCTCTTTGGGCAGTTGTGTCCTGCAAAAAAAAAAAAAAATTGAAAAAATGGCAAATGTCCTGAGATTTTAGGAGAAAAATATTTAAGTTTAAGTTTTCTTTAATAGTTGTATAAAACAGTTATTTTTATCTGTAACCCCCAAGTGTTATATGAAGTCGCATAAGCAGCTCAAATGCTACAAGAATGAGCTTTTATTTTGGCAAAAAAAGTGAAGTTCTATCCTTTGTACTGATCATGGATATGTTTTCTGTACTGCATTTCTACAAAAATGTCCCATTTTGGACATTTAAACTTTAAAATAAAAAAGGCAAACAGCAATGCCAAGCAGTTTGTTCAGTAGTTAAAAATTCAAAGTTGGGGCATTGACTCCTTCAAAAGCGCTCATTAAACGGATTTGTAACTTCTGAATGGACTGCTTGGCATTGATGTTTGCCTTTTTTTGTTTTACCCACTTTGGACATTTGAAAAGGTGGCAACACTAAAAAACAGTGGCGTGGGAAACATCTGATCAGTTGCCATAGGAAGATAATTTGGAGCCTTCCATAGGAAACCAGTGCAAATGTTCAGTTGGAGTTGCACAGCAAGGGAAGGAACAGAAAACTGTGGCAATTCTGATACAGTCAGTGCTGTGGAGTGATAGGCCAGTGAGTTCCAATACGAAAGAGCAATGGATGACACAGGATGAAACTGAAGAGAATGTTGCACAGGAAGTTGCTATGGAAATTTTTACAGAATGCCTACAGGAAATGGAGAACAAAGAATGTGCCCTCAGTTTACAAGAAAATGATCTAAGATGACAGTTGCTTGATTTAATAGAGATGGAAAGACATTAAGATCAATGAAAGAAATATAATATAGAAAGTCAATAAACCCCCAAAAGTTAGAAGTTTGATAAAACAAATGAACACAGTAATTAGGAATGTCCACAGAGACTCATGTGATATGACAGAAATAGGATATATTAATAACAGATAAAGTCTTAGCACAGAAACACAAGGTAGTAAGGGAAAGGAAGGGAAGAAATTGAATGACATCATGGAAGTATCAAATAGAGAGAACTATAAAGCAATTAAGACAAGGAATGTCACTGTTAGAAGAGTATAGAAGAGGGAAAAGATCAACAAAAATACTCAGAAAAAACACGATAAAAGCAATGTGCAGTATCAGAACAGATCTGCACCATCACAAATAATAAAACTTAGAAGATATGCAGATAAAAATAAATATAAAGGAAAAGTACAAAATAAAACAATTTATTCATGACCCCAAAAGTTTTATAGAGAGTTGGGAAACATGGCAAAAGGAATTGAAATACCACCAAAAAAGAAGAAACAGAAACATTTTGCAGAAATATTTATGAAGATCCATAACAAAGGTGCTAAATGGATAGAAGAAATAAGAGAAAGAATAAGAAGTTCAAATGTACAGGATATGAAATGGGATGAAGTAACAGCCAGAGAGATTGAAACAAAGTTAAAAAAGCTCCTAATTGGAAAACCTCAGGTCCAGATGCAGTACCAAACCTCTGGCTAAAAGTATTAACATCTTTATATGAAGATTTAGCTATGAGTAAGAACTATTTATATGCACACCCTGAACAGACACCAGCCTGGTTAACAACAGGAAAAACAATACAAACCTGCAAGGGACCCTAAAAACTATAGACCAATAACTTGCCTTCTGACTATATATAAACTATACACTGGATTTGATACCGACAGAGTTCTTAGTCATTTAAAAGAAAACTCAATTATGGCAATAGAACAAAAGGGTAATAAAAGAAAGTCATACGGAACAACAGATCAGTTGTTGTTAAGTAAAGTTATAATGGAAAACTGTAAAAAGGAGAAGAATCTAAGTATGGCATTGATAAACTACAAAAAAGCATTCTTACATTCATGGATAAGAGAGTGCTTAAAAGTGTATAAGATACACCCTACGCTGACCAGTAAACAGTGGCAAACCACTTTGCAGTTAAGCCATGATAAAGGACAAATCATTATTCCTGGGATTAAAATTCAAAAGGAGATATTTCAGGATTACTGTTTATCACTGCTGGTCTTTCATTTTGCCTTTAACCCATTAAGCTGTCTACTATAAGATCGTGGCTACAATTTGGCTCCCAGAAAAACAACAAAGTGTAAAGACTTATCTTCTTTTTGTAGGCGATTTAAAACTGTACAGTTCATCAGATGAGGAACCCAAAGCACAATTGCAAGTGGCCAAAACCTTTTCAGATTATACAAGAATGACATTTGGTTTTGATGAATGTGCAAAAGCAACCTTTAATGCAGGAAAGCTGCAGCATGAAGAAAACTTCTGTTTGGGATAGGAATGTGATATAAAAGAACTTGTGCAAGAAGTGTATAAATATTTGTGAAATGTTGAAGGATCAGCAATAAATCATGAACAAATGCAAATAAAACTTAGTAATACATATTTTAGAAGACTAATATCAAAGATTTAAACAATACTAATTTCATGAACTTTAATAATACTTTGACTTAGGAATGGGTTCAATTCCCATCATGGGATTAGAAACCCAAAGGATTTAGAGAAATTTAAAAAGAGAGAATGTTATACTCGTACTGCTGCAGAACATATTCTAAGAATTAAGTCAATGTGGGAATAGAGGAAGGAGATTTTGCCAATAGGGATGACTGCAAGCAGGGGTATAGAAAACAGGCAAGAGGAAGCTAGAATTTACTAGAGAAACCTAGTAAAGAAACCAATGTATTGGCTGCAAATATCTAGACAGAGAAAGGAAGGAGAGTAGAATGAAGCCAAGTAGAAGTTTGGACTGTGGGTAAGAGTCTGCCTTCCCTACCAGGACTGATATAAGATAATAGACAAAAAGAAAGGGATATGAATGTGCTAAGTGAAAGAGAAACCATGACAGACTTTTTAGTCAAGTCTATTAAAGAAATTGCTATTAAAAAAGGAATCATTAGTTGGCCATATAAAATAATGAACAATAAATATAAGAATCGATCAAAGGAAATTAGAAAAGTTTGGGAAGAGAGAATGAAACATAAATTTACAAAAGAACAATAGGAGGATCTCTGTATTTCAATAAAGTATGCAACAACCTCCAGAAGGTTTATGATTTCTGATTGGAAGTATTTGTAGAGGTATGTTTTATACCAAAGAAGACCGGGATGTGCGGCTCTGGCAAACAAACCTTTACAAAGACTAATAAATTGGAGGTATAATAATATGTCCAGAAGGAAAATATTCCACAATGATGCCATAACCAAATTAAAATGTTTAATAATAAAATACCAAATGTAAAATAAGAAATGTAAAATAATTTGATGCTAAGTTTTTGTATTTGATATTTTATTATTAAACTTTTTTACTTGGTTGTGGAATCATTGTGGAATGGTTTCCTTTTGGATATACTATTATACCGCCTCTTTGTTTATTAGGTATTTTTATACCCAAAGATAATTTCTGAGAATTTTTCCTCAGGTATACAGTATGACATGACTGCTGTGAACTGCACAGAAATCATCTGAGACTCTAAGTGTGATGGAAAAGAGAGAGAGGTAACTGCTGGAAGCATGTTTTTTTTTTTTTGGGGGGGGTGGAAGTGCAATGATTTGGCAGATTTTAAAAACTCCCTACAGAGTACTCTGTCAGAAATGTTGGGGGAGCAAATGGTGGTATCTAAGGAAATGTTTATTTTGATCTGAGACACAGCATCTGAATTGGACAGATATAGTAAGGTCTTACTAAGTTTAATGCTCTTGGCTGCTAAAAAAAACAATTACTAGAAAATAGAAATCAAAATGTGAAGCAACTATAACTGAAGTTTTGAATATGGTAAAGAAGTTAAAAGAACCAAATGTGGCATCATTAGAAAAGGGACTATAAAAAAAACAAAAACTAAGTTCACAGCTCAAAGGACTTGTTTATTGGTAAGCACTTTCATTCATTCACATTCGATGAACTTCTTCAGACAACTTTATCAAACACACCCGCTTATTTAAATACCCATCAAAAATCACATGGCCAACTTCAGATCATGTGATAAGCAACCATCCATTTTTAAAACACTAAAAACAACCCCATATACCACCACTTCCTTTGCATTATATACAGTTCAAAATATTAAATCATCATAAATGAAAAACATACCTTCAAGTTGGCTCCCCACTTATACACTACTCTAGGTGTATGATCAATGGGTACACTAAACCATCCCCAGGGGTGAAATTTTGAAAAGAAGGTGGATGGAATGCTAGGAATTAGTTTTATTACTGCTTACACCCTGGACTCTGGTGTACTTTATTGTACATTAGAAACAGGATTGATCATACAGCTAGAATAGTGTATAAGAGGGGTGCCAACTTGAAGACCATTTTAAAACAGGAACAGAGAGGAGGAGCGAGTATAAACCCAAGAATGTATAAATGTGAATCCTGTCCTTATTGTGGGTTTATCGAAGTTGGATGGGATTACACCATTGGGAATAGGAAATTTTTTACAGTTAATAAATACAACTGTAATACCAAAGGAGTGGTGTACATAGCGAAATGCCAAAAATGTGTTCGTTTTTATGTAGGTAAGACCGAACATAAGTTGAGAGAATGGATTTACGAACACATTTATTGCATAAATAAAGGTAAAGAGACAAGTGCATTAGCCAAGCACGTTCAGGCAAATCCGGGTCCCAGTTTCCAATAAACAAGTCCTTTGAGCTGTGACCTTCATTTTTGTTTTTTTTTTAATAGTCAGTTTTACTTTACTTGGTTTGTCTCATCATTAGAAAAGGGAAGGAGCAAATTTAATGGAAATAAATGGAATTTGTGGGAACAATATATGCAGAATAATGTTCAGAAGGAGGAGGAGTGGGGTTTAAGGAAAGGCAGGAACTGAGCAATTAAGGCAATGCTGGAGTGAATGATAACTGTTAAAAAGAAAGAAAGCATATACGTAATCGACGATGCATGAAAATAAAAAATGTTAACATTGTTTGTTTCCTTTTTCTATTAATATATGCATGGTCATGACTTAAGTGATAATTTAAAGTTAATAAAAGTTAAAAAAAGCATTGTACTACACAATATAAGAATGACAATTTTCTTCAACTGTATTAGTATATAGCAAGGAAAGCCATAGTATGTGTTTTTAAGAGATTTACAATAAGCTTGGTTCTATCATTCTTAGCTATGTGTTGCACTTCATTAATCACTTCAGCATACCTCTCAACCTGCAAACAATAAAGATTGGAACAAAGGCCCTTGAATAACAGGAACATCTAGCTAAAAATCTGGATATTAATTGGCATAAAATGAGAATACCAAATATCATAGAACACCACTTCCAATATCAATGTGGGTACTACTCAACACTATTAATAAAAACAGAGTGTAACAAAAATGCTGGGAAATATAAGCGCACTACAAAGAGGGTAAAATCTGTAGACTTTAATGAACTGTATCACAAAATTCTACCACACAGTCATTTATTATTTCTTCAGAAAAACAGAGTTTAAAAAAAGTGTGTCTTCTTTCTTTAAATTATTGATGCCACTTGTACGTTGGTCATATTGTGTGGTTTTATGTGCACTGAACACCTTCAAAATTCACATGTGATGAGGGGGATTCAGAAAAAAGTATCAAAGGGTAAACCAAGCCTGAAAATAGAGGCATGCTTACAAAAATAGGGACATTGTAAATCAGGAAGGAAAATAGGTGCACTCCTCTAAAACAGAGACAGCTGTGAGGTCTGACTTGAGGGTTCAGTAAACATAAAATTTATCAAGGGCAAAAATAATTCCACAGTTAAGTGTGAAAAGAGATGGAAATGCTCCCATTCACATTAATGAGACCTCAGAGACAGAGTTATCAATGCTTCACAATGAAGGGATAATTTTAATTTATGAAAAGTTGTGCAGAAACTATTATTGGAGAGGCATGGTTTTGCAGGAAGTGAGGCTTGTTTACAACTTCCTACAGGAATTTTGGATCAGTTGAAACCTACATTCTGACTGGAAATTTGGAGGAGTGTTTAGTGCAATCTTTTATATTACTTCATTTTTCTTAAGAATGAGCTGAGTGGATATAGTCAATGGTGGAATAGTCGTGTTGAACCCTGGCTAGGGATAATGGCTGCATTTATGTTTCTGCACATAACGTAAGGAGAAGACTATTTTGACTGGTGTTTGAAACTTGCATCATTCAGAATCTCACATGCTTTTGACACAGCTAGTAGCAGTCATGTCATAAAATCATTGCACTGGGATAACATTCAGAAATCAGCACAAAATAAAATAGGAAATGAACAGATAACTCCATTTACTAACATTTTTGCCTTGTATTACTCAGAGCCCTATGCTTTCTAGACAGACAATGAAGTTGATGTAGCACAATGGTACAGTGGATAGCATTGTTGCTTAACAGCAAGAGTTTGTCCATTTCTACTCTTGGCTGAGATGCCTTCTGTGCAGAGTTTACATGTCCTCCCTGTGTTCACTTGGGCTTCCTCCAGTTTCCTCTCACATTCCAAAGACATGCAGTAGGTGAACTGGACACTCTAAGCTGGCCATAGGTTTGTGTGTGTGTGGTATGCCAGAACAGTCTCAGCAGGGCTATCCACCCAGCAGTGTGAACATTAGCTGTAGTTGATTGGATAGGTAGCAATCAGGTCATAACAGCACTGAAAGGCTATTTTCTCTGAGGGTAAAATGAATGGCTCAAACTGACAACTACAACTTCAGATGGACTCTAGCTGACACCATTGTAACTACCTACAGACACACACTCTACAGTTGGAGTATGTTTAAAAAGGCACACTGAAAAAGTAAAAAAAGAGCACAATGAAACAATACCTAAAGAACTGTTCCTTTAAGTTTAATTTGAATAAGCAATTGGAAAGGGCAGACAGATTGCAGTGAAGAATGAATGCAAACTAGTACAAAGACTTCAAAGTAAAGTAAGGATGTACGATCCGAGTACAGAACTCAAGGTAGCAAATGGGAGAAGTAAAACTAGCCAATTAAGGGTGACCAGTGACAAATGGTTTGAGTGGCATTATCATTATAGCCAAGTTAACATGAGTACATTAAAAAGGCTGCAATTAAAGCAAACTAGGTGCTGGGCTAGACAGTAGGATAGCAGACTTTAAAATCTGACATTTGGAAGCATCTAGAAATTATATACAGTAATGTACTTCTACGAACTGAATTGGGTTCAAAAATATTAGAAGGTGTGTAGACAAGATTTACACAGTAAGTGTTATAAAGTTTTTTTTCAGTTTAGCAGTAACTGGACATAACGTACAGTAGGAGTCATGACAGGAAAAAATGTGTGGGGGCAGGTTACAGTCAGATTTTCTTTACAAAGGGGATACTGGGTCACTCGATTGTGCTTCCAAACTAGGCAATGGCCTGCAGAATTATAGATGTGTTTAAAATTTATTGTGACAGTGGCAGGAAATGTGAAGTTTAAGAAACAGGAAACAATGCTGAGGAATAATAGAAGAAGGGTAATTCACTGAACATGTCCCTGAATCCCATTTTAGACAAACAAGGTATATCAGTTTACAAATGATGGATTTTTGACCAAAAAAACAAGCCTTTGTCTAAGATGCTGCCCCAAAAGTGAACTCATTTTATTTTCCTAAAGTGCAATAATTACTGAGATGATTATATAAAAAATGTTGGATTGTTAAGGGGAAAGGTCTTGGTCCCTTGCACTACAGCAACGTTTGTGGTCCATTTTGGAAATACAACAGGAGTTTTATATACTTGGTTCATTAATCTGTGATCTGATCATAGTTCTTAATGAATCAGAGACAAATCTCAACAGAATCAGGGACAAATCCAGAAATAATTGGGGACAATCAGTGGCACTTTTAAAATATTAGTACTATTAATCTGAGACATTGACAGAATAAGAGAATGTGAATTAATATACATTTTCTGGTGTGAAAGAAGCCTGTAAATGTAATTGTTATTATTTTTTTAATTGTAACAAGACCTTTTCTCAAAAAGTCATCAATTTTAGCAGGGATTAATAGGAGCAGAGCAAAAATCTGAATCAATATCAGGGGACATCCCTAAAAAAATCACAGATGGTTGAAAGGTGTAGATCTGATGAGCTCTAAATGTATAAAGTAGTCCCTGCCTATGAATAAACATACATTCAGACAGACAAAACAGATCACTGAAGACTTTTAGTTACTATATTTATGTATTCATTTATTTATTGCCCTTGTGAAAGATGTTTGCAATTAGCCCCTGCCACAAAGAACTGGTTAATCCTCCATTATGACCTCTGCAGCACCTGTTCAAATTATCCCTCATGGACCAGAGCCTTTAAAGTGGGGAAGTTCTAGTGTAAGCAGAATAGGAAGTGTATGGAGGGGAGATCAACGCATCCTGGTATAGCAATTATTTATTTATTAATTATGACCTACTCACTGTCCTACAAAGTATCCAGCATGCATTATATAATGCAGAAGCCACTGAACTACAGCCCTTTGGTCTCTAACAAATACTGCTAGTCCTTGACTGGAAACCTTACTCCTACCCTCAGGATAGGATGACTGCCAAAAATCCCTATCCCACCCAGACAACTCCATAAGGATAATTTTTTTTTAAATCGATGCCTTCCTCTAATGTTTTCTTACAATACTAGTAATCCTCTGAGCCTAACTCTATGTATGTGTTATATACATTCTACACTGTGCATGCATAATGCAGATTGTCTAAATGGAATTCATCAAAATCCAGTTCAACAATCATTTCCCCAACAGATGTGTTTTCTAGGAATAAACATCAGATGAAAACTGTCTTTGGCTGGGGGGGGAGAAGTCTCCTCTCATCCATCCCCCAGGTCACAAATAAGAAACTCCAGAAACAGCACATTTAGTATGCAAATAGAAACTGTCAAACAACAGTCCAGCAGTCAGAATGATTATTTCCTTGCCACAGCTCTCAACCAATTGGGGACAAATCTCAACAGAATCATGGACTGATCCAGAAATAATCAGGGACAGTTTTGAGCTTTTTTCTGGTTAATTGGGTAACTTGTTTAAATCAGTTGTTCGTTTTCTATTGTTAGATATATATATATATATATATATATATATATATATATTTATATAAAAATCACATTCTCTTCATCTTTTACTGTATTTGTATTTCTTCCGACTTTATTACTAGTGGCACTGACTACAACTCTGATCTGAGATATATAACAATAAGTATCCTTTTCTGTGCATTTAAAGAGGTTTTTGATTGTATCTGCTTCATTTTCTGAAAAAAAATTATACTTGTTTCCCCCCCTTTCTAAGCTAGTATAGTCCAGTTTTCAGGTTAAGTGCTGAATTCAGGGCTGTGTTACAAATCTCTGTGTTTGCCCATACCATACTTGGATAGAAGGAAGTTTCTCTGTTCACCTGTGAGAGAGGGCCATACCATACTTGGATAGAAGGAAGTTTCTCTGTTCACCTGTGAGAGAGGGGAGCTTTGAGCAGCCTATCTTTCCCTGCAGGAGTGGTTTCAGCCCAGAAATTAGTAGTTTATTGGCCATTTTGGGCTAATTTCTATCTCTTTCATTTCCCTGCTATAAATACCGCATTTGCCCGGTTTTGCATGCCAGGCAGCGCCGGTTAGTTAGGGTAGAAGTACTCCCGGCTCTACAAAGTCTCCTCTTCAATTTTTCCATTGGAACTAGACAAACTTTCAACTTAAGTACTCAAGCCATTCATTTCTCAGCCCAGCACTTGCTCAAAACTCACAGCAAGCACTTATAAACCCTAGCACTAGACCCTCATATACTGTACAGAAGGACAAGACTCTCTATTCAACCTTACCAGCCATTCAGTAAAACAGTTCACTGTACCTATCCAGGCATGTCCAAAGGGCAGTTTCAGGCGTACTCTCCAGTCCAACTGGTGAATCTGGGCATTTTGAGGCAATGTTACAACTGCCTCATGTACACAGACAACCCTCTCCTACCACCAAACACTTTCAGGCGTACTCTCCAGTCCAACTGGTGAATCTGGGCATTTTGAGGCAATGTTACAACTGCCTCATGTACACAGACAACCCTCTCCTACCACCAAACACTAACACATGCGAGGGATGCAATTATACAGCCAAACTGGAGGTGAAGCTCTCTCAACCCAAGGCTGGATCAAACAGTCGAAAGGAGAAGGGAAATACTTGCATCACACCACCAGTCTCACATAGACCCATTAAACCAGCACGGGCAAAAAACACACAAATACATGAAAACCTATTCGGAGGCTCTAAATAAAAATCTGCAAAAGCAACAGAGACCTCCAAAGCAGACATCCAAGCAACCTCCACCCCCAACACAAATCATGAAACACATACTTCACAAAACCAGTGTGCAACGCAATCACAGCTCTTAAGGCAAAATAACATACCCAACATACTAGTAATAGGTGACTCTACAGTCAGGCACACTGACATCCCACTCACTAGACTGAATAAGGAGAAGGTTACTGTTAGCTGCCTGTCGGGTGCCAGGATCCGCCACATAACACAAGCACTCAGGTCACTCCAGAACAAGTACAAATATGACTCTGTCATTTTCCATGTTGGTGTGAATGACCTGAACCGTACCTCCCTGGACTACATGAAAAGAGACATGGAAAAGCTCTCTGATCTTGTAGCCCAGGACAGTATGACCCTGACCCTAAGTAGCATCCTGCCCTCACCAAGAACGATACCACAGTATAAAGAAAAAATTATCAATTTCAACAATTGGCTAAGTTTCTGTTCTCATTCAAAGGGGATCCAGTGGCTGTCCACCTGGGATGACATGCTCGACAAGCCACACTGCTTTGCTAGAGATGGTGTGCACCTGTCACCCTTAGGCTTTCGAATACTGGCCAAGGCTCTTGCCACCCCCACAGTGCCTTTTTTAGGCAAGGCTCAAAAGACAAACCCACCGCCATAAATAGCTCAAGTAACAAAAAACTGAGGGTAATGTAACTCAATGCCAGAAGTCTAAACCTCAAAATGCACGCACTCAAGGCACTCCTCAGTATGAAGAAAAATCAATATATATGTGCAGCAACAGAAACCTGGTTTAAGGCTCCAGAGAGCATTCCAGCACTACCAGGCTACAACTCATACCATACATTTCGGCCACAGAACCCGGACCGAAATACAAAAGGCAGGGGCATATCCATATTCATCAAGGATACCCACAACACCAGGTTAGTGGCACAGCACAATGCTTCAGAGATCACCCACGGACAACTAACAATGGGCAAAACTGCAATTCAAATTGTAGCTTGCTACAGATCACCCACCATGTCCCAGGACCCCCATTCCGCATTTCTGGAAACACTGGGAAATATAAAGGTCCTACCTCACACCCTAATATTGGGTGATTTCAATTACCCAAACATTAATTGGGAGAACTACTCAAGTACTAACTCCCTGGTCCAACATTTCCTAGAATTTATAAACTCAAACACCCTGGATCAACTGGTCAACACTCCCACCAAAGGTGACAACATATTGGACCTGGTCATCACCAACATGGGTGACCGGTGCTCCACACCGGAGGTCAACCCCTCACTGGTTAGATCTGACCATAAACAAATCACTTTAGATATCCACATTCCGCCCCCACTCCCGGACAAGGAAACCACCATGAAAATCTTTTCAAAAGCAAACTTCACGTTACTTAAGACCGAGGTGGAAAGCTTCAAAGCCCCCATGCTAAAGGATAACATTGTCCAAGCTGCAAAATCCTTTACTAATGCATTCTACGAGCACCTACAAGAATGCATGGATTGTGCTATCCCAAGCAAAACCAAGACTCACTCCTCTAAGAAAAGGAAACCAGTCTGGTGGACTCCTGCCATAAACAAGCTATACAAAAGAAGGAGGAAACTAGTACAGAAAAGAGTAAAATCCCAAGAAGGGAAGACACCCCTGATCAGTATCAGCAAGAAACTACGATCCTTCATAAAATCATCCAAGACGAGTTTCGAAAGAAAAATTGCCAAGGACTCCAAAGATAACCACAAGGCATTCTTTAGGTATGTCAAGAATCTAAGTGGCAATGCTCAGATCTGCTCAGAGTTAGTACAGAATGGTACAAAATACAATGAACCGACCAATACTGCCAACATCCTGGCAGACAGGTTCAGTGCAAACTTCACCCCCCTCTCACCCCCAAAAGGGCCCATAACCATACCAGAAGAATGTAGAGCTCCTGAAATCACAGACACTCAGGTTAAAACAATCCTCTCCAAAGCCAAAATCACAGCATCAATGGGACCGGACGGTGTCCCAGGCTGCTTCCTACATGAGCTCAAAGACGAACTAACACCTCACCTAAACACACTGTTTAAAATCAGACTCTCCACAGGTTACATACCCATAGAGTGGTGCACAGCAACAGTTATTCCGCTCCACAAAGGTGGAGCCACAACAGACCCTGGGAACTATCACCCTATAAGCCTAACTAGCTTGGTCTGCAAGGCTATGGAGCGCATCATCATGGAACTCATTAACAGAGACATTGGGAACCTCCAAACACTGGACCCTACCCAGTTCGGCTTTGTTAAGGTCAGATCATGCTTCCTAAACCTGGTGGACTTCTTTGAGACAGTTACCAAGGCTATAGACAAGGGAAAGGTGGTACACACAGCCTACCTAGACCTCGCAAAGGCCTTTGGCACCATTCCCCGTTCTAGTATTATAGACAAGCTCACCATCCTGAACATAAACCCCTATGTCACAAGACGGGTTGCCAACTGGCTCACGGACAGAACCCACATGGTAAGAGTTGTGGGAGCTAGGTCTGACTCTAAACCGGTTAGAAGTGGCATTTCCCAGGGCTCAGTCCTAGGACACCTCCTGTTCGGCATATACTTCTCAGAGGTACAGGCAAGCACAGGAGGACTACGGCTGACCAGGTTTGCAGATGACTGCAAACTAGGGGCTATAATTGACTCTCCGGCTGACACAGACATCCTCCAAAAGGGTCTCACTGAGATGGACACCTGGTGTCAAAACCATGGCCTTAAGCTAAACACCAAAAGGTGCATAGTCATCCCCTTTGGAAAAAACAAAGTACCCACAAGCTACCACATAAGTAGTAGTCTCTTAAATGCAGAAGACGTAATAAGGGATCTGGGGACCCAAGTAGATAGCAAACTCTCCTTTGATAATCACATTGCCAAAGTGGTTAGAAAATCCTTCTACGTGGCACACCTTATCACAAAAGGGTTTGCATCCAGATCAAAATAGGTCATTGTGCCCCTCTACTCATAGCTCAGACCCATCATGGAGTACAAAGCCCCATTTGGGATGTATCTTACAAGACACCTGCAGCAACTGGAAAGACCACAGAAGTACCTTACCAAGACGATCACTGGCCTCAAACAGATGGCCTATGCAGCTCGACTGAAGAAACGCCAGCTGTACTCAGTTGCATACCGCCTACTCAGAGGTGATCTCTGCCTAACATACAAGGCCATGTCCAACCCAGAACTGATGGACATGCTCCACCTAAAGAAAAGCTTATCCCCTTGAGCCACACGCTCTAGGGATCTAAACCTCACCACAACAATACATAGGACGTGCTGGAGGGATAGATTCCTGTCACAGAGACTTCCCATGCTTTGGAACAAGATTCCAGTCTACATTAGGCAGAGCTCCTCGCTAACACTCTTCAAGAGAAACCTTAACAATTGGATGGGAAACAGAAAGTTTATCCCGGGGATCACTTCAGTGGCTCTGCTGGACAGAGGCACAGGGAACTAATCTAAGGGGGTGGCGAAAGCCAACACATTCTGGCTAGGCTTATAAATGCCTTCGGGCAGATAGCCTAGTACCTACTTATGAACCTATGACAACCAGGGACACTTTTAAAATATTAGTGCTATTAACTTGAAACACTGTTAGAATAAGAGAATGTAAATTAATATATGTTATCTGAACTAAAAGAAGTCTATAACTCTAATTACTGTCATTATTTATAAAGTGCAATTCACCACCTTTTTTCCAACAGTCACCAGTTTTAAGAGGGACAGACCTAAATCTTGAGTCAAACAGGGACGTCAAATCAGGGACAGTTGAAAGGTACTTTATGTTATTGAACTATCAGTTAAGCAATCCTAATTTGTAAAGCCATACAATTCCCCTCCTCCGATGTTACTTTTGTGCAAGCCACTTACTTAGGACAATGTGCTGCAAACTCTTTCATCATAATATTTTCCAGAAAGACCTTGAAAAAAGGACATCTCAGGAGTCTGCTCACAAGCAGACTGGACGATACTAAATAACATCAAGCTTCAAAGAAACGAGTGCATGACGACACAGGGACTCAGCAGTTGTAGCAGAGCACTCTGTTATTTGGAAGAAACCACTGTGGCATGCTAAACAGTAGCAGCATTAGTGAGCATTTTAGTTATTAGTTGCAATTTTTACTCAACAAAAGTAAATTCTGTGGAATTACCCCTGCAACTTGTGCTTTGGATTCGCTCATATTGTACCAGTTTATGGTGCAGTGATGAAGTATTATTTTAGCAAAACAAATATCTGTATCTCTAAGGGAAGTATGTGATTGTGGAAAATGTTATGACCGATAGCTGCTGTAGCACTGTTACCATACAGCATGGAAATGCGGTATAGATCATGAGAACGCATATTTAATTCCGGAATACTCATAAATACATAAAAGCTGTCTTTTACTCCTCCCTTACCTTCCACAGTCATAACACCACAAATACTTCCAAATTACGAAACTAACTCAGACAAGCCCACTGATTTACACAACTTTTTACCCCTAAAGCCTGTAAACAATTAGCTAAAAGCATTACTGTTTTTAAAAAAACAATACATTCTTCCACCCATTACCTTAGGAAATTTCTACAATCGATTTTTACATCAAAAGACACTGAATGAAAGGAGTCATTTTAATAAATAGCAGATGCCCCAGAACATCACAGTGTTACCTTAACCTCCATACTTTTCAAATCACAGAAAAGTCTGCATTTATCTTTGCTATAACCATTTCTAAACTACTGTTTTGAGACTACAGATCTTCCCTCACACCTAGGTCATCTACCACGTATCATCACAACATCCTAGGACTACTATCTTACATAGAGTCTAGTCTGGTATCTCATCCTTGCGTAAGCTTCATATAAATATGCACAAACTTCACATAACTCATTAACATCAGAAACCTTACTAATCTTCCCTTTTTTATTTCTGATAACACACAATGCAATTGCTATTGATGTATTCACTTCTCCCTTCTTTTTACCACAGTTATTAACAGTTGCCCCTTTTCTTGTACCATCAGTCACTCTTTCCTCACTTACGTCTTGTACCATCCGTCACTCTTTCCTCACTTACGTCTTTAACAATTCAGAGGTTCCTGTTTACAACGTGTTTTTTTCATACTGATTTGTAAGCATTCAGCATAGAACCTTGTTATTTAATTTAACTATATAGCACTTCTTACAAATCTGCTCTAATTTGCTGTATTGCCTTTAGCATGGTTCATTGCCGAAAGGGATTCACCCACCTCTGTAACAAATGAAAAATAGATAAAGTAATCAAACTGAAAACGTCTCTTGACAGTTTCTAAAAATATAACTTCATGATAGGGGGGGGGGGGTTCTGATAACACCATCTCCAACAAAAGTAGTTCTGGTTTGAATTAACTTGTAGCAATTCAGTTAATTCTCTTATGACAGATGACCTATCGCCCATGTTCCGCAGACCACATTTGCAGCTACATTTCTGAATTCATTTATACAAACTGGGATCCATTTTTTGTGAAAGCACCAAGTCCCACACCTGCTCATCTGCATTAGCAATATTGTAGACAATATGTTTATCTTTTGGGGGACAGTGCCCTGAATGAATTCAGCTCAAAGCTACTGTTAGAGATCGGCTCTTAATTGACTCAGCATAAGTAATCACTAGCAAATGTTTGGCATCAATTGTGATGAATATCTGTTCAGTGCACACATATGTCAAATTATTGTGTTTTCTTAGTGCAAGTGCATATTATGTGCAACCATATTAGTGGAAATTGATACAGGTTCCTGAACCTAAACAAACATCTGTAACTGCAACACAGTAGTTTCACAGTAGTAAGCTACAGAAAGCAGTTGGTATAATGAAAACAAATGCCACTCTGATGAACATACAAACCACTGATACAAGTATATGCACTCATCAGAAGCTTTAATTTAAAACTTTCTAACCCCAAGCTATTCACAACGCAAACCACGATCAGAATTCCTCCCCCATCTCTATTCTCAATGTCAGCTAGCATGTAAGGTCTACAGAAATTATGAAGACCCTAATGCACACACTGCTCAAACCTTCAAAGTTTTTTTCTGGACCTTACAATTTTAAATCTTCTTCTGTGTTGCAATTAGAAAAGTGCGTAAAATGCAAAATGTTGAAATGTTACTATCACAGCTCTACAGCTAAGTAAGTAAAGATTTTGATTGTAAGCATTAATTACGTGGATAGAGTAAAGCACTATTTCAAGAAAATGTAAATGACACTATCACCTCCAAAGGAATATAAAAATGTATAAAACTTAAATTTGTATAGTTTTATTTTATGATAGGTAACTACATTTATCACACACACACACACACATACACACTACGCAGGACTAAAGTCTGCTTCCAGAGACATTGGCCAGCCTTAGGCATAGGCCAACTAGGCGGTCGCCTAGGGCGCCGCTCTAGCAGGGGTGCTTTTTCAGTATTTACTTAATGTAGGAAGACCAGGATGGGGGACACTGGGTGGTGTGGTGGGGGGCGCTGTGGAGCCCTTTTGCCTAAGGCACCAGTTGACCTAAGGCTGCTCCGACATTGGTCATAGACTTATTGAATATATAGAAATGCAATTATAAATAAATAAATCCATATGCAGCTCACAAAGATTATGCAATACTGCATCTCCCTCCAACAATAACTGTTCTGAATCTTAAAATCTGCATAGCAAAAATATGATATCATTTTTATGTATATTGTCATTTTCTTGCATTTCACATATTCTAAACAGCAAAAAGTGTCACTGTATAAGTTACAACAATCAAACCAAGTTAAAAAAAAAAAAAAAAAAAAAGTGTATGATTTTCTTTATTTCTATATTTATTTTCTTCTACTGAATACGGTTAGCTTGACCAGATTGCACAATGTTGGGGGGGCAGCTCATCAGCCTTATAAAAAGGTGTACATTGTGCCTGAAAGTTAAAAAAACATCACAACACACATTTTTCTAGTGCTCGGCATTAAGAATTACGGTAGCTGCCTTTAAAGAAAGTCTTTGCAGAGGGCCTGGGAGCGCAACAACTTCCTATTTTCGGAGTATGTAATCGCATGCTAGATATCATATAATTAATGACAATGGTTTTAGCATAGATCATTTATATAATAACTTATGAACCCTTAAACGGGTCCAACTTCAGGAAGATCAGCAAATCTAGGAGCATGACCAAATATGTGGGTCATAACCGCAGTGATGGGCTCAAAATTATAGCAACTGAGATTAATGTCACAACTTTGTCCTGATTTATTATGGACTAGAGCACTGCGCATGATGTGAAGCCAGTAGAAAACGTGCATCACCGTAGACAAATTGCGTATCTACACGTCAAACACTGAAAGAAATGATTGCCGCTTACCAGTCTTGAACTGCAGTATCTTGTCTTGTTTCTTAACATCGTCACCTGTTGAGAGGTCATCCAAGAGCATCACGTACAGAATACTGAATGAGTTCTGGATGCCGAAAATGGAGCCATTGCACCAGGTGGCAGCAAATACCACAAGCCATCCAAAACCACCCTCAGGGGGTTTGAACCCAGCACTACTGGGATCTGTATGTTCCGAAGGTGTGGAAGCCGCGGTCTCAGAGACCGGTGTTTCTAGACTGGTGCCACCGCTGTCTACCCACTCCTTACAGTAGTCCTCTCCCGAGCAAGGCTGCACGCCAACGGGCTGCCCTGTCTTTCCTGGTACACCTTCTGTCTCCAAGCTAAGTCCCTGTTGTCCTTCTTTGTTCTGGGATCCCATCCCTTTACCACCTGCTCCATTGCTGGACTCCATCCTGGATTTCTGAATTTTATCCCACTTCCAGTACGTTGCTCAATTTCTACTGTGCATTTAGCACCACAGAATTGCCCCCAGACGTCTTCTAACAATTGCACAGGCGTGGATTTTTGCCAGTAAATGCTACTAATTTTACACAGCAGGCTTGTGATCAAGTAGAAAGTCGATTTTACTGTCGCACATTAGTTCAAGGTAAGTCTTTTCACACCTGTAGCCCTCTAATTCACTGACGTAGTGCGCAACAGTAGGAAATGCACCCACAAGTAACTAGCTCAGGATGACATGATCAAGCTTAGCACGCAATGCATGCAGACATATATACACATGCAGCGTCATCAAGTTCAAATCACTCCTCTCTCCCTTACTCTTTCAGTTCTCCCACCATCCAAACTGCTTTGAACATCATTCTCTTATTTTTGCCTGGTATCTTGTTGTTTAGAGGTAGCAGAGATCCCATACACACACAAACACACCCCTGGTGGAAGGCAGCTCAGAACTCCGCCTTCCTGGTGTGCTTTCTTCCTACCGTGCTTGTTATTATTTATGCCAGTCCAACCGCGAGGAGGAGGCGGGGCTTAGCGCAACATATCTGTTTGGCAGACTCTAACTGAGGAGTAGCGTGGCTGGTTTATTTTTGGGCGTGTTAATCTCAGCCCTTACGACAGAGACGACGAGTTGCTCCTTCGTGTTGACGGTGACGCGCGCAAACAAGGCGTGTAGGATAGTCTCTGGCCTTGTTCCAACCGGCGGGTGCTCAGTAAGAGTATCTTCTGGAGTAGTAGTCGTCCGCCCCCCATTGTTACCCAAGTGTTAGTGGGGATTGGTTACAATGCCAGGATAACCATAAATATTAGCACGGCATTCACTCAGTACTGTAGGGATTAATTTCATTACTGAAAGAAAATGCAGGGACCGACCACCAGAGAATTAGAGAGCAAAAATGACATAGATGATTGTGTACAGTTAGAGTGGTGTGCCAGTTCACAATTAATGTGATTCATGCGTCTGTTACTGTTTACAGGTGAAGTAAATCTACGTACTGGAAGAAAATAATGGCAGGAGTGAGTGGTCTTTCTTCCTGATATACAGGACCAGCCTTTGGTCAACTGGTGGCCTAGGCAAAAGGGCTCCACAGCCCCCATCCAGATCTACCTACATCATAAAGATTACTGGAAAAGCACCCCTGCTAGACTTGTGGCCTAGGCGACCGTCTAGTTGGCCTATGCCTAGGGCCAGCCTTGCTGATATAGTGTGTTACAGTTTAAAACTGCGGCCAAAATACCAAAGAAGAAAAAAAAGAAAAATCATATGACAAGGTTATTATGAGGGGTCTACCTGATAATATCGAAAGCCGACATCGTCGAAGATGGATTCATCGAGATGACATCCACGAAAACCCACTTCATTGACAGACCATTGCCTTTTCCCATACTGTAGTGTGATCTCGGAGTTGGTATATTTAAGTGGGGTGGGGTGGGGTGGGGCCACCTGGGTGGGCTTTGAGTGTTCTGTTGTTGTTTTTGTGTGTGCTTGGGTAACTTAGTACTTACTCTGGGAAGGATTTCATTCATCTGGTCTGTCGATAAAGTGGGTTTTCGTGGATGTCGTCTGGATGAATCCATCTTTGACAATGTTGACTTTCGATATCGGGTAGACCCATTATGAGATGGACATATGCTAAAAGTACTTTCAGCATTACAAAAGGAGTTGAATTGAGTTTTCTTTATGACTGAAGGTCAGTTCTTTACATACAATATACAGACCTGATGCTAACAAGTGCTCCACTGATGATTTTTGACTTCACTAACCGCAAGATTTCGACCACTCTTCAGGAAAGAATACATTGTGGGTGGGGGCATTAAAAAACAGGCTGTTTTATTGTCCAACTGGATGCCTCTTTCCAACTGACAAACATGGAGGAAAATACCTTGAAGAGTTACACCTCTTAGTAACAGTTAGTTAATGTGCTCAGTTACTAACCTCAGGAGAATGTGTGAATGCACAAGTAAAAAAAATTAAAAAAGCAGGAACAAAAACCAAAAGTCAGACCGAAATGTAAGGCTCTAAACTACGTTTTCATTGTGTATAGTATATAAAGCTAAGGAATTTATGGAGAAAGACGAAGATTAATAATTTGCATGTTTTAGAATGGAGTTATTTGGACGATGTTAAGTTAGAATGCAAAAGGAAAATTAGTCATAGAGGATTAAATGAGACCTTTAGGGAGTGAGTAAGGGGGGTGGGGTAAATGATTAGTAAGGGAAGTCAGCATGTAACCAGAAATGAGAGTAATGAACAAATATTCAATTCACATAAGAACATTGAAGCTTGATAAGGGAAATAATGAGCCTAGATTGGTGAGGGTTGCTAGCAAAGGCAGTAGGTGGTAGCCTGATCTATACAAGTTGAGAAACACATTGGAAAGCCCCAAGTATAGTTATTTTATTGGCCAGAGGGCTTATTAGTCAGCTTTATTTCCTTTTATTGTCTGTATAAGTTCAGAACAATTGAGTGGCTCATGGCTCTTTTCTGCAAAGTAAAATACTTTTATTGAATAATCATACTTTTATAAGCCAATTCCATCATAAGTCAATGGAGGTGTAAATGACCTGAGATGTAGCTCCCTGTACTATATGAAGACAGATGTTATAGATCTCTCTTACTGTGTCTCTCAGGCTGGAATGATCCTTACCCTCACTAAAATTTGAATAAAAAGATGAATGATTTTAAAAACTGGCTGAGTTTCTAGTATTATTCTAAGGGGATTCAGTATTTACCAGCATGGGAAGACATGGTTAGCAGACCAGGTTGCTTTGCCAAGGACAGTATGCACCTGCCCCCTTCAGTCTTTCAAATAAAGGCTAAAACCTCCTCAGTGGTTTTTTTTTAGGCAATGCCAAATTGGTAAACCTACCAACATAGCAAATCAACTCAGCTGAACCTGAAGGTGTTACTGCTCAATGACAGGAGCCTGAATAATAAAAAAAAAAGAAAGAAATATACACACATATACATATATATATATATATCTACACACACAGACTGGGAGATTTCCCTTGTCCTTGCTGTAGTGCGATCTTGGAGCTAGTATATAGTTGCGGGGGGTGCTTGCCCCCCCTGCATACACATGTTTTAGTGTGTTGGGTGGTGTTTTTTTGGGGGGGGGTTCACAATTTCGAGATTTTGAACTTGATATTCTGAAACTTGAGATTTTGGGATTTTGAAATTTCATAGTGAACCCATATACACACACACACATATATATATTCCCTGCAAGTCTCACCCTGGAGAACATACACATCTGTGCAGTTACTGATACATGGTTTAGAGCTGCAGGGAGTACCCTGGAAGTGCAAGGTTTCAGTGCTTTCCACACTTTTAGACCAGCAGATGCAGAGATAGGAACTAAAGGTGGAGGTGTCTCGATATACATCAATAACAGTTGTACCTCTCGATATACATCAATGACAGTTGTACCTCTAGGTTGGTTAAACAGGATGACACGCTGGCATTTCTTCACATGCAGGTCAACATAGATAAAAATCCTGTACCATTTCCTAGAAAGCTCTAGGTTACTATCTATGTCCCACAAAACTCATAGGACATACTTGCCTACTGTTGACGCTCAACGTCCAACTTAACATTTTACTCATGGAGGACCTTAATTGCACAGCTATAGAACGAGAATCCTACATGGCCTCTAATGTACTGGCACAGAAATTCCTGGACTTTGTTATTAGTAACACCCTTGACCAGTTAGTATATATGTCCACTAGTGGCTCCAGAGTACTGGACCTCCTTCTCACAAATACAGAAGAATGCTGCAGCCAGCCAAATGTGACATCCACCCTGGTAAGGGCTGACCATAAAGCTGTCTCCTTCGAAATCAAAAACAACTCAGTAACTCCAATAAACCTAGTAATAGGAATTATTTCAAGGCAAACTACCT
The DNA here is from genome assembly GCF_019279795.1 of Protopterus annectens. Lineage (NCBI taxonomy): Eukaryota > Metazoa > Chordata > Ceratodontiformes > Protopteridae > Protopterus > Protopterus annectens. Next base: position 179,388,122 of record NC_056749.1, read on the forward strand.
TTTATCAAGGAATAGTTTGCCAAAATTCCCTGTCCCTCCAAATCCAGAGAACACAGAAGCCTATGCAGAGTTATTCACAGGAGCTCTGCACAACCAAGTCAATGGCTACATAGCAACTGCTGTACCTACCAGAAGTAAGCCCAAAACTAATTCTGCAAACTACCCTGGTGGCGTCCCACATTTAACAAGCTTTACAAAAAAAGGAAAAGAAAATCATGGCTAAAATCAGGAAGTGTAGCTTCCTTAAAGAAAATAACTCTGTAATCAACTTAAACAGGTAAATAAGAATGCTAATTAAGTCCAATAAATCCTATTTTGAGGTCATGATAGCTTCTCAGACAATCAAAAACAATAAGGCCTTCTTCAGCTGTCAGACATGTCAAAGGCGGCACACAGCAGTGTGATGAACTGGTGCCTAGTGAAGTCACATTCAGTGAGCCATGTGATATCGTGAATTTGTTGGCTGACAAATTCAATTCCACCTTTACTTCCCACTCTCCCCCAGTCACCCTGCAAGAAATAACTTTAAAACATAATCCATCAAACTATAAATAGACAGCATGTCCCGGCTGTGCTTGCTAAGCCAAGAACACAGCCTGAAATGGCCCAATACCTAAAATATTGCCTATCAGAACTACTGGAGTTACTGTTTAACTAGTCCCCAAACAAGCTTCATGCCATGAGAATGTAGAACTGCAACAGCCATCCCACATCATAAGGACAGACTATCAACAGATCCCGGAAGCTAACTACAAGCTGATCAGTCTGACTAATCATGTATGCAAAGTCATGGAAAGAATTATCATGCAAATGATCAACAAAGACAAAGGAGGCCTTCAAATACTGGATCCAGCCCAGTCTGGCTTTGTCAAAGGAAGGTCATGCCTACTGAACCTGGTATATATATTTAATTAGGTCAGCAAGGCAATGGATGAAGATAAAACAGTGCATACGGCCTACCTTGACCTGGCTAAGGCGTTTGATTCAATACTCCACTCGGGTATTGTTACCACACTTATGGAATTAGGCATAAACCCCTATATAATGTGCTAGGTAGCTGGTTGACTCACAGATAGGACCCAGGGAGTTAGGATTGGTGATTCCACTTCTACAAAGTGTCAGGTCACCAGTGGGGACCCTCAGGGCTCTGTGCTGGACCCACTCCTCTTTGGCATCTACTTCTCAGAAGTCAAGGACACTGTCAAAGGCCTCTGAGGAGCAAGTCTGCAGATGACTGCAAACTGGGAGTAGTCATAGAAACCACCCAAGATGCAATCATTTTTAAACAGGGTCTAACACAAATTACTGGTGCCAAAGCCATGGCTTAAAATTCAATGCCAAGAAATGTATTAAAGTACCTTTTGGGAAGTCATCCGGAAACTACATCATCTATAAAACACCCCCTAAGAGAAGGCTAACTAGTAGCCTGGGATCTGGGAACACATGTAGGCAGTATATTGGCATTCGACCAATACGTGTCCAAGGTAGTAAGGAAACTCTTCTGTGTTGCTCAGCTTATAAGTAAGGGCGTGGCATCCAGGTCCAGGGAAGTCATTGTACTTGGTCCTCATCAGACCAGTCATTGAGTATAATGCCCCCTTCAGTATGTACCTAACAAGACACATGAAGCAACTGGAATGTCCGCAAAGGTTCTTTACAAAAAGAATACATGGCATAAACATAATGGCATATGTGGATCACCTCAAAGCCCTACCTCTATACTCGGTCTACAGACTACTGAGAGGCGATCTATGTCTGGCCTACAAGGCATCCCTGGACCCCACTCTGATTAACCTTTTGCACATCTGCAAAACAAACAGCATCAGAAGCACTATATCTAAATACCTAAATTTTGCTTGCAACATAAACAGGATATGTTGGAGGGACAGATATTTATCTCAGAAAATTCCCATTTTCTGGAATAGATATCCCATCTAAGTGAAGCAAAATACCTCCCTAACCCTATTTAAGTGTAACTTGCACCATTGAATAGGAAATTGAAAGTGCTTATGTCGCTGGACAGAAGCAGTTAATAAATCATGTCATAACCAGCAATTACTCCCTATATAAATGTCTAAAATATATAACTTGTGGGACACATTTGGGTTGCACAGCTAGATTTATAAAGTCCTTAGTGGTTGTTAGCCTAGTATACACCTATGAACCTATAGCCACAAGTCGGTCATATTTTCAAACATTCAGGGGCATAGTGACAATTGGCAAACAGTGTGTGAGCATTGGAAGGGTTAGGGCACATACAAACAGGCTCATTTTGCAAGTGATATTATTCATCGAAGTGGTAGTTTCATGGCAACATTGTGATCAGGACAAGCAGTATATGGGAAGATGGACCTCAGATAGCAAAAAAGGTCTGGCATATTTATGTATAAAACATGAGCTTCTTAAAAATTTCTTACAGGATGTGCTTGGGAGGAACGGATCAGTGCCCAATGGCAGTTGAGATTTGGAAGGGTAAAGCTTTAGAAAGAAGGAGCATTGGCTCAGAAGTCTTTCCCCTTCAGCCCAAGCAGGTTTTGGCCACCTCACTTATACATGGAGGCATAGTGCAGAAGTGGGCTCTTAAATAATTTAGTTGAACGTCAACCAGGCAGGGTTGGGCAAGGCCTGGGACATACAGGTTGGATTGTCAGGCCCCCACGGTCACTAGTGTTGCCTAACTTTGGAAGTTCATGGAATTTGTTTGCATTTGGTTTGTTGGGCTAAATGGCATTCCCTACAGGCTCTTCCTTTTGCAGAAATGTGGTAATGCAAATAAATCCCTTTTTATATGAAACTGTAATTTGTCTAACTGATTACACCTGGCAATAGTTTTTCAACATAAATGAGAAGGATTTTAAATTCATGAATATGAGTATACATAGTCTCCTCTTAGAGTAATGAACAAGATCTGAGGCATTTGATGGGAGGAAGTCATGGTCTGCAGAAGGATAAGGCAGCAGAAGTCCAATAAACTAGTTGAGTAGGTGATGAAACAAGATATGATATAAGTAGGGAGGTGTGCATTGAACTTGCAGTTTAAAGGAATAAAGAAGAGGACTTGATAAGATGAAGATAAGCAGGCCAGAGTCCCTTTTTGTAGACAGAGTAAGGAACCAGACACTTGTCTTCATAAAATAAATAAAAGTGTTTGTTTATTGAGTTTCTGCTCTTCCTAGTCCAAAAGGAAGATCGCACTGGAGGTCAGGAAGGCAGTCCTGAGGTGGAGATATGCTTTAGAGAGGAGAGGAATGAAGGTCAGCAGGGCTAAAACAGAATATGTGTGTGTAAATGAGAGGGAGGGTAGAGGAATGGTGAGGATGCAGGGAGCAAAGTTGGTAAAGGTGGATGAGTTTAAGTACTTGGGATCAACAGTTCAGAGTAATGGTGAGTGTGGAAGAGAGGTGAAGAAGAGAGTACAGGCAGGGTGGAATGGGTGGAAAAGAGTGTCAGGAGTGATTTGTGGCAGACGGGTACCAGTAAGAGTGAAAGGGAAGGTCTACAAGAGGGTAGTGAGACCAGCTATGTTATATGGGTTGGAGACGGTAGCATTGACGAAAAGGCAGGAGTCAGAGCTGGATGTGGCAGAGTTAAAGATGTTAAGATTTGCACTGGGTGTGACTAGGATGGGCAGGATTAGGAATCAGTATATTAGAGGGTCAGCTCAGGTTGGACAGTTTGGAGACAAAGCAAGAGAGGCGAGATTGCGTTGGTTTGGACATGTGCTGAGGAGGGATGCTGGTTATATTGGGAAAAGAATGCTAAGGATGGAGCCGCCAGCTAAGAGGAAAAGAGGAAGGCCTAAGATAAGGTTTATGGATGTGATGAGAGAGGACATGCAGGCGGTTGGTGTGAAAGAGCATGATGCAGAGGACAGGAAGAACTGGAAACGGATGATCTGCTTTTTCGACCCCTAATGGGAACAGCCGAAAGAAGATGATGATTTTTTTAGGTTTTTACATACCCCAATTAGTGGTAGGAAGGAAAGGAAATAATAGTTTTTTACAGCCACGCTGTTTGGGTACAAGGGTAAAATAAGAAGACTACAATTTTAAGTAGCTTGGGAGAGGAGACATGGTCTTAAACCATCTAACACTCTAACACCCTTCATTCAATCAGACTTTGGCGACTTACATTGCATGGGGCCCCAGTAGGGGGTGGATCCTTACTTGATTAAATTAAGTTTCAAGTGAGATTTTAATGGCACAGAGGGATGAAGTCCTGATAATGACATCAATGACCAATGTTTGAGTAGCCATCTGGACACAGGGAAGCCAATTGCAGGGGAAAGAGGCGTGTCAATCCTATATCTGCTCATTGCTTTGGGGCGAGGGTGCAGGGTCATGTTATTGGTGTGGAGTCATGATGGGGGTGGTTGTCTTGTTGCATAAGTAGGTATTGAGAGACAGGATACCTTCCTCAAAGTTCATTTTTCTACCATTCAGATGTGCATCTTAGTACAGAGTGGGTTGGTTATGGCACATAGAAAAAATGGAGCTTCTAAATAATTGAAAGGGCATTTAGCAGATGGTGGTCAAGTTTATAGGTTTATAGATAGGTTTATAGATTAGTACTAAGCTAACTGCTCTTGTGAGCCATAATTATCCCTTGTTTAGCTCAAACCCTGCACCTTGTGTTTGTAAGGCAAACACCTTAACCATTAGGCCACCCTCCCAACCCTAAAGTTGCAGCATTAAGGAACAAAGAATGTAACAGAAACAAAAAAAAAAGTGCAGGTTTAAATGTGATGGTTTGGCCAAGCCCTCAGGCCCACAAGTTTGGTCAATATGATCCCTTCCCTTACTGCTATTGCCTGTCTAGCTGTCCAGAGGAAAGCTTTCATTTGACTTTTACATTGGTTGGCGTGTTTGTTCTGCCTTCAGAGTCATGCATTTTATGCACATCTGACAATTCAGTCAGTGTGCTTTTTAACCGGTAGCTTTTGTCGTTGTTGTGTCTTTCGGCTTTTCCCGGTTAGAGGTCGCCACAGTGGAACTCCAGTCCGCTAATGATTGGTAGTTGATTTTTGCGTGCCGAGTTACCAGCCCTGACGCACAACCTTCAACGAAGGTATGCCCATTCACGCATCTCCACGCAGAAGACGCTCTAGCTGAGAATCGAACCGGACAGCGTCTTACTGTGAGGCGACAACGCTACCGCAGCACAACCGGTAGCTGAATTGTTTTATATGCTTACAATCAACATACATTTGCAAGCACCTTTTTTGCAGTGTGTGTGTGTGATGGCATTATTTTATAAGTATTTTTATTCCCATTCTTAGGCATTCATCTACATTACTAATTTGGCCCTCCAGATTCCTCTGTACTATAGAGTTGTCAGTCTTACTTGTTGCTTAATGAAATTTAGAAGCATACATTCATAATAAATTGTAATGTTCTGCAACCATAAAATGCATTGCTACACTTTGTTTCACTATTTTGAACTTCCAGAACTTCCAATCACAAGTTTCATCAAATGAAGCGTATTTTACCCACTTGCTACATATTATGAAAAAAAAAACAGCTTCAGTGTTCTGGTTTGCTTGCATGAATATTATAAATGTTGTATGAGTCACAAGTGAACAGATCTATTTATTTTAAAGTCATTGAATATTCTGTAGTGTTGGAATAAAATCCCCAATCAAACTGTTTTCTTTAATTCAAACTAAAGTTCCATTTAATTTTGCACTCACATAACTTATGCGAAGACTTGAGTATTTTGTTATTTCAGAAGAAGAAAAGTGGTCCAACTGCAATCAATAAAAATACTGTCACAGCAAGCAGTTTAGCAGAAAACTATGAGTTAGAATAAGAAATTCTGTTTTTTTTCTCACTGTGAGCAGAATAGCTAAGAGGCCTAAAAAGTTACATGGCACCATGTTTTGTAGGTCATACGTGAATTCTGTAATATATTTAACACTTTTGGCTTTCAGCAAGAGAACAGACTCATCATAGCAACAATAAGGGAGACATTTGGGAATTGCTGTATGTGTAAGCAAAATAATTTATTTATTCTAATAATTAATGATTTATTAAGGATCAGACATCACCATATATGCTCATGCTACAGAGATAAAGAATTAAGCCGAAGGATGACGGCAGAAACAAAAAAAAAAAAATCAAATAAGGGTCATGCTTTTAATGAGAGCAGATTTGACTTTATCTAACAATATGGATTTGTGAATAGTTAGTTAACCTATAAGTAAACAGTTTATAGGAGTTAACTGAGGAAATTGAAGTGTGTAAAATAAAAAAATGTGAGACCTATAATGAAGTAAGCATGAAACCTATTGTGAAGAAAGCCATTGGGTACACAGAAAATATATCACAGTTGAAATTCAAACCTTGTGTACTAAGTGTGAAAGAAGCGTCATGTATTTAATTAGTTTTTTAAGAAACTGTGGTAGAAATAATAATTTTGCAAAGATGTGCAAAGGAAGCCACAAAAGTGTTAAAAGAATTTGCATGTTTGCTCCGGTTAGCTATGGCTAAATTTATCCCAGCTCCACCAAGTCTCCTCTTCAGTTTTTCCCTTGAAAGTAGTCTAACTCTCAACCTAAGCACTTAAAAAGCATAGTAAAGTCCAGCACTTGCTCAGACCTAATAGCAAGCACCAATACACCCTGACACTTGATTGCCCAGCAGGGCAAGGCTCATTATTCACCACTCACCAACCAAGCGATTAAGCAGCTCACCCTACTATTCAGACATGACCAAAGGGCAATTTCAGGTATACTCTCCAGTCCAGCTGGTGAACCTGGGTATCCTGAGGCAATGTTACAACTGCCTCATGTACACAGACAACCCTCTCCTCCTACCACAAAACATTAACATATGCGAGAGATGCAATTATATAGCTAAATTGGAGGCTAAGCTCTCTCCACCCAAGACTGGAACAAGCAGTCATGAGGAGAAGGCTAACACTTGCACCACACCTCCAGCCTCACATAGACATATTAAACCAGCACTGGCAAAAAATACACATAAATACACAAAATCATACTCGGAGGCTCTAAATAAAAACTTGCAAAAGCATCACAGACCTCCAAAGCAGACACCCAAAAAACCTGCACCTCCCATCACAAACCAGACAACACATAAAACACAAAATCAGTGTGCCGCACAATCACAGCCCTTAAGGTGAAATAACATACCTAACACACTAGTAATAGGCGACTCTATAGTCAGGCACACTGACGTCCCATTCACTAGGCTGGACAGGGAGAAGGTTACTGTTAGCTGCCTGTCTGGAGCCAGAATTTGCCACATAACACAAGCACTCGGGTCACTCAAGAACAAGTACAAATATGACTCTGTCATTGTTCATGTTGGTGTGAATGACCTGAGACGTACCTCTCTGGACTACATGAAAAGAGACATGGAAGAGCTCTCTGATCATGTAGCCCAGGCGGGTATGACCCTGACCCAGAGTAGCATCCTGCCCTCACCAAGAATGATACCGCAGTATAAAGAAAAAATGATCAATTTCAACAATTGGCTAAGCTTCTGGTGTCATTCAAAGGGGATCCAGTGTCTGTCAGTCTGGGATGACATGCTCGACAGGCCTCATTGCTTCGCAAGAGATGGCTTGCACCTGTCACCCCTAGGCTTTTGAATACTGGCCAAGGCTCTTGCTGCCCCCATAGTGCCTTTTTTAGGCAAGGCTCAAAAGTCAAACCCACCTTCATAAACAGCACAAATAAAAAAATGAGAGTTATGCTACTCAATGCCAGGAGTTTAAATTTCGAAATGCATGCGCTCGAAGCACTCCTCAGTATAGAGATCATCGGCATCTGTGCAGTAACTGAAACCTGGTTCAAGGCTCCACAGAGCACCCCAGCACTACCGGGCTGCAACTCATACCACACATTTTGGCCACAGAACATGGACCGAAACACAAAAGGAGGGGGTGTATCCATATTCATCAAGGATACCTACATCTCCAGGTTAGTGGCGCAGCATGATACCTCCGAGATCATCCATGTGCAACTAACATCAGGCAAATCTGCAAAGCAAATTGTGGCCTGCTACAGATCACCCTCCATGACCCAGGACCACCACTCCGCCTTTCTGGAGACACTGAAAAACATGAAGGCCCTACCCAACACCCTAATATTAGGTGATTTCAATTACCCTACCATTAACTGGGAAAACTACTCCAGTACAAACTCCCAGGTCCAGACCTTCCTGGAATTTATCAACTCAAATGCCCTGGATCAGCTGGTAAATTCCCCTACCAGAGGTGAAAACATACTGGACCCGGTCATCACCAACATGGGCAACAGGTGTTCCACACCAGAGGTCAACCCATCACTGGTTAGATCAGACCATAAACTAATCACTCTGGATGTCCACACCCCACCACCACCCACAACTAAGGAAACCACAGTAAAAGACTTTTCTAAAGCAAACTTCACCTTACTTAAGACAGGTGGTAAGTTTCACAGCCTCCATGCTAAAGGATAACGTTGCCCAAGATGCAGAAACCTTTACAAATGCATTCTATGAGCACCTACAAGGATGCATGGATCGTGCCATCCCTAGCAAAACCAAGACTCACTCCCCTAAGAGAAGGAAACCGGTCTGGTGGACCCCTGCCATAAACAGGCTATACAATAGAAGGAGGAAACTAGTTCAGAAAAAAAGGAAATCCCAAGAAGAAAAGAAATCCCTGATCAGTATCAGTAAGAAACTAAGGTCCCTCATAAAATCCTCCAAGGCTAACTTCGAAAGAAAAATAGCCAAGGATTCAAAAGATAACCACAAAGCCTTCTTTAGCTATGTCAAGAATCTAAGTGGCAACTCGCAGATATGCTCTGAGCTTGCGCAAAATAGCACAAAATATACTGAACCCACTGATATTGCCAACATCCTGGCAGATAGATTCAGTGCAAACTTCACCCCCCTCTCACCCCCAAAAGGGCCCACAACAATACCGGAAAAGTGTAGTGTCCCAGAAATCACAGACGCACAGGTGAAAACAGCCCTTTCAAAAGCCAAAAGCACAGTGTCAATGGGGCCAGATGGTGTCCCAAGCTGCGACTTGCACAAACTACAGAACGAAGTAACCCCCCACCTAAACACAGTGTTCAACCTCAGCTTCTCCACAGGCTATGTGCCCATAGAATGGTGCACAGCAACGGTTATTCTGCTCCACAAAGGAGGGTCCACAACTGACCCTGGTAACTATTGACCCATAAGCCTGACTAGCCTGGTCTGCAAGGCTATGGAGCGCATCATCATGGAACTCATTAACAAAGACATTGGGAACCTCCAAACACTTGACCCGACCCAGTTCGGCTTTGTTAAGGGCAGATCATGCCTACTAAACCTGGTTGACTTCTTCGAGACAGTCACCAAGGCCGTAGATGAGGGGAAGGTGGTTCAAACAGCCTACCTTGACCTCGCCAAGGCTTTTGACACCATTCCCCACTCTGGAATTATAGAAAAACTCACCAGCCTGAACATAAACCCCTATATCACGAGGTGGGTTGCCAATTGGCTTACAAACAGAACTCACACAGTAAGAATTGCGGGCTCCAGGACCGACCCTAAACCAGTCACAAGTGGTGTCCCACAAGGCTCAGTCCTGGGACCCCTGCTGTTCGGCATATACTTCTCAGAAGTACAGGCAAACACAGGAGGACTATGGCTAAGCAAGTTTGCCGATGAATGCAAACTGGGAGCCATAATTGACTCTCCGGCTGACACGGACATTCTCCAAAAGGGCCTTACTGAGACACCTGGTGTCAAAGTCATGGTCTCAAGCTAAATGCCAAAAAATGCATAGTCATCCTGTTTGGGAAAAACAAAACACCCATGAATTACCACATAGGTGGCAGCCCCCTTAATACAGAAGAGGTAATAAGAGATCTGGGGACCCAGGTAGATAGTAATCTCTCCTTTGACAATCATATTGCCAAAGTAGTTAGGAAATCCTTCTATGTAGCCCATCTAATTACTAAAGGGTTTGCATCTAGAAATAGAGGTTATAGTGTCCCTCTACTCGTCACTCATCAGACCCATCATAGAGTACAATGCCCCGTTTGGGGTGTACCACACAAGACACTTCCAACAGCTGGAAAGACCACAAAAGTACCTCACCAAGAGGATTACTGGTCTCAAACATATGTCCTATGCAGCCCGACTGGAAAAACTCCAGCTGTACTCAGTGGCATATCACTTACTCAGAGGTTATCTCTGCCTGACTTACAAAGCCATGTCCAACTCAGAATTGATGGACATGCTCCACCTAAAGAAATCCAAGTCACTGAGAGCCACTCGCTCTAGTGAGCTAAACTTCGCCACAACAATAAATAGAACATGCTGGAGGGATAGATTCCTGTCACAGAGACTCCCCATGCTTTGGAACAAAATCCCTAACTATATTAGGCAGAGCCCCTCACTAACACTCTTCAAGAGAAACCTTGAACAGTGGATGGGTAACAGAAAATACATCCCTGGGATTACTTCATTGTCTCTTCTTGACAAGAGGCTCAGTTAATTAATCAATGGGGCGGCGAAAGCTGACACACTCTGGCTAGGCTTATAAATGCCCTCGGGCAGATAGCCTAGTACCTACCTATGTAAATGTATCCTACACGAAAATTAGCTGTTTGCTGGTATTATGAAAATAGAGATGCTGCTGTGATATCATAAAGAGGCAACATGGTAATACTCAGTCTATGAGCAAGAAAAACTCATGAAGTGTTTAATTTAAACTAGGCACATGTATAGGGTGTAATATTATACCAGAACATACTTCTAAAGCATTGGGGCTGAAAGCTTTTGAAAGTAAAACAAGGTGCACATGACTGATACATTGCATTCATGATGCAAAGTAAAGTAACTGGATCTAAAACTACTATAGGTTCATAGATTCATAGGTAAGTACTAGGCTAACTGCTCTTGCAGGCCATTTTAAGCCGAACCAGTTTCCCTCTTTGTGCTCAGAATAACCAATCCCATTAGCTTATAGATAGACTTTACCCATCCCATGGTCAATACCCCTAATGAGAATAACTGGTATCATACCAAAGATAATTTGAAGAGACCCATGCATGGGATTGACTAGTCTTGTATGCAAAGCCATGGGAAGAATTGTCATGCAAATGATCAACAAAGACAAAGGAGGCCTTCATATACTGGATCCAGCCCAGTCTGGCTTTGTCAAAGTAAGGTCATGCCTACTGAACCTGGTAGCTATCTTTAATGAGGTCACCAAGGCAATGGATGAAGATAAAAAAGTGCATACGGCCTACCTTGACCTGGCTAAGGCATTTGATTCAATACACCACTCGGGTATTGTTACCACACTTATGGAATTAGGCATAAACCCCTATATAATGTGCTAGATAGCTTGCTGGCTCAAAGATAGGACCCAGGGTGTTGGGATTAGTGATTCCACTTCTACAAAGTGTCAGGTCGCCAGTGGGGACCCTCAGGGCTCTGTGCTGGACCCACTCCTCTTTGGCATCTACTTCTCAGACGTCAAGGACACTGTCAAAGGCCTCTGACGGACCAAGTCTGGGAGTAGTCATAGAATCCACCCAAGATGCAATCATCTTAAACAGGGTCTAACAATAATTACTGGTGCCAAAGCCATGGCTTAAAATTCAATGCCAAGAAATGCATTAAAGTACCTTTTGGAAAGTCAACCACCTCAGGAAACTACATTATCTATAACCCCCCCCCCCCAAGAGTAGGCTAACTAGTAGTCAGGGATCTGGGAACACATGTAGGCAGTATATTGGCATTCGACCAATACGTGTCCAAGGTAGTAAGGAAATTCTTCTGTGTTGCTCAGCTTATAAGTAAGGGCATGGCATCTAGGTCCAGGGGAAGTCATTGTACCACTGTACTTGGTCCTTATCAGACCAGTCATTGAGTATAATGCCCCCTTCAGTATGTACCTGAAAAGACACATGAAGCAACTGGAATGTCCGCAAAGGTTCTTTACAAAAAGAATACATGGCATAAACATAATGGCATATGTGGATCACCTCAAATCTCTACCTCTACACTCGGTCAATAGACTACTGAGAGGCGATCTATGTCTGGCCTACAAGGCATCCCTGGACCCCACTGTGATTAACTTTTTGCACATCTGCAAAACAAACAGCATCAAAAGCACTATATCTAAAGACCTAAATTTTACTTGCAACATAAGTAGGATAAATCGGATATGTTGGAGGGACAGATATTTATCTCAGAGAATTCCCATTTTCTGGAATAGACATCCCATCCATGTGAAACAAAATCCCTCCCTAACCCTATTTAAGTATAACTTGGACCATTGGATAGGAAATTGAAAGTGCTTATGTCTCTGATGGACAGAAGCAGTTAATAAATCATGTCATGACCAACAATTACTCCCTATATAAATGTCTAAAATATATAACTTGTGAGACACATTTGGGTTGTACAGCTAGGCTTATAAAGCCCTTGGTGGTTGTTTGCCTAGTATACACCTATGAACCTATAGCCACACGTCAGAGTCGTATTTTCAAACATTCAGGGGCATAGTGACAATTGGCAAACAGTGTGCAAGCATTGGAAGGGTTAGAGCACATACAAACAGGTTCATTTTGCATCGAAGCGGTAGTTTCATGGCAACATTGTGATCAGGACAAGCAGTATATGGGAAGATGGGCCTCAGATAGCAAGAAAGGTCTGGCATATTTATGTATAAAACATGAGCTTCTTAAAAAAATTTCTTACAGGATGTGTTTGGAAGGAATGGATCAGTGCCCAATGGCAGTTGAGTGGATTTGGAAGGGTAAAGCTTTAGAAAGAAGGAGCATTGGCTCAGAAGTCTTTCCCCTTCAGCCCGAGCATTTTGGCCACCTCACTTATACATGGAGGCATAGTGTAGAAGTAGGCTCTTAAATAATTTTAGTTGAACATCAACCAGGTAGGGTTGGACAAGGTCTGGGACATACAGGTTGGATTGTCAGCCCCCCCCCCCCCCCACACACACACACACACAGTCAGTAGTGTTGCCTAACTTTGGAAGTTCATGGAATTTGTTTGCATTTGGTTTGCTGGCCTAAATGGCATTCCCTACAGGCTCTTCCTTTTGCACATATGTGGTAATGCAAATAAATCCCCTTTTATATGAAACTGTAATTTGTTTAACTGATTACACCTGACAATAGTTTTTCAACATAAATGAGAAGGATTTTAATTTCATGAATACGAGTTTACATATTCTCCTGTTCAAGTAATGAACAAGGTCTGAGGCATTTGATGGGGTGAAGTCATGATCTGCAGAAGGATAGGACAGCAGAAGTCCAATAAACTTGTTGAGTAGGTGATGAAACAAGATATGATGTAAGTAGGGAGGTGTGCATTGAACTTGCAGTTCAAAGGAATAAAGAAGAGGACTTTATAAGATGAAGATAGGCAGGCCAGAGTCCCTTTTTGTAGACAGAGCAAGGAACCAGACACTTATCTTCATAAAATAAATAAATGTGTTTGTTTATTGAGTTTGTGCTCTTGCTAGCCCAAAAGGAAGATTACACTGGAGGTTAGGAAGGCAGTCTTGTTTTTTCCAAATCATTTTTTAGGTTTTTACATACCCCAATTAGTGGTAGGAAAGAAAATAAATAATTTTTTTTACAGCCACGCTGTTTGGGTACAAGGGTAAAATAAGAAGACTACAATTTTAAGTAGCTTAGGAGAGGAGACATGGTCTTAGACCATCTGTCACCCTTCATTCAATCAGACTTTGGCCACTTACATTGCATGGGACCCCAGTAGGGAGTGGATCCTTACTTGATTAAATTGAGTTTCAAGTGAGATTTTAATGGCACAGATGGATGAAGTCCTGATAATGACATCAATGACCCATGTTTTTAGTAGCCATTTGGACACAGGGAAGCCAACTGCAGGGGAAAGAGGAGTGTCAGTCCTACATCTGCTCACTGCTTTGGGGTGAGGGTGCAGGGTCATGCTATTGGTGTGGAGTCATGATGGGGTAGTTGTCTTGTTGCATAGGTAGGTATTGAGAGACAGGATACCTTCCTCAAAGTTCATTTTTCTACCATGCAGATATGCATCTTAGTACAGAGTGGGTTGGTTATGGCACATAGAAAAAATAGATCTTCGAAATAATTGAAAGGGCATTTAGCAGATGGTGGTCAAGCTGCAGCATTAAGGAACAAAGAATGTAACAGAAACAAAACAAAAGTGCAGGTTTAAATGTGATGGTTTGGCCAAGCCCTCAGGCCCACAAGTTTGATCAATAAGATCCCTTCACTTACTGCTATTGCCTGTCTTTATTTGTCCAGAGAAAAGCTTTCATTTCACTTTTACATCGGTTGGCCTGATTGTTCTGCCTTCATAGTCATGCACTTTATGCACATCTGACAGTTCGGTCAGTGTGCTTTTTAACCGGTAGATGAATTGTTTTATATGCTTACAATCAACATACATTTGCAAGCACCTTTTTTGCAGTGTAAGTGTGTGATGGCATTGTTTTATAAATATTTTTATTCCCATTCTTAGGCATTCGTCTACATTACTAATTTGGCCCTCCAGATTCCTCTGTACTATAGAGTTGTCAATCTTACTTGCTGCTTAATGAAATTTAGAAGCATACATTCATAATAAATTGTAATGTTCTGCAACCATAAAATGCATTGCTACACTTGGTTTCAGTCTTTTGAACTTCCAGAACTTCCAGTCACAAGTTTGATCAAGTGGAGCATATTTTACCCACTTGCTACATATTATGAAAAAAAAAAACAGCTTCAGTGTTCTGGTTTGCTTGCATGAATATTATAAATATTATATGAGTCACAAGTGAACAGGTCTATTTATTTTAAAGTCATTGAATATTCTGTAGTGTTGGAATAAAATCCCCAATCAAACTGTTTTCTTTAATTCAAACTCAAGTTCCATTTAATTTTGCACTCACATAACTTATGTGAAGACTGAAGACTATTTTGTTATTTCAGAAGAAGAAAGGTGGTCTAACTGCAATCAATAAAAATACTCTCATAGCAAGCAGTTTAGCAGAAAACTATAATAGTTAGAATAAGAAATGCTGTTTTTTTTTTCTCACTGTGAGCAGAATAGCTAAGATGCCTGAAAAGTTACATGGCACCATGTTTTGCATGTCATACGTGAAGTCTGTAATATATTTAATACTTTTGGCTTTCAGCAAGAGAACAGACTCATCACAGCAACAATAAGGGGACATTTAGGAATTGCTGTTATGTGTAAGAAAAATAATTTATTCTAATAATTAATGATTTATTAAGGATCAGACATAGCCATATATGCTCATGCTACAGAGATAAAGAATTAAACAAAAGGCTGAAGACAGTAAAAAAAAATCAAATAAGGGTCATGCTTTTAATGAGAGCAGATTTGACTCTATCTAACACTATGGATTTGTGAATAGTTAGTTAACCTATAAGTAAACAGTTTATAGGAGTTAATTGAGAAAATTGAAGTGTGTAAAATAAAACAAATGTGAGACATATAATGAAGTAAACATGAAGCCTATTATGAAGAAAGCCATTGGGTGCACAGAAATTATATCACAGTTGAAATTCAAACCTTGTGTACTGTGTGAAAGAAGTGTCACGTATTTAATCAGTTTTTTAAGAAACTGTGGTAGAAATAATCATTATGCAAAGATGGGCAAAGGAAGCCACAAGAGTGTTAAAAGAATTTGCATGTAAATGTCTCGTACACGAAAATTAACTGTTTGCTGGCATTATGAAAATTGAGATGCTGCTGTGATATCATAAGGAGGCAACATAATAATACTCAGTCTATGAGCAAGAAAAACTCACGAAGTGTTTAATTTAAACTAGGCACATGTATAGGGTGTAATATTATACCAGAACATACGTTAAAGCATTGGGGCTGAAAGCTATTGAAAGTAAAGCAAGGTGCACATGACTGATACATTGCATTCATGATGTAAAGTAAAGTAACTGGATCTAAAACTATTATAGGTTCATAGATTGGGTAAGTACTAGGTTAACTGCTCTTGCGGGCCATTTTAAGCCTAACCAATTTCAATCTTTGTGCTCAGAATAACCAATCCCATTAGCTTATAGACAGACTTTATCCATCCCATGGTCAATAAATATAAATTACCCCTAATGAGAATAACTGGGATCATACCATAGATAATTTGAAGAGACCCATGCATGGGATTAATCATTCAGGAGCTGCATGTTTCCATTAGTAGTAGTACAAGAGACAGTCCTGGGGTAACTTTTTTGTTTCCCATCCATAGATCTAAGTTACACTTGAAAATGGACAGGGATGAACTTTATTTTATGTGGGTGGGGAATCTCTTCCACAGCAGCGGTATCCTCTGCGAAATACACCTGTCCCTTCAAACTATTCTGTTGATGTTGCAGAAGAAGTTTAGATCCCTAGATTGAGTATTTCTGATTCCATTTTATTTTATTGACTTGCATATAAAAATAAATATATAAGATCCTTTTTCAGATAGTAGCATTGGATCAGGAAGTTAATTTACCTAAAGTTTTTGGGCTGTTTGACATGTGAGAAGTCAAGGATGGTGAAAGATTTTTACACTGTGCAAACTCAGAGTAAACAGTCACCTTGTCAAGCAGCCATCTCAACTACTATGCATAGCTGTAGCAGTCCTATCTTGTATGAGTATAATATTTTATTTTATTTACAGTCTTAGGTATCTTTCCAGGAGAATATCATACTCTGACAAGTCTAGATGCTCTGACAATTATGTCATCTAAGAAAAATGTTTTTCACTTTGAAAAGTAGAACTGAGCAGGAATTAAAAAAATGGAAAGATTTGGTGACATTAAGAAACAGAGCCAGCAGAATAGGCAAACAGCATGATCATGGTTGTGATACAGAACAAAATTTGCATTTGCATTGATCCACAAGGTCTGAATAAGTGAATAAGACATTGTCCACCTAATGTAGCTGAGATAACTATGTGTGGTAGTCATAGTCATTGCACCTAGCCATAGTGAGTTTTTGCACTAGCTGCACCAAGGTGCAGTTCTGGTACAATTCGTAGATAGCCGTGCTAAGGCACAGCATGTTTAATATATTTAGGAAGAACGTATTTAAATTATATGTTAATGACATGTAAATGAGGATGGACTGAAAATCTTGCAATTGTCAAATAATAAAGTAGCTTAACCACCTTCATGTGATTCATAGTCACTTTTTATATGCATCAGTGCTGTGCAGACAAGCCATATAAAAAGCAAAGTGTTTCTTTTTCTATATACTTTGCAGTACATAGAAGTGCTAGCTGTTGCTGCTATTTTGGCTAATTCCTGCTGTAAGCTGCTTGTGTTGGCTGTGTCAAGGCTGACGGCACCCAGCAGAACCTACCGGCCAAGAAGGCACAGATATAGGTAAAGATTGATCCATTTTAACTTTGCTGATCAAGAATGTGTATATTTAGAGTAGACAGAAAGCTAGTTTGTTGTTATGACAATGATTGGGGGGGGTATAATCTTTATATATGTATGGATACCAGGGTATACATAGCCCTCTCTATTATTGCCATAGGGACCTTCAAGAGAGAAACTGGAGACATAGTGGGCATCTCACAGACTTCTGCCTCAAGGATTCTTCAGCAGCTCCTTGACATACTCTTGGCTCATGTAGATCAGTAAATTTATCTGCTGGAGGTGCCTGAGGATTGAGCCAGAACTATGCATGCCTTCTACAGAATGGCTCACTTTCCTGTGATACTTGGTGTGATAGATTGCATCCATGTTGTCGTTAGGGATCCATGTAGACCATAGGGGAAGCAGTATGAGAACAGGAAGGGCTGCCATTCCATCAACTACCAGCTAGTATGTGATGCACAGGGTGGGATCACTAATGTGATGGCCTATCATCCTGGCATTGCCCATGATTTTCATATCTGGAACACAAACTCACTCTACCACCTCTTCCTGCATGGTAGGATTTCCCATAGTCACTTTGTTGCTAAGTGAAAACTACTCTTAGAACTGTGTGTTGGTATATTTTGGAAAATGAATTGTATATACATGCCACAGACAAACTTAGGATACATTGGGTATCTGTCCACATCCATGTCCAGCTCTCTTACCAATCTGAATTTGGTAAGTCTTTACTAATGTGCACATGGAGACAAACATGGATACTGTGTGGGCTACAATAGTGCACACAAGGATCATTATGGCATTGACCCTGGCTAGAGCCATTCCCATGTATTGTAATACTCTTAACCATCTATATTTGAGTCTCAATGGCAGTGGTCTGTGCCTGAAATGTGTCTTGGCACATCTTTTGCCAGGCAGCCAAGTCCTTGAATGTCTCCAGAAGT